>NC_059107.1:47397001-47728501 GCF_020740685.1 Jaculus jaculus | reverse complement strand
GAGACCACAGTTTGTACTTTGAATAAAATGCCCTCCTTAGCCTCATGGGTTTGAATACTTGGTCCCCAGCTGGTAGAGATTTGGGATAGTTGTAGGGCCTTTGCCAGGTGAGGCCTTGCTGGTAGAGTAAGTTGTTGAAGGTGGACTTTGAGGCAATGTAGCTCAGGTCCAAGGCTAGCACTCACTTTACTTCTTTCCTACTAGATGTAATGCGTACCTGTTGGCTCTTGTCATGCTTATCTAGAGGTGATGAAATTTCCCCTCAAATTTGTGAGTGGAAATAAACCCTTTGTTTCCATAAACTGCTACAGATCTGGTGTCTTAACCTATCAGTGAGAAGGTAACTGCTATACTAATTTACAGCTAAAACCAGAATATCTCATAGAGTTTATCTTCATTAAGTGATCAATCATTATAGAATTATAAGTCATAGTATGGCGTGCCAGTTTTATATTTTAAGACCATTTTTTAATTTTTTTGAAGCTTAGTCTAATTGGTAAGTCAGTTAATTTCTTGAGTAAACCAATTATAGTTAAGTTGTTAAATACTAGAGAGATCCTCCAGCATATTATCTTCCCTAATTCTTTTCTCTATGCATCAATGAAGTTATTCCTAGTTATTGTTTTTACAACCATAGAGAATGTTCCAATATGGGGAATTCCAGAAGTGTGGTGCAAGGGAATCTGACATGAGGATAATGAAATTATTATTATAAATTTCACATTTAGCCACTTATCTTTAAAATGAATGCCTCTGTCAAATTATAACTAGAGTTTCTCTCTTTCTAATACTAAAAATCAATTTTACAAATAACCAGTTATTCTCTGATACAAAATATTCTTTCAGTTCTGAGACTGAAGGAAGGACCAGTTTTCTTGTAAATATCAGAATGACTACAATATGAGTCTCTCTCTTTCTCTCACTCTCTCTCATAGAAAAAGAGCTTCGTTTTGAAAACAAGAACTCTTAAACTTCCAGAGAATAAATGTGTTAAAGAATATGAAGAGGGCTGGAGGAATGGCTTAGCAGTTAAGGTGTTTGCCTGCAAAGCCAAAGGACCCAGGTGTGACTCCTCAGGGCCCATGTAAGCCAGATGCACAAGGTGGCAACACGTCTGGAGTTTGTTGGCAGTGGCTGGAGGCCCTGGCATGCCTATTCTCTCTCTCTTTCCACTTGCCTATTTCTATCTCTCTCTCTCTCTCATAAATAAATAAAAATAAAATATAAAAAGAAGAAGACATCTGAGTGGAAGACACTGGTCATAGTAAGCATAACAAAAGCATACTTATGAGAATAAAATATTGAAAAAAACATGGCTTCATCCAGAAGTATTTTTTTAACTTTTTTTTTTTTTTTAAGATTCTCTGTTTTCTTGAGTTTACATTGGCAGACTTTAGACCAATAGTATGGTGTAGCCACTCAGAATCTATCCAAAACTCTAAGTCAACACTCTTGCTCCCTGATGTTATAACTTTTCATTGTCAGACATGTGAACATTTTCCCTTACCATGAAATGTCCCAAGTTATATACCTGAGAGCAATAGTATCTATAACTTTGAAAAAACAAAACTTAAACTTTATTACAATTAGTCCTGTGTGGAGATCATTATAGATCTTAATTTTATGTCATCTGGATATTTGCATCAGCCTTCCTTCCTGGAATACGCTGCTGGTGTCCTGCACAAAAGACTAATAGACACTTCTCAGCTGCTTAGATGAAGGGAATCATGACTTTGTTATGAATGATGCCCCAACAGAAAGAAATCCTCACTTTATGATATCTTGATAGCTCCAATGTTTCCTCTTTCTTCTTAGGATTACTTTGACTATTAAAGAGTCTTTTGTGTTATAATATTAAGTTTATGGTTGTTCTTTGTTTTGTTCTGTATATGTGTGTACATGTGTGTACATGTGTGTGTAGCATGTGTATGTGTGTAGTACATGTATGTGCAGATGGGCATGCCCATCCATGCTCCCACATGTATATACTAGAGAAAGATTGGGTTTCCTTCATTAACACTCTTCTACCTTCATTCTTTGAGACAAGGTCTATATTTGAACCTGGAGCTCATGCCAATTTTCAGTTAGGCTAGCTGACTAGGGATCCCCAGTAAACCTTCTATCATCCCACCCAACACAGAAATGCAGTTACAGACATGCATGGTCATTCTCAGCTTTTTAAATGTATGATGGGCTAGGAATGAACTCATCCAAGTGCTCTTATCCACTGAGCAATGGGGATTCTATTAAACCTGCAGATCACTTTTGGTTGTGAAAGCCATTTACATTGCATTGATGCTACTGATCCACAAGCATGGGAGGTGTATCCATCTTGTTTCTTCAATGTTTAAGTTTTATATTGAGGTATATTCTTTGTTTTCTTGGTCTCCTTGCCTTTTATTATGAAGGAATGTTAAGTTTCATCAAAGGCCTTATGAGGAAATCATGTATTTTCTGACCCTGAGTCTTTTTAAGTACTGTCTTACACTAATTATATGTGTTAAACTATTCTTGTGTCACCGGAATTTTTATAATAACATTTTTGTACAGCTTTCCTGAGTTAGATCCAAATTAACTAAAATACTAGCTTTTATAAATTCTTTTGCTGCAAGTGTATGAGAACTATCTTTGATTCTATATGCATTATTGTGATAGACAGTTTTAGGTCATTGAGATGAACTTTTAAATCAGACACAGTTATGAAGGAAGGGATATTTGTTGAAGCTTACAGATACAGGGGAAGTTCCATAATGGCAGAAGAGAGGCTAGATAGATAGAGATAGAGAGATAGAGATAGAGATAGAGATAGAGAGAGAGAGAGAGAGAGAAGCCACAATCTAAAAATCCCAAAAGGTACACAGCACAGATCACTTTAGGAACTCCAGGTAGAACCTAGGCACTTTGTATATCTTTAGACTGAAATTCCAAATCCACCACCACACCTTGGAGTTGAACCCCAGGATCCACCCAGAGACACTTTCTCTAGCCAGGTAGCTGGAAATCTAGAAAACTTTAATAAACTGGATATATTGGGGCATCTATTCAAACTACCACATTCTGCCCTTGGGCCTCAATAGATTTTAAATCATCTCACACTATAAATTTTACTCAGTCCAGTTTCAAAAGTCCCCATGGTCTTTACAAATTTGAGATAGTTTTAAAGTCCAAAGTATCCTCTGAGATTAAAGGTTGTATCTTAGCTTTGAGCCATGTAAAATCAAACAAGTTATATACTTTCCACAAAGTAAACATTTTTAACTGGTATAATGTATAACAAGGTCAGACTGGAACAATGTAAACTCAACAACTGTCAATCATACTTCAAAATTTTGCAGCTTAATTCTGACAGCATAAAGAGTGACTGACAGTCTCTGGATTTTTTTTTTTTTTTTAATTCTGCCCTCAAACTGGGCTAAGTAGTTAGGAAACACTTTTATCCCTAGCCAATAAGTCTTCATGGTGGTTTTTGCATAATCCTGGTATATTCAAAACATCTTTAGGTCTCCATGTAAATCACAGCCCATCTATAATGGTTACTTATTTCTGCTGTAACATGTATCATTTTTTAAGAGGCAAGTATCTTCTCACTTCAATACAAAGAAAATCTTTGAATCAGAATTAGCTATGCTCAAAAAGTAATATGGGGCTAGACAGATTGCTTAGAACCCATGTTCTACTCTCTAGGTCCCACATAAGCCAGACACTCAAAGTGACTTGAGTGCAATGTCACACATGTACACAAGGTGGTACACACAGCTGCTGTTTGACTACAGTGGCTGGAGGCCCTGGTGCACAAATTCTCCCTCTCTCTCTCTCTCCCCAGTCACTCTCGCTCTCTCTCTGTCCCTCCCATAAAAATATTACAAAAAGTTAAAATAGTGATATGTTCCTAGAACTGTACCTGTGGAACCTTATCTATAATAAGATCTGATTTATAGGATGCTGAAATTGAATTTTGGAGTAGGTTAGTGAGTAATGTATATGAAAGGGAAGTAAATCACTAGAAGATGAAAACAATGTAATAGGTTATATTTTTCAAAAATAGTTACATCATTATTTATTCTTTGGCAATGTAATTTAGCCAGCCCACTTTCAAAACCTTGAGTCTATGTTCCACTCTCTTGAGACTGAAACTGATAAATCTGACCTGATAATGTGTCAATTGAGTTATAATCCTGTTAGGGGTTGAGTTATATCCTCAAAGAAAAAGAAATATATAAATGACTTATCTCTAGTAACTCAGAGTGTGAACTTATCTGGATGCAAAGTCTTTACAGAAACATGGTCGTCATAAGGAGGGGTCCCAATCCAATATTACCAGTGCCCTTGTTAAAAGAGGAAATGAAAGCCTGATGCAGGCAGGGCAAAGGAGAAGTTAATTAAAGACAAGAAGAAGGACTAATGAATCTATGAAAGTCAATGGCTATGAGAGCCAAGGGAGAGGTATGCAACAATACTCTCAGAGGAAGCAAGGCCACACTAATCTTTTACAGCCTCATAACTGGAAGACAAAAGTTTGTTTTCTTTTCTGTGAGCTATCCATGTGTAGAATTTTGATATAGCAACCCCCAAAAATATTCCTCTTGTGATTACATTTGATTACATGTGATTTACATCACATAATTTGGAATGCCTACATAACTGGAAGCTAGTAGCATTCTCATTAAGCTCTCTGCCTCCTAGAACCACATTGTTCATATTGAGAAGTCCAAATCAAATGAAGAAGCCTTGTATAGATAGATGTTTTGGGAATATTGGTTGGCTAAAGTCCTAATGGAAGCCAGAAGTAGTGGTGTATACCTGTAGTCCCAGTGGCATTGGAGGGTGAGGCTGAAGAGACATTGGAGCACATAAGTTTGAGAATTCCTGGAAATATAGTGAGAAGTTATCTACTAAAAAAAAGAAAAGAAAAAGAAAAGGAACTGCCAAGCTGTCATGTACCAGCAAATGAATTCCTAATCACAAATATGAGCCTGCTTGGATGTCAACATCAGTTGAGCATTCAGATAATTACACTTAGCACTTGACTACAACTGCATGAGAGTTTCTAAGAGAGAACTTTCCAAGTAAACTTAGTCAACACACAGAAATGAGAGATATGATTTCAAAACCATTTATTGAAAGCAGCAGATGAGAATTGTAGATGTAACTGTTTAAAACTTCCAATTATAACTTTCAATTATAAATTGCATACTTTATTGTTACTTAGTTAAGCAAATTAGTTTGGTGTCCATTAGTATGACAAGAAAAACTGTGACCTAGTTTTTTTGTTTGTTTATTTGTTTTGTTTTTGTAAGTAGGGTCTCACTCTAGCCCAGGCTGACCTGAAATTCACTGTGTATTCTCGGGGTGGCTTTGAACTCATGGTGATCCTCCTACCTCTGCCTTCTGAGTGTTGGAATTAACGGTGTGTGCCACCACCTCCGGCCCCAATTTTTTACCAGAGACATTTCAGTCAGAATTTTCCCCCACATGACTCTGAGTTGTGTTGCATACTAAAGTTTGAATTAAGGCTAGCTAGAATGGATTAAATAATTACTAAACAGGGCAGTAATAATTAAAACTCAATCACTCTTCCAATATAAAAATGCATTACAATGTCTATAAAAAGCACCTGGTACTATTAGATTATCACCAGGTTGCCCTTCAGCACACCATTATCTGACTAAAACAATTCATGACTATAAACATACATTTTTGCTTGGCCAGTAAACAGTTCTTCTTTCCTTATTATTGCTTCCTTGTTAAGCTTTGCCAGTTAATTGCAGCATGGATCACCCTGACTTTCCAGGTTTGCTCAATTTAATCTTCCTTTGGACTGAAATCACCATCACATCATTTACACTAATCGATATTTACTTAACACACCTCTGATTAATACTTGGCCTACCTAAGGGCCAGTACAAGGTGAGCCACTCTTTATGCCTTTAAAGGGAAAATAAATTTACCATTAAATACTAGGTTTCAACACTACAAATCGGAATGACTTATGAGAATTTCAGGTTATTCTCAATCAAGAAATAATCTTAATCTATGATACAATTTCATTTCCCATGGCTATTTTTTATACATTTTGCATTTCAGGCAAACTGAAGGAGATGTTTCCTCCCATTCTCATTGCATTCTCAATGCATTGATTTTTCAAACTAATTCTAACATTTATATAACCTTTTCACCTTACATGTCATTTACAAATTGGAGGATTCTTATACATTATAAAATGTTCCTGAAGGAACACTTTTATGCTAACCCTTCTAAATTATATATTCTCTCTGCATCAAATATCTGGTTACCAAAATCATATTTATATTCACAATACCAAATTCTTAATTTTTTTTGTTTATTATATTTATTTATTTATTTGAAAGCGACAGACAGAGAAAGAGGCAGAAAGACAGAGAGAGGGGGGGCACTACGGCCCCCAGCCACTGCAAATGAACTCCAGATGTATGTGCCTACTTGTGCATCTGGTTTACGTGGGTCCTGGGGAATCGAGCCTTGAACTGGAGTCCTTAGGCTTCACAGGCTAGTGCTTAACCACTAAACCATTTCTCCAACCCAATACCAAAAACTTTAGCATATCCAGGAAGATTCTTTTCCCTCATAAAAGTGAGTCTCAAAATCTATGAGAATACTAGTTGGTATTTATTTTCTAGTTGTGGTTCTAGTTTGTTTAACATAATTTTTCAATTATTGATTTTTAGTAAAATACTTACATAATGCAAGTTCTACATATTGGTATTTTTAAGGAACTAATGGGCTTTAGAATTTATAATGTCATTTCTAATGCATTTTTAGTATATTTTTCTGAGTGGTAATTAACTCACTTTCTGACTGACAGGGTATGAAAAATTGCTTTCTCTGAAAACCTTATTATGTCACTTGATTATTAATATTAAAATATTTGTAAAAGTCAACATGTGTGTTCTTTATAATGTGTACCAAGAAGACAAAAGAGATAGACAGGAATTAATAAACAAGAGCTTATTTATAATAGCCTAAAACAGTAAACTCTCCAAAGGTTCTTCTAAATTATCAAGGAAAATAACTGTGGCATATTAGACAATGGAATACTGTACTGATATTTTAGGGAACACTGTTACATGCATTCAGATTGTGATTCTGAAAAATATTTTAAGTGATGAAATTGGATGCAATAAAGTACATATGGAATGACTGCATTTTTATCATTCAAAACCCAGCAAAATGAAACTATGTTGATATAAATGTAGAATGTTTGATTTAGGACAGTGTGGTGGTTTGAATAGAATAGATGGCCCCCAATATAGTCAGTTGTTTATTTGTTTGTAGTTTGCATCTGCTGGCTACCTCACTGGAGACAGAATCATTGGGTGGATCTTAAAGTGTAGTGGTGGGTTTCAGTTTTCAATCTAAAGATATGCAAAGTGTGCCTAACTGGAGTTCCTAAGTGTGCTGTGGCTTTTGACCTTTAGGCTTGTACTTCCCTTTCTCTGCTTGGACCTGTAAAGGCAGGCCAGCTTCTTCTGCCATTATGGAACTTCCCCTGGATCTTTAAGCTTCAATAAATATCCCTTCCTCCATAACTGTGCCTGGTCTGGAAGTTCGTCTCAGCGAACCTGAATCTGTCTGCTACAGAGAGTTTAACAGAGAAGGATTAGAAGATTTTTAAAGATAAACTGACAAATCCACAATCAAGAGGCATTACCATGAACACAGAAAAAGATGATTATCTATAGAAGATATATAATATAAAAAGCTACTCCCAAAACACGCATATATAATCACTTTAGAGGCTTAAAGAACATTTTTTAAGTGAACCCAAACTTATGACGGAAAAGAGAAAAAAATCAAATTAACTACCATCACAATTATGAAACTACACTATACAGAATATATTTTTCTGAAAATGATATAGAGTTCACCAAAAAGCTAAAAGTTTTACCTTTGTATTTGTAGACAGGTAAATATATAAACATACTTATCACAAAACATATATATTGAAAAATAAGCAAAATGCAAAGTAGACATGAAAGTAGAAATTTCAAAGTATAAAATGTGTGGCAATTCAAAATCTAGATATCAAAATGTTGGTGACTTTGAACATTAAACTTCAGACAAGTAAGCCAGAATGGTTGTAAGTGACAGCTCTTCATACAAACAAGTTGCTAATCCTCTGGAAGATTCACTTCTTTTGTGAATGTGTTGCCTCTGTTTATTTAGTGACCAATTTTCTTTTATTATTTTTTATTATATCCAGGAGAAAGAATTTTGTGTAAAGAGAACTTGTGAGAACCCCATGCTGACACTGGGAAGTCCTATGGGTAAGGCCATTTATAGCTTTACCTCGTCAGTTATTAGGATAGCTGCCCCTGCTTGTTTTCTAGGTCCATTTGCTTAGAACACTGTTTTCCAACCTTTCACCCTAAGATAGTATCCATCCTTTGTAGAAAGGTAGGTTTCTTGGAGACAACAAATTGAAGGATCCTGCTTTTCAACCCAGTCTGTGAACCTACACCTTTTGTTTGGTGCATGGAGGCCATAGATATTAAAAGATAATATTGAATGGTGTGTATTCATTTTTGCCAGCTTTTTGTAGTTCTTCCGGTTTTACCTTTGCTTTCTTGTATTTCTAGTATTTGAGTATTTTTTTTTTTCCTGGTTCCTTATATGTGTGCTTTTCTTTTTCTTCAGCATGGAGGATTCTTTCAAGTATTTCTATAGAGCTTGTTTTGTCTTCAAATACTCCTTTAGCCTGCTTATGTCATGGAATGACCTTATTTCTCTGTCTATCTGAATGGATAGTTTTGCAAAATAAAGTAACCTTGGTTGACAGTTGTTATCTTTCAGAACTTGGAATACATCACTCCATGCCCTTCTGGCTTTTAAAGTTTGTGTTGAGTAATCTGCTGTAATCCTGATGGGCTTGCCTTTGTAGGTAACTTGATTTTTCTCTCTAACTGCTTTCAATATTTTTTCTTTGGTGTGTGTGTTTGGTAGTTTGATTATGATATTGTAAGGAGAGGTTCTTTCCAGGTTTTGTCTGGCTGATGTTCTAAAGGATTCGTTTATCTGCATTGGCACTTCTTTCCCAATTTGGGGGAAGTTTTCTTCTATGGTTTTGTTGCAGATGCCTACTATGCCTTTGGAGTGAAATTCTTCTCCTTCTACTATGCCCTGAATTCTTATATTTGATCTTTTCATAGTGTCCCGAATATCTTGAAATTCCCACTCATACTTTTCTATTAGTTTGTCTTTCTCTTTCTTGGATTGTATTAGATCTGCCACCTGGTCTTCTAGCTTAGATATTCTGTCCTCTCCTTCATCCATCCTACTGGTGAGATTTTCTACAGAGTTTTTTATTTCATTAACTGTGTTCTTTATTGCTAGTAATTCTTACTGGTTTTTCTTTATTATTTTTATTTCCTTATTTATGTCTAGTATTGACCTCTTTATTTCATTAAATTGGTGTCCTGTGGGTTTTTTTTTTTTGGTATGGATTTTTTTTTTTTTTTTTTCGAGGTAGGGTCTCACTCTGGTCCAGGCTGACCTGGAATTAACTCTGTATTCTCAGGGTGGCCTTGAACTCATGGCGATCCCCCTACCTCTGCCTCCCGAGTGCTGGGATTAAAGGCATGCACCACCACACCCGGCCTGTGTTTTCTTTAATTCCTTTGATTTCCTCTTTCATTCCATTGATTTCTTCTTTGACTTCTTTGAACATATTTACAATTATTCTTTTGAAATTTTTCTCAGGCATTTCCTCTAACTCATTCTCACTGGAGGTCATTTCTGATGCATTAATACTTTTTGGTGGATTTATATTGTCTTGATTTTTGGTGTTTCTTGTGTTATAACATACATATTTTTGCATCCTGGATTATTTAATGATTGGATTTTCTAGTTAGCTGGGTATTATTAGATGTATCAGACAATCTGATATTATATAACTTCAGGGTAGGAGCTTAAAGCATTAGGTGTGGCCCTCAAGACTCTCAGAGTATCTACAACTGTGACTCTAGGTTTACCTGCTATGAGAGTATTCAAAAAGGCTGAGTGGAACAAAATACAGGTAGATTTTAAAATTTAACTAGACAATGTAAACTTTCATGGAAAAACAGCTCAGAGTATTTATCTAAGAGTAGGTATTATGACAACCAGATCTGCTAACTGGCCTTTAGCATGTGTGGTGCCCCACCCACACCCTTAATCCTGACAATAAGGAGGTTAAGATTTCTGATCTGTTGAGGGTTCCAAGTCAGTTTGTGACCAGGTGAGACCCTTCCCTGGTGTAATCCCAGTTACCTCTGCTCCTGCTTGGGTCCCAGTGTCAGTTCAAGTTGGCATGGCCGGGTCCCTGCACCGTTGCTGTGTTTGCTGGAGCTGGGCACTGGCATTGGGGGAGGGGAGGCTGTCAATGCTGCTCTAGTTCTCTTGCTGTTCTGAGTGTTCTTCTACCTTGTGATCTGCTCCTCCATTTTTCAATGCTGCTCTCCCTTCACGTTTCTTGAGTTTGTGGAGAGCTCCGGTGTGAGTGGAAGCCTCCTCTCACCTGGCTTTTCCTGCAGCTCAAGCTGAGCCTGGTGGCTTTCTCATGCACTGCAGCCGCTGCTGCAGTTGGCAGACCTGCCGGACTGCTTCTGCCAGCCTGTGTGGGCTCTGGATGCTCTGGGTCTCTCCTACTTCTCCACTGCTGTTTCAGTTTCCTATATACCTTACTATTTAGTAAAAGTGTGTATTTTGCTAAGATTTTTTTTTTTTTGGCTTTTTCCCCCCTAGGCTGCTTTGGCATGGTACCTACAGTACCATCTTAACTGGAAGTCCCCATTTCTAGCTTTAAAGTAGATTTTAAGTGATTCTTTATGTAAGAAACAAACCCTAAAGGTGCAGAAATTTCACAGTAGCTTTATGTCTTCCCAACTCAGCTACTTTTTTTTTCTTTTTCACTATATTCACATTTGACATCAAGTTTCTTTCCTGTGTCATCGTATTTGACATTGTCCAGAAAAGTGAATAATTTGTTTTCCAGTGTACAGGAAAACTTTAAACACTCAAAAGTGTATAACTAGAGAGTTCCAGCCAATATGGCATCTACCTAACTACACCTCACCTGGTAGGGAAAGAAAAGACAGACCATTAGGGTTCATTGGGGTTTTTAGGGGTTTTCAGACCCTAGTAGACCTACAGTGGAAGAGCACAGGAGAGCAAGGTAAGGAAACCACTGATTTCCACACTCTTGGTTAGCCTACCAGCCCCCGAATCACCTCAAGAAGGCATCCCAGTCACAGGTTCCTGCTGCCCTAACTGCAGAGTAAGGGAACACAGGCCATACATCTATTGCTCCCCCTCCCTAGGCTTTCTTGCCACCTTGGTTGGAGATCCACAAACAAATGCCATCCCACTCACCAACCCCCCCCCCCCACCGTTCATGGACCCAGGCAAGCAGGCTAGTGTTTGTCCCTCCATAGGCATTCCCACCACCTCTGAGATCCACTCAGGACAGCTGTCACACTTTCCAACACACCATCCAACTCACTGCCATCCCCCAACCTCACCCTGCCCCGTGTGAGAGGACCCAGGCCAAAAGGCTAGATTTCCCCCTTCCTAGACTTTCCTGCCACAGGGACCTTGCAAGTGCGATGGTCTTCCCTCCTGCCACCCTGCTGTGAAAGAACCAGGTCCTACTGCACTTCTTGCTAGCTACTTGGAGGACCCAGGCCAGCAGGCTATTCCTCACCCCTTCCTCCTTTCCTGTCACCCCACTGGGATGACCACCACCCCTGCCCACAGCAGTCCTATATCCCCACCCTGCCTTGTCACAGGACCAGCATCTATCCCTTATTACACAGTTCCAATGGATGTGCTGTCCCATCCCCTCACCACTCAGCATTGCAGAAATACCATGCAATCCCATCCTTCTCCCCCTCCCACCCCACAGCCCAGCTGCAACACCAGTCTACTTTGTCTCATTCTCCTCTACCCCTGTCCCCTCAGGCCACCTGACCACACAGTCCCATAACCCGAACCACCAAACAACAGGCCCCTTCATCAGGTCCTTGGGCCCCCACCAGAACGTCATGGGCTCCTTCCCTTTGAGCAAGAAGCCTAGTCAAAGCAAACATAAAAAGGAATAACCACTGAAGACCCTTCAAGAGTAGACTGCAGCTTCTTCCTAAATTAAATAAAAGTCCTCCACTGTGATGAACAGACCACAGCACAAAAGGAATAACATGGAAAATCAAATGCAAGTAAATCCAACATGAGTGTTCAGTCTCTTGAGTAGGAGAGATGGATTAGCAGTTAAGGCATTTGTCTGCAAAACCCAAAGGATCTCAGGTGGATTCCTTAGTACCAACATAAGTCACATGCACAAGGTGGCACATGTGTCTAGACTTGGTTTGCAATGAATGGAAGCCCTGACATACCCATTCTCTCTCTCTACCTCCCCTCTGTTCCTCTCTTGCTCTCTTAAATAAATAAATAAATAAATAAATCTTTTAAATAACCATTACTTTCCCTTGGGGGAAAAAAAAAAGATTGTCCAGCCCTACAACGGATGTTACTAAAAAGGAAATAGAAGAGACACTAGGATAAAATCCCAAAATGAACACACAAGCTATGCAACCCTGGCCAAGCACATAGCAGAAATTGCAGAAAATCAACAAAGGGCCAATAATTATAGGAATGCTATCCTCACTAGTATAGACCTAATAAAAAAGGACCTCAATAATTAGCTGGCTAAGCTCAATGAAGACATAAATAAATGTAAGGATGAATTTCAAGAAGCATTAAGAAAATCAGAATATAATGTGAAAAGGGAACTTGAAGAGGCAAGCAAAGTATACATGAAAGAGCAGTATAAAATACAAACCAATTGAACAAAAACAAAATTCTGTAAATGCTCTCAAGAATAGAGTCAGCCATGTTAAGGATAGAAACTCAGAACTGGAAAACAACAACAACAAAAAAGAAATAGTTCATGATTCCAAAAGTACCACTAAGTACAAAACTTTGTGAAGAGAATGTGAGGAATCTGTAGGATACCCTTAAACATTCCAGCATTCAGATTATGGGAATACCAGAAGGGGAAGAAATTCGAACCAGAGCATGGAGAACTTATTCAACAAAATTATCCAAGAAAACTTCCCCACTCTCTCAAAAGAAAGTTCTATCAAGTTATAAAAAAAAAAAAAAAAAAAAAAAAAAGCTAACAGAAGTCCAAACTTACTGGACCAAAGGAGAAATTCTCCAAGGCATATTATCATTAAGATTCTAAACATCAATACCAAAAATAATTAAAAAAAAAAGTCCTAAAAGCAGCTAGGGAGAAACAACACATTACATATAAAGGTAACCCCATCAGAATTACTTCAGACTTTGCAATGCAAACCCTGAAAGCCAGAAGGACCTGGACTGGAACACTGCAAAGTCTAAGAACATATGGCTTCCAACCCAAGCTACTCTACCCAGTAAAAGTATCCCTCATAATAGATGGTGTGGTTGTTTGATTCAGATGTCCCCCACAAACTTAGGTGTTCTAAATTCTAGGTTCCCAGCTGATGGAGATTTGGAAATTAATGCCACCTGTAGTGAATGTATTGTTGGAGACAGAATTATGGGTGTTATAGTGAGTTTTCCCATGCCAGTGTTTGGCACACTCTTCTGTAGCTATTGTCCACCTGATGTTGGCCAGGGGGTGATGTCCACCCTCTGTTCATACCATCATTTCCCCCTACCATTGTGGAGCTTCCCCTCAAGCCTATAAGGCAAAATAAACCTCTTTATTCCCCGGAAGCTGCTCTTAGTTGGGTGATTTCTCCCAGAAATTTGAGCCTGACTGCAACAGATGGTGAAAGAAAAATTTTCCACACTAAAACTCAGCTTTACAAGAATACGAACACAAAACACAAAGAAAAAACAACAGAGAGTTGTTTCAGTGAATTCTCCACACAGAAGAATCAAACAACCAACCTCAAGTGCCTACAAGAAGCAGATCACAATAACCAAACTCAGAGAAGGCCCAAAAATGTACACAGTCCAAGAAAACACCAAGCCACATAAACCACCACCATATGGCAGGAATTAAATCAAACCTCACAGTTATTACTCTAACTATTAATGGCCTTAATTCACTCATCAAGAGACATAAGCTAACAGGGTGAATCAGAAAATTAGACCCCTCCATCTGTTGTCTTCAAGAAACCCACCTCATTACTAAATACAGACACATCCTCAGGATGAAAGGGTGGAAAATGATATTCCAAGCAAATGGAAATAAGAAACCAGCAGATGTAGCCATACTAATATTGAGTAAAATAGACTTCAAATCAAAACTAATCAAAATAGAGAAAGAAAGCCACTTCTTACTTATCAAGGGAATGATTCAACAAGAAGATATCACAATCATAAATCTTTATGTCCCAAACACAGGTGTACCACAATACATAAAATAAAACCTACTTGGCAAAAAAACACAAATAACCACCAACACCATCATAGTTGGGGACTTCAATACTCCACTATCAGCAATAGATAGATCATCCTAACAGAAAGTTAACAGGAAAGTAAACAGCTCAATAAAACCATAGATCAATTAGACACGATGGATATCTATAGAACATTCTAGCCAAAATCCATAGATTACACATTCTTCTCAGCAATCCATGGAAACTTCTATAATATAGATAATATGCTGGGTCATAAAGCCTGCCTCCATATATTTAGGAAGATTGACACAATTTTTTGCATTATATCAAATCACAATGTTGTATTGCTAGAAATAAACAACAAAAGATATGCCAGGAATCCTGCCAGCTCCTGGAAATGGAGCAATACACTTTTAAACAATAAATGAGTTGTGGACAAAACAGAAAATGAAATTACAAAATTTTTAGAAATGAATGACAATGAGGACATAATGTACCAAAACTTATGGGACACAATGAAGGCAGTCCTCAGCACTGGAAAAGCAAGAAGGATCTAACCCCAAAAGGTCCACACAGAAAGAAATAATTAAGATCAGAGCAGAAATTAATGAATTGGAAACTAAAAAACCAATAAAGAAAAATTATGAAACAAAGAGCTGGTCCTTTGAAAAAGTCAACAAGATTGATAAACCCCTGGCCAATTTGATCAAGCAGAAAAAAGGAGATGCTTCAAGTTAACAAAATTAGAAATGAAAAAGGAGAGATCATAATAGATATAAGTGAAATTGGGAGAATAATCAGGACTTATTTCAAAAACCTATACTCTGGGGCTAGAGAGATGGCTTAGCAGTTAAGCACTTGCCTGTGAAGCCTAAGGACCCAGGTTCGAGGCTCGGTTCCCCAGGTCCCACGTTAGCCAGATGCACAAGGGGGCGCACGTGTCTGGAGTATGTTTGCAGAGGCTGGAAGCCCTGGTGCGCCCATTCTCTCTCTCTCTCCCTCTATCTGTCTTTCTCTCTGTGACTGTTGCTCTCAAAATAAATAAATATATAATTAAAAAAAAGAAACCTATACTCTGCAAAACTGGATAAAATGGAGAAAATAGATTAATTCCTGGATAAATGCCTCCTACCAAAGCTAAACTCAGAGCAGAATTAATCTAAACAAACCTAGTACACCATCGAGTTAGAAAAGGTAATCAAAAACTTCCCCCAAAAGAAGAGTCCAAGACCAGATGGCTTCTCAGCTGAATTCTATCAAACCTTCATGGAAGAACAGAAACCAATATTTTTCGAACTGTAGCACACAATCAGAGAACAGAGAAAGCTCCCCAACTCCTTATATAAAGTTAGTATCACCCTAATACCAAAACCAGGCAGAGATGCCACAAGAAAACTATAAGCCTATTTCCCCAGTGAACTTAGATGTAAAGTTCCAAAACAAAATCCTCACAAGCAGAATTCAACAACACATCAAAGATACTATCCACCGTGATCAAGTAGGCTTCATCCCAGGAACACAGGGATGGTTCAATATATGGAAATCTGTTAATGTAATACACTACATAAATTACATAAATAAGCTTAAACACAAAAACCACATGATCATTTCAATAGATTCATAAAATGCCTTTGACAAAATACATAACTTCATGATCAAAACATTATAGAGAGTAGGCATGGAAGATTTATATCTCAACATAATAAAGGTTTTATATATATAACTTTCTCTCTCTCTCTGTCTCTCTCTCTCTCCATATATATACACACACACACACACACACACACACACACACACACATATATATATATATATATATATATACATACATACATACATACACATATGACTTCATATCTCCTAAAGCCCAAATAATACTTAATGGGGAGAAACTGAACGAATTCACATTGAAATTAGGAACAAGACAGGGGTGTCCACTTTCACCTCTGCTCTTCAACATATTGCTGGAAATCCTAGCTCAAGCAATAAGACAGGAGCAAGAAATCAAAGGGATACAAACTGGAAAGAAAGAAGTTAAATTAGCCCTATTCGCAGAAGACATGATTCTATACATAAGTGACCTAAGAACCTCTATTTCCAAATTCTTAAAGGTAATTAACTCCTTCAGTAAAGTAGCAGGATTAAAAAAATGCACAAATATTAGTAGGCTTTCTATATGCAAAAGACAAAGATACAGTGTAATAAATAAGAGACATTGTTCCATTTTCAATAGCACCAAAAAAAAAAAAAATACCTTGCAATAACATTAACCAAGGATGTGAAGGACCTATACCAGGAAAACATAAAAACACTCAAGAAAGAAATTTAGGAAGACTTGAGAAAATTGAAAGACCTCCCATGCTCCTGAATAGGGAATTATCATTGTGAAAATGGCAATTTTACCTGAAGCAATATACAGATTTAATGCAATATCAATAAAAATCCCAACACTTTTCTTCACAGACATAGAAAGTAACTACCCAGTGGAACAGAACCCATAGCTGGAGCTGGGAAGCAAGTCAGAACCATATCTAAAATACAAGTCTGCTCTCCAAAATCAAGCTCTCACCAATTGTGGGCTTCAAGAGGGCCTAAATATATTAAATTATCTCTAAAATAATAATGGTTATCCCATTTATCTGGTGCTGAGTTCACTCTTTTTTGGAAAACTTGCTTCTCTTTTTTGGTTGGATGCAGAACCTCAGGAGAGAATCAGCCCAACGCACCTCACCTGGGCCCCAGATGAAACCATAGAGCAATAGGGGAAATGAGCAAGAGTGCTGCTTTTTTGGTGAACCTGGTACCAGCACAAGGGTGAAAGAGATAGACACAGAGAACATTCAACTCCTACCAAACCAGATATCCAGAGACACAGAGGCTCCCAATACTTCATCACTGAAGTAGTCCTAAAATGAACCCAAAATGGCTCAGGGAAATTCACCATATGTTGGGACATTATGCATAAAGATATTGCCTTTCCTCATAACTGATGGCTACCCCCACAATGCACAACCCACATTCCCTAATGAGGAGGGTCCCTTTGGAGGAAGGAGGACAGAGAGGAAACTAATGATGGCAACAACATGGTTGTATACACACTGTGTGCATAATTAATAATAAATTAATATAAAATATTTAAAAAGAATAACAGAAAGGTCAAGTAGTAATATAAAGAAAATATTTTAAGAACTATTATTTAATATTATGATCCTTGAAAAAAAACAAAAATTATAATAAACTCCTGATTGTAGAGATAAAAAAACACATAAAGTAGGGATCATTTTTAAAACCAGATGCAAAACACCATGATAACATAACAAATATATAATAAAATAAAAGTAACATTGCCATAAATGCTTCATATTTTGAAAGGAAACCCATAACTATGTGCACAGAATCAAGTACTTTTGTCACATGGCCTGTAACAATTCTATTCAACTAGTACCTCTTTATTTCTTTCAATTCTCTCATTTTCAAAAAAGAAAAATTGCAGATATTAAAATTTAAAATTTGGTTGGAAAACAAGTAATATATATAAAACCAGGAAAGCAAAAGATGTTTTTGTGTGGAGATGAAGAAGAGTCAGGAGAAAGCTAGCTTCTCACAGGCAGTGCAAGTTAGGGACAGGAGCGCAAAGAGGGGACCATAAGTTGCCAACCTGCCTTGGCAGTTTCTGATCCAGTTTCATTCACAAAGGCTGTAACGTCCACTGCTGCCTCCACAGTCTAACACGCTACCTAGGTATGCTAACCATTGGGTAAGCCCCTTGAGTCAGTAAACCAATCTGACAAAATAATCCATTTTTAATTGACTTTAAGGATTTTTCTATACTCATCTCTGTCCTTTCTGTGCCCTGTAATCTCTGGGTACATATAAGTCTGGCTTTCTGCCACCCAGCTTGGCTGGGTGGGGGGGGGGAGCTGGCTGGGTGGGGGAGAACAGAGCACTTCCTCTTGGCCAGGGTGACATTTTGCTAGCCTTCTATATGTATTTTGCGTTGAGGTACCTTCTTGCTTTGATTGAATGTATGAATGAATTTTCTTCAACCTCTGAGCCTACTATGTGTGTATTTCCTCTAAACTCTAGATCTAACACATCCGTATTTCCTTTAAACTCTGTGCCTGCTACATGTATAATTTACCTAAACTTAGGGTAACCATATGTAATACTTTGAATGTATGGACATATGGTGTCATGTGTTTTATCAAAATTGACTTTGCAGCTTCAGACCCTAGCAGGCAGACTCTTGCTACAGTATTTTTTCACTGGAGGTGGATCTGAATTCCAGCTCAAAGATATACAGAGATATTTGAGCTTGCTGTTTTTGGTGTTTTCTTGCTATAGTTTTTCTCTCTGCTTCGACGAATGGTAGTAAACAGCTTCTTCCACCATTGACGGAACTTCCCCTGGACCTGTAAGCTTGAAATAAATCTCTTCCTCCTATAAACTTTGTTTGGAAGTTCACTCCAGCATTATAGAGATGACTGCAACAGAACTTATACTGGTCTAATCTCTCCTTGTTATACTTTATTTCAATAGAAATGTTTATTCTGTACCATTATGAGTTGGAAATATGCAACTTGTTTTGATTTTATAGGACCCACAGACAGTCTGAAAACTCAGGTGAGACTCAGGACTTTGGAACAGTCTTAAAGTTGGTAAAGCTTATGGGACCTTTGACGTTTAATTGAAGGCAATTTGCAATGTAAGATGATTATGAGTTGATGAGGACCAGGGGCAACATGTGTAGTTTGAATACATGGCCCCATAGACTCAGGTGTTTTTTTAATAGTGAGTTTGTAGCTTCAACTCCTAGCAGACAGACTCCAACTCCTGCTACAGGAGACATGTTGGTGGGTGGACCCGAGTTCCAGCCCAAAGGTATGCAGAGAGTTTGAGTTCTGGCAGGGTTCCTGCTTGCTGCTTTCTGGTGTTGGCTTGCTGAATTTTTTCTTCTTGCTTGAATGTATGGAAGCAGTTTCTTCCGCTATTGATGGAACTTCCCCTGGATCTGCAGTCTTGAAATAAATCCCTTCCTCTCATAAGCTGTCTGTTTAGAAGTTTGTCCTTGCATTGTGGAGCTGCGGTGCCATGGGTGTAACTTTCTTTCGTAGTCATTTTCTCATCTGAATTTCCTGGTCTCTACTTCAATACCTTTCCTCTGATATTTTCCCTAAAGCCACTTAATCTCTTAACTTTCTTCCATGTGGCAATGCAGGGCAAATGATGTGCTTCCCACATGAGTGTGGGTTTCTTCTAAATCTCTCTGCATAAGCTGCTATATCCTGTCTTCCATATGCTTGTGACTCTGCTCTAGGCTTTTCCTAGATCCCAATTTCCTTTAAATGGGCCTCACATTTTATGATTTCTTCCTAAATAAAACCAATATTTCATAATTTATTGTTCTTGAGTCCATTTTTATCAAATCTTTGTTAAAAATAAGAGAAGGACACAAAATTGGTCCTCATAAACTTAGGAGACCCTTCACTAACCCCAAACTCCTGTAGCTGTGGGAACCTCAAAAGCTCCCAAAAAATAGTCTCCAAAGCTGCATATCCTCCATTGGGTTTTATGGTAAAATATTACTCCAGAAACAAAAGTTGTTTATTTTCTCTTTAATATCACCTGAATGTTTACTTCTAAATAAAGCATATACCCCAACAGTATAGCAAAGTGCTAAACAAACCTGATAAAAACCAAACAACTTGATTTTATACTAAGTGGCATTAGAAGGAATAATTGAATACAGTTTGTTTGCTAAATTTGCTGCTCCAGGGGAAGAAAATGTGCTCCATAATGAGCTGTTTGGACTTGTGTTTGGATTGAGCCAGTTAAATGTAATTCATCACATTAGAATCCCAATCTCCAGAGTCGTGTGGAATAACACAGTCAGTACAGAATGTGTGTAGACAATAGAGAATGCACGGTAGTTTTACCCCATGCTCAGCTGGTAAGATATGCAATTAGCCATGTACAAAAACGAAGCCCTTAGAATTCCAACACAATGCATTCCACATCTGATTCACTGAGGTTTGCAATTCTCAAATAAAGTTATATATTTAAGTTATAGCCCTTTCCTCTTTGAATTGAACTCTCACTAAATGGAATATGTCATCTACGAGTGAGTTTGAAATTAGTGTTGACTGAGGACAGATGATTCTGTAGCTGTATCTGAAATACAATGTGCTGAAAATTAATCTTAATCTAAATGTGGGTAGATTACAGAGAACTTAAACATCATTGACCGATTGTTGTAAAGTAAATGATGCAGAATGACTTCCTAGAAAAAAAAAAAATTGATTGATGAAACTGACAGGGGACATGCCATGACCAAGAAAAAGTGATTAACTGAAGAGACTTAGCGAAAAACAGGTTTGTTTGATGAGGAGAAGGGGATAAGAGAGAATGCACAGAGGTGCAATGCAGTGCAATTTGGTGTGTAGGAAGAGAGAGCATAGACTTCCAGTATGGTAGTCCCCCTTGTCTCCTTCAACCTTTAAGTGACTAAAACAAAACCGAGGCTTATGAAGACATAACAGAGCCTTTTGTATGACTCGGGCTTTAGGTGCTTTGTATATAGCCTTTTTCATGTTGAGAATAATCCATATAAGCCCTCTATGCCTAGTGTCTCCACTCTTTTGATCACAAGGTTGTATTGTATTTGTTGAAGGCCTTCTCTGCATCAATTGACATGACCATATGGTTCTTGTGTTCAAAATTATATATGTGGTGTATTATGGTAATTATGGTATTGACGCAAAAAAAAAACAAACACAAAAAACACATAAACAAAAAAAAAAAAAAAAAAAAAAAAAAAAAACAGCTCTCACCTCAAAGGGAGAGTTTATTGTAGAGCCAAATATGAGTGACCATGGCCTGGGAACACAGATTTAGGTTACCCAAAATTCCATGCTCCAACATGTTAACAATTCCATGAAGATTTTTTAGTTACAGAACAAAAGAAGTTCACAAATCAAGGCACTTTTTAAACACATTGGCTGACCATCAGGTTATAGCAAAGCAGGGAAATCTCCACCATAGGCCTCAGATGCTATTTGATGACATTCTTAGCCCTTGGATTGGTGGAAGATGGGGTCTGTTTTTGCATTCCAACAATAATTACACCTGATCAGATAGTCACCAGGATGTTAGTTCAGACACAGAGGTGGGAAATAGATGGCTCTTAAAGGGCTGAAGATAGTCCAAGGAAATTTGGCTCTGACTGGCAACATTCCATCTCTCTGTGATCACAGCTTTATCAGTCCATTTAAACTTGCTGGAAGTAGGTGCAGCAGATAGAGTTGTTTTCTGGAAACGTTAGTTCATACCAGCATCCCTGTGATGAAGCCTACTTGATTGAGGTGGATAATGCCTTTGATGTGTTGTTGAATTCAGTTGGTGAGGATTTTGTTCAGGATTTTTGTATCTAAAGTTCATTAAGGATATAGGCCTATAGCCTATAGTTGCCTTTTTTTTTGGTTGTTATATGTCTGTCTGGTTTTGGTACTAGGATGATACAAGCTTTATAAAAGGAGTTGAGGAGTATTCTGTGTTCACCCATTATATTAAAAAAAAAAGCTTTAAAAAAGTGGTTTCAGTTCTTTGATGAAGGTTTGGTAGAATTTGGCTGAGAATCTGTCAGGTCCTGTACTTTCCTTTATGGGGAGGATTTTGGTTATATTTTCAATCTCAATGGATGTAATATCAATGTTTAGGAGATTTGTTTGTCTGAACTTATTTTTGGTAGGTGGTATGTGTCTAGATATTCATCCATTTCTTTTAGGTTATCCAATTTTGTGGAATAGTTTTGGAAATATGTCCAGATAAATTTTCCAATTTCATTGGTATATGTTTTACCCTCTCCCTTTTCATTTCTAATTTGGTAATTTGAAACTTCTCTCTTTTTTCTTTTTGTTTGATCAAACTACACAGTTTATCAGTCTTGTTTATTGTTTCAAAGAACCAACTCTTCATTTCATTAATTTTATTTTTTTATTATTTGAGAGAGAAAGAGGCACAACAAGGCCTTCAGGCACTGAAAACAAACTCCAGATGTATGCACCAACTCAAGTACATTTGTAACATTGCAAGCTTGTGTCACTATGCATCTGGCTTATGTGGGACCTGAAGATTAATATATGAGTTCTTAGGCTTCACGGGCAAGTGTCTTGACTGCTAAGTCAACTCTCCAACCCTCACCAATTTTCTTACTTGCTTCCTTATTTTTGTTTCATTAATTTCGACTCTGATCTTAATTATTTATTTCCATCTGGAACTCATAGGGTTGTATTGTTCTTGTTTCTCCAATGTCTTTAGGTGGAAAGTTAGATTATTAATTTGAGATCTCTCTGACTTTTTTGGAAGACATTTAGTACTATGAATTTTCCCCTTAAAACTGCCTTCATTGTATCCCATAAGTTTTGGCATGTCATATTGTCATTATTGTTCAGGTCAATGAATTTTTAAATTTCCTTTTTTATTTCTTCCATCCCCTTTTTCATTGTTTAATAGCATGTTGTTCAGTCTACAGGAGGTATTGCACTTCTAGATGTTTCTTTGGTTAACTTATACCTTTAACATATTGTGATCTGATATGATTCATGAAGTTACCTCAATTTTCCTGTATTTATAGAATATATGATCTATTTTGGAGAAGGTTCAATGGGCTGCTGAGAAAAATTTTTATTCTGGATAATTAGGGTGAGATGTTCTGTAAATGTCTTCCAGATGTAGTTGGTTTATGGTATTGTTAAGATTTATTATTTTCCTATTGATTTTCTGCTTAGCTAATCTGTCTATTGATGACAGTGGGGTATTAAAATCCCCTACCATGGGCTGGAGAGATGGCTTAGCAGTTAAGCGCTTGCTTGTGAAGCCTAAGGACCCCGGTTTGAGGCTCGGTTCCCCAGGTCCCACATTAGCCAGATGCACAAGGGGGCACACGCGTCTGGAGTTCGTTTGCAGAGGCTGGAAGCCCTGGCGCGCCCATTCTCTCTCTCTCCCTCTATTTGTCTTTCTGTCTGTGTCTGTCACTCTCAAATAAATAAATAAATAAATAAAATTTAAAAAAAAAATCCCCTACCATGGCATTGGAATTTAAATTTTTTAGGTTTTGTTTTATAAATTGTGGTGTACCAGTGTTTGGTATATCTAGATTTCTGATTGTGATTTATGATTCCCTTGATGAGTAAAAAATGCCCTTCTTTGTCCTTTTTGATTACTTTTTATTTGAAATCTATTTGGGCAGATATTAATATAGCCACACCAACTTGATTCTTATTTCTATTTGCTTAGAAAATTATTTTCTATCCTTTCATCCTGAGGAGGTGTCTATCATTAGTGGTATGGTGGGCTTCATGAGGACAGAAGATAGAAGGGTTAATTTTTCTGATAAATCCTGTTAAGTTGTATCTTTTAGTAGGTGAGTTAAGACCATTAATATTTAATGTTATTACTATGATTTTCAGTTTAATCTCTACCATGTCAGAGGTCTTACAAGTTTAGTATTGTCTTGGGCCTTGACCATGTCTGTGTTTGCTTTCATTTAGATTTTTGTGTTTTTCTTTTTGTAGGCTCTTGAGATTGGTTGTTTGATTCTTCTGTGTGGAGTACTCCTGGAAGTATTTTTTCCTATTGGTTTGGCTTTGTTTCATATAATCATATACTTGGCATTTAGCATGGGAGGTTTTCCTTTCATCATCAATTATTAGGGGAGCTTTTGCTTGGTACAATAGTTTGGGTTGGAAGCCATAATTTTGAGACTTTAAAGTGCTCTGTTCTAAGCCCTTCTGGTTTTCAGGGTATCCATTGAAAAGTCTGAGGTAATTCTGATGAGATTCCCTTTGTATGTAGTGAATTGTTTATTGCTTGTTGCTTTTAGCACTCTCTCTTTGTTTTCATTGTTTTGATATTAACTGCCATGTGTCTTGAATAATTTTTTCTTTCGTCAAGTCTTTTGGTGTTCTGTGAGTTTCTTATATCTGGATGGGTCTTTCTTTTGAGAGAATGGGAAATTTTTTTTCAATAATTTTGTTGAATATATTATTCATGACTTTGGCCTGAATTTCTTCCCCTTTTGGTATACCTATCATCCAGACATTTAGTTATTTATCGTATCCCACATTTCCCTCATATGATGTTTGCATAATGTTTTGAACTTATCAAAAGATTTTGGACTCCTGAACCATTTATTCTGTCTTGCCTTTCAGATATGAGGTTCTGTCCTCCACATGATTGACTCTGTTAGTCAGAGTTTGTAGGGAGGCTTTTACAAACTCTATTTGATTTTTTATTTTCTATTGTATTTTTCTGTATTGTGTCCATCCCTTTGCTGAGTTCCAGTTTCAGGTCACAGTTTGATTTCTTAATACTTTTTGAAATTTATTCCTTCATTTAACCATGCCTTCATTAAGTTTAGTGAGCTGGTTATTGAAATTCTCTATTTGTTGACTGACATTCAGTTTATTCACCTCTCTGTTGAGGTCTCTCTGGTTTGCTTCAATTAATTCAATCCTAGAGATGACAGCTGTTCACTGTAAGAGATATTTTGCTCAATTTCATTTATGCTATTGTTAGTATTTTGATGATTTGATTCCAGTTCAGCCATTCACTTGGTCAGTGTAAATAAACATATCGTGCTTTCATTTTAGGATTCAATTTCTGTTGTCTCCTCTATGTTTTTATTGGAAACTTCCACTGGGCAACGAGGCAAACTTGGTGAAGATCTCTGTTTTGTTTTTTTTTTTAATTATTTGTTTGGTTTGGTTTTTGCATTGGAGTCTATTCATATTGGGGTAAAAGTCTGTTTTATTAAGGAGGAAGTGAGTTTTTTTTTTTCTTCCCCATCTAGAATCTTCAGTGATTGTTCAATTTTGGTTTTGAACCAGTTGCAGAAGGATGACATTGTGTCTGCCCGTGAAGGTTGTGGATGTGGGAAGTACACCTGCAGCACTGGGCTAGTGGCTGGTAGTAGAGCTATATTTGTAGGTCTGAAATTTCTTCAGCCCTGCCCTGGCCTGCCCTGCATGGCTCATGGGCTACAGCATTTGCACCTTCTCCCCTGCTATACCCAGCTGAGCAGGTTGTTGAGGACTCACTCTTACTACTTGGCAGGTGTTTGCCAGATATTCCTGTGCTTCCAGCCTGGGGCAGGACTGGTATCACAAGGGGTCACCAGTAGGTGGATGCCAGCAGTGTGGGGGTGGTTGTAGGGGCAGTAAGGTTGTGTGCAGCACTGAGCTCCAAGAACCAGGCTGGAGTTTGGAGGGATCCAAGGCCCAAATGAGCTGCTGAGACAGGAAGTGTGTGGTGGGAGAGGGACCCACCAGGGGCACTGATGGCATGGATCGGGTGCACAGGTTCCAAACACACCCTTCACTTGCCCTGAGCCACTTCTCCCGCCTTGAGCACACAGACCTCCTACATGCTGTGCCTCTCACCAGCCCAGAATGCACAGGTCTCAAACACACTGGCACTCTGAATGCAAAGATCCCAAACATGCCCTGTTCATCACATTCCCAGAGATCACAGGCCCCAAACATAAGAGCACCTCACAAGTCCAGAGTGCAAAGGTCTCAAACACACCATGCACCTCACCTGCTAGAGAACACTGGCTCTGAACACCCCGCCCTGTCACCTGCCTGGAATACAAAGGCCCCAAACATACTGTGGCCCTCACCAGTGCGGAGTGTACAGACCCTAAACACACAAGCACCTCTATAATCATATTTTCTAATTTAAAGGAAGTCCTATGTGTGTTATACATTTCTAATTCTTTAATCCTTACTATCTGTAGAATTTCAAAATTACTCACATTATAATTTATTAGTGGTAAAATAATACTGTTTCTTCAGTAGCATTTCCTGGAATACTACTGGTCATGATCCCTAGGAGTGTAGTGCTTGCTGGTGTCTGGCTAAATGCACATATTATGTTCACCAAACTGCCCAGTAAATACTTTTCTAAATGTTCATACTAATATAGTAAAACTACTCTCACTTTTGGATTAGAGACTCTTCTCTTTTAAGCTGGCTATATGTTTTATTCACTCTCTAAAATATCAATAATATGCCAATGTAGATAGTATTTAGATTGTCTGTTTGAAAAATTGGAAAAATATTTCTCATACAAAAAACTTTTGAATATGAACCATCAATGAGAATAGAACTCATGACATGTGAATATATATCTGATTATATTTGCAAATACTGACCCATGCTCCCTGTTTTGATGTGCTTTCCTTCCATTAAAATATAGTCGTTTTTCTATTTTTGAATTGTTTTGGGGGGATAAAAATGTAATCAAAAAACTATATAGTAATTTCCCTTCTTATAGACATAATGTGTCTTACAGACATAATGTGTCTATAAGCAAAATATAAGGATGTGGTTTTATACAGGTTTGATGACACATTCCTGAAAAGTGTAAGAATTTAGAAAAATAAATTTGTAATTCAGCTAATCTTTGTGGTGTTTTTCTTTTCTTTAAAAAATCTTAAAATATAAAAGGTTGGCTTGTTAACATTTTAATGTTTTTCTTTGAATATTCTTCCAAGTAAAACTATGAAAGAGGTTCCCTAGGCAGAAGATGTGTTTTCTAGAATAAAGACAAATTTAAAATAGTTTCCCAGTATAAAAGTGGCTGATGCCTTGCCATGTTCTCCACTTATGAAGCCACCTGTGTAATTAGTAAAAGTGAGCACATGGTGATAATGATGCTTCACAGCAAATGTGAAATCTTTCATCTTCTTAACATGAAGCAATGCCATTTTCATTCAAACACTTTCCTGTGAGGATAGCCTCAGTTTAGCCCTTCTCCACCTCTCAGCCTCCCAGCCAGAAGCATGCTCCTTTGTCTTTGGGAGGCACATTGAACTATGGATGGTTTCAACTTGATAATATTTTGTTTGCTGGGGTACCACAGCCTCAGATCTTAAGCACAGAGGTATGGATTCAAATCAGAAAATATTTAAGAATCTACCCCCTTTTGTAGGATAGCATATTCATGTACTAGTATACCACATTCCTACCCTTTGTTAATAGCTAGATAGTTAAATGCCCATACTGTTTTCTGCAGCACTTTAATTATAGTGTCATCTGTCTACACTTGGGAAAAGTGTCTCAGTCTTATCTTCTCTTTAGAAGGGTATGATATGTAATGAATCAATGGAAGTAACATGAGTGATAGGAGAGTTTGGGGAAAGGTTGGCTGGAATATGTTTCTAAAAAATATCAATATCTTCCTCCCATGGTTGTATAAAGAGGGCATTTGGAAATAAATGACATGAGGCATTCCATGAGAAAGTGTGTGCCTCCTAAAGTCCATGAGAGAAATAGATGAATGAAGGAGGTCTAGGATGGAAGGAATCATGGAATCATGTTCACACAGTAAACCAGACACTAGGAGAGGAAGTAAACAGCAAACCAATCAGAAAACAACCAACAGAACTACAGAACTTAGTAGAGGACTCAGTTAGTTTTACAAGCCAATGACCTCATCTTGCAATAAAGAGACACAGTCTGGATGAGTGAATTAAGAAACTAGGCCTATCTGTAAACTCCAAGACACATGCTTCCTGAAATCTTACTTACTCTTACTCTTAGACTTGTGTGATATTAAAAAGTTTCATGCTCCTATGCAACTAATGAGAATATTTATGTTCAGAAGTAAGGTGATAACAAAGGGAAGAGTGTTTTTTTTTAAGCACCAGAAAATTATTTCAGATTTATTTTTAATGGGCAAGTAGCTGTAAAAGAGCCCATTAAGTCAATTACTCCCAAATCTTAGCAAACATCAAAATCAGAAGGATGACTTGTCATAACACAAATCATTCATTTTAGGAGAATAAAGCCCGTGTGTGAGCATACCTGTGGAGGAGCCCACACAGCTTGAATCGAGGCCTTAAGCCATAGTCACCTAGCTAAGCTGCCTCTAGAATTCTGACCCTCAGGAACTGTGAGGGAGTCAAAATGTGTTAAGTAACAAGGTCTTTATCACTAGGTATATAGTCTTATAACAGATCAATAATATAACACTATGTGATGCTGTATGTAAAATTCCTAACTAAAAAAAATATCTATATAGGCAAAAATTTAGAATAAATTGCAATTGAAACCTAAACTTGTTATATCAGAAGGATGACCAGTATGAAATAACTTTTCATGAATATTAATGGTGCCTTCAAACTGCTCAGACCACCAAGCCAGATTTTACAAACATACAGATATATATAATATATTATATAAATATATATTTAAATATATATATATATGTATATATATATATATATATACATACACATGGAAATGTATATATGTGTGTGTGTTTATGAATGAATTGAACTCATGGCTAACAATTGCATATTAGATAAGAGCTCTGTATTATTGAACTATAACTCCATCCTGTAATTCATTTTTACTTTTGTAAAACTTCCTGAGAAAAATTATTTTATAACTCTGTGTATAATGATCAAGAGCGAGCCTGTTAAATTTTAGTAAAAGCATATTCTTCTTTCAAACGCAAAAAACCTCTATGTAATTAAAGTTGATTGGCTTTCCAAAGCACAAGTGTCAAGATGTAAAATAATCATCAATTATGATTGTATAGGTATATTGAAAGGTCATTACCATTTGTTAGCTATTCAAAATTTATTCTGTAGTCACCCTTCATTTTCCCTACAAATTATTGAGGTAGAAAATTTGAAAATTATATTTGTAAGCCTATATGATGATGGAAAAATATTCAAAGTTTTAGATTATATAAAGCTGTGTGTCCATGTATACTTATTTGAGATGGAGATATATATATATATATTAGACCATATTTCCCAAAATGTTTGTGTGCATTTAAATATTTTCCAAAAATTAAAATACATTTACTTCAAATAATAGTATTGTGTGCAAAGCCTCCCCAGACTTAAGAACAAGTGCTTCAATGTACTCATATAATCTTCGGTTCAGGAATATGGTAAAAACAAAACAGAAACTGTGTTACATAATAGGTTGAGTCTCATCTGAGTGTTCATTCACTCTCCATGTTAGCATGTTTGTGTCACTGTAACAAAATACTTAAGACTGAGTGAATTTAGAACAGAAATTAAGTTCTTATAATTGTGAAGCTGGTAAGTCCACCACTATGAAAACTAGAGATATGACAGAAGAGGATAAGAACCTTGGTCGGGAGAATAAAAAAGAATTTCTGAAGGCAGCTTTATTTGAAATTAACTGGGTTAATGTAGAAATTTTGAGATATAAAAAGATGAAAGTATGTTTTTCAAGATAAGGAACATCCATATCCATGTACTCTCATTATGCAAAATACAGAATGTATAAAGAGGTAGAAGTTTAAGAATAGAAAAATACTGTCACAGATCAATGAGACCTGTGCTTTTCTGAAGAGCATGGGTAACTTCAGTAATAGAGTAGTGGCATGAGAGGAGATGAGCTTTAAGAAACTGTCACAGTTTGTCAATAGTGAAGGAAAGAGTGAAAGGGAAAACATAGGAGCAATGAAATCCCCATGAAGTCTCTTGTTATTGGTTGAATTATATTTATTATTTATTCTAGTCAAGCCAATTTCTCCACCAGTAGTCAAACTTAAATTCTCCAAGATGTAGTATTTTCTAAAGAAACAACAAATGAATATCTTTCTCCTCTAATATTTCCTAATTTGTTCTCTGATTTGTCTTCAGTGGCCTAGAAAGATGTTACCTTTTGTAGCTTGTGATTAGTATGCAATTGGAAAGTAAAATCATTCATTGGAAATAAAATGAATTTAAAGCACATTTTGTGCCATACACCTGTAATCTCAGTACCCAAAGGTTGAAGGCAGCAGGATTGAAAGTTTGACACCATAGTGAGACAGTATTCCAAAGATGTGTATGTGTAAGTGTATGCATCTGTGTGATTATGGATATATGATGAAACTTTTACCCATTGTTCATTGTACGTGTGCAATGCTCGCTAATCGCTTAGCATATCTTGGTTATCCTCTAAAATGTGAGAAAGGGAGATATTTCATGGAAACTGAGAATACCAATATCAATCTCCATATTAAATATGATAACTAAATAGATATGCATGTTATAAATTATATGTATTATTACCTGACACATCTCATAGCTTGCACATTTAAAGGTAGGTTTCAACTCAGAAGTATTAACAGTTGCTATTTAGGTAAATGGATGAGTTCATAAGGGTTAACAATCAATGGGTCAATCTACTGATGGTTCCATGATTTAATAGCAATAATGTGAAGTAATGGAAATTCAGAGGTGAGGCCTGGCTGGAGGTATTTGATCACAGTATATATACCCTGAAAAGACATATTTTGTACTGTTCCCTTCCTGTTTCCCCTCTTTTACTTGGCTAAGGTAAGCATCTTCCTCTACCACATGTTCTAACACTTTGATAATCTACCATGCCTCAGGCCCAATGTGATGGGTTGAATCAACCTTTGACTGAAGCTTCTGAAACTGTGAATTTAAATAAATATTTCTTCCTTTAAATTGCTTCTTTCATATACTTGACACAATCATGAAAAGTTTGACTAACACATATATGTATATTTTTATGAATTTTTATAGAAGCTTAAACATACACAAAGTTTTCAAGTTCATAATCTTCATGTCTTTATTTTAGATGTAGAATAATTTTTACACAATCCCTAAAATATTTTATGTACTTTGCGGGATAATTTCCCAGACTCTTAGAAGTGCATTAATGAGATTTTCTATGTCTAATATAAACTCATGGGAATAAAGCTGTTGAAAAAAAATAGAGAGAAGAAATAATAAACAAATACTCATAATGAATTTATTATCTCATTGAATGTAAGGCTGTGTTTAATTCTGATAATTCTCCTAATGAAAATATGTATTCTTCTTGAGAAATTTGCCAATTTTTAGTCAAAAATAACTATATTTTATAGAGATACCAAAAGTTCTACCTTGATGTTCAAAATGTACTTGTTAGATGTGCATATATCATTTTTGATAAGAAATTAGAATGTCTCATGTTTCCAAGACAATACTAAAAGAGAGGATTGCAGGTTTATTAAGGTATATAGAAAATCTACTATGTGATTCTCCAAAGAGTTTTTCAAACATTACACTTGGTGAGTTGATATTGTTTTTTTTTTAATTGTTTTAAAATTTTTATTTTTTTATTTGAGAGCCACAGATAGAGAAAGAGGCAGAGAGAGAGAGAGAGGGAGAATGGGCGCGCCAGGGCCTCCAGCCACTGCAAATGAACTCCAGACACGTAGGCCCCTTGTGCATCTGGCTAACGTGAGTCCTGGGGAATCAAACCTCGAACTGGGGTCCTCAGGCTTCACAGGCAAGTGCTTAACCGCTAAGCATTCTCTCCAGCCCACGAGTTGATATTCTTTTTTTTTTTTTTAAATTTATTTATTTATTTATTTATTTATTTGAGAGAGACAGACACAGAGAGAAAGACAGATAGAGGGAGAGAGAGAGAATGGGCGCACTAGGGCCTCCAGCCTCTGCAAACGAACTTCAGACACGTGCGCCCCCTGGGGAACAGAGCCTCGAACCGGGGTCCTTAAGCTTCACAGGCAAGCGCTTAACCGCTAAGCCATCTTTCCAGCCCAAGCTGATATTCTTATAAGGTCTGTGTTTGATATTTTGGGGACACTATTAAAAAAAAAAAAACAAAAACGCCCATACCCCAAGTTGCCTCCTATGTTAGTTTTTTAAATGTTTTATAAAATATGTGTTGGGAACACAGTAAGATATGTTGAATTCATTACTACCTATAACTGGGCTTGTGTTACAATGGCTGAATAGTTATGACAGAGATCAAAACCTAAAATATTTATCATGACTCTTTGTATATATAAAAAGGCTTATTGGTTTCTGATTTGGGGGCATAATGCGAGTATAAAGACTTGAAAAAGTAGTGAAATTTATCTGGAGCTGTTCCTTCTTTTCTTGTCTTTTTCACTCAATATTTACATGATGTTGAACATTTTCTGAATTAGTACCTCTAACTTGGAATGTATCTTGCCCAAAGCCTAAATTAAAGAGAAATTTCAAAATATGAATGAAATGATTTTGCATATTTTACTCTCATCAAGAATCCAAATCTTCCTAATCAGAAACATGTGAACTCTGTGGTCTCTGATTCAAAACAAATCCATTCTTTCTTTTTGTTTTATTAAATATAGGTAAATAAAATGGATAAAAAGTGAGTGAAATGTAGAATTATCAGGGAGATAGTGAATCTGTTTATCAGCTTGACTTTGGTTTTCTTTAGAGTGAGGTTATTTTTGTTCTTCCTTTAGCAATATAATTACTCTCACCCTTAAGTTATTTTCCCCTCTGTGGTTTTGAGAAAGTAGCATTTTTGTGAAAATATGATTGAATGTTCTACACACTACAGTCAAGTAGTCATTCTTTCTCATATAAATACTCTTGAGATGGATTTGAGAACTTGTACTTTTTTTACAACAATAATATATTATTACTTTTTAAAACATCATATCATTCTTTGGCAAAAAAATCACATAGCCTAATGATAGCAAATACATAACTGATGCAGGATTGTAATATGTCATATTGAAGTTATTTGCTTCACTATTTTCCCCTGAAGAAGTTGAAATTAATTGATTCATTATTTGCTCTGAATAAATTAGCAACCTTTGATGAGGATTGTATCATGTGTGTGTTTCAGTTACACAGTTGGGGGTCTACTCTTGTAAAATGAAAGACCACATGAACATGAACGATTAATGGAGGAAACACATCTCCCTACAGCACATAAGACCTCCATGTGCTGAGCATCTGTTCAAATGAGAAGCAATATAAGCTTGATTTCAAGCTCTCTTGAACTATGCTGAGTAAACATTAGCTATAGTAATAATATACATAAGGGAATTTAAATGAAAAGGAGATGACATATAGGCTAAAACTAGGAATAAATATGATTTTTTTAGAATACGTCTCACCTAATTGATCTCTTGTTAGGAAGAATCCAATCAAGTGAGAAAGAACTGAAAACATATCTGATGAGAAAATCGGGTTTACAAATAGCCAGAAGAAACAGAATACTGGGTCTAGAGTCAGTCCCTTAAGTCCTGTCAGAATGCTTGTTTATGCTGAGGTTTATAATAAAACCAAACCATAGCTTAACTTCATTACTTGACACCAAATATTATAAAGTTTTGAGCAAATTTAATCAGGCATAGATCATTCAATTGATTAAAAGGACCACTTTTTTGGAGTACAATGGATCTCATTGGTACTAGCTACTATTTCCCTGTGCTCATAATTATTTGGGATTAGGAATCTCAAGTACAAACAACAGGATCTACTTTGGATAATTTTATCAGAAGGGTTTTTATCAATAACTGTAGAGTTAAAAGCACATAGGAGGGATTACATGACTACAAGCCGCAATTAGAAGCACTGACTCAGGAAATTGGGTACAGGCTGTTTGCAGTTAGGATGATCTCTCTCTCTCTTTCTCTCCCCCCACCCCTCTCCATGTATCTTTCTCTCTCCAATGCTACAGAACTGGAAGCCACAACTGTTTTCTCTGGATAGATTTCCAACACTCTTTCTGTCATGATGAGAATGATGTGAAAGCAGAAGTCTATCTCACCAGTGGCTGACTCTAGCACTTTATTGCCTTTACTAAATTCAAATCAACAAAATAACAATCCTTAGGTTGTAGGTAGGCAGACATTATATTTAGATATCATTGAGGACGGGTCCTACTCCCATTTTCCTGGTAACAGAAAGGAAAAATAGAAAACACTTTTTCCTGATCAGAGGATTCCCTAGGCTGGTCAAGAGACCACTCCTCTCCTACAGAAATGCTAATGGATAGTAAGAATTGTTATCCCCTTAATGAGGTAATTTACTTAAGATGACAGAAGCCCTTCCCTCAGTGCAGTTGCTCACACACCTTTGAGGATACTGTCTGCTTTCTAAATTATGACTCAAAAAAGAAATCTTTTTCTTCTTTTTTTCTTTTTGTCTTGCTCATTCCTTCTCATAAATGTTCCTATTTTTTTCTGATCACAAGACAAAGGACATGATAGTTGAAAATGTACAACCAGGTAAAATATGCCCACTACTATAATAGCAGCACATAAATAACATGGGTAGCCAATTGCTCTCAGATTGGATTTGAAGCCTATTTCAGGGGAGGGAATTTATGCCTGGTACTGAAAATTGAATTAAAAACTTATGACTTGGAAAGTTAAAGCATTATGGGGAAAGCTACCACTGCTCCTTGGCTAAATGGATATGTTGCACTTTTCAAATTGCTCTCCACATGTTTATATTTGTGCTCAGATATTAGTACTGTACTTAATTTCGGTTAGAGAAACTTCATTTTGTGGATGATAGTGACTATTGAGAAAAGCCAGGACTCCTCAAGGAATGAGAAGTGACAGTTGAGTACTCAGCCTTGGGTGAGGCATCTCTATCACATCCATCTGAGCAAGGTGGAAGAGGGAATGTTAGTGCTTCTATCACCACTGACTAGAGAAGCTTCTATGACTCAAACTCATCAAAATATTGTAAATAAGATGCTGTTGAGAGCTCAGTGCTAAGTGAGACATCTCCATCATGCCCTTCAAGGCTCAGGGAATATCATTGAAGAGGGGCATAAATAATGTAAGAGCCAAATGATGGAGAGTACTTTGTGGCACTATCCTCTAGGCATGACATTACTTGTGCCTTAATAACCTCATGGTGGATGCTCTTGTCTTTTCAAAACCTGAAAAATATTGAATCTGTTCACAATTTGACATAGATTATGGAAGAGGGCAGAAAGAATGAGACCTGAGCATAGAGGAGGAACTTCTTGGAAAGAGGTGGGTGTCCAGAGAAATGGAGGAAAGTAGGGGGTGCAAAAGAAGGTGATGGCAGGGAATTATGGTCACATTAAATTATATTAATGTACTAAAATCATCAATTAAAAACATACTAAAAACATTTTTTTTTTCTTGGTTACAGGTTGGAGGGGCTGCACACTTCCCCAGTCAGCCTAGAGGATAAAACAACCAAAGAAAAATATTCTCAAACCTTACAGTTTTGGTCTTTCTCAGACCCATGTCTTCTTTCACCTTTATTAATTCTTCCATTTAGCATGGGCTTGTCTATAGCTGTCCAGGTGCCATCATTGTACTTTGAAGCTTTGGAGCACATAATTTGTTTGATGCAAACAACTACTTTGATTTCACAGGTTCAAAGGTGAAAAGCAGGATGAATTTTTCCACAAGTTTTAGTCCTATTTTCTTGATATTTCAGATAAGATTTACATTATGGAAATGAATGCTAGAATAGGATATAAGCTTACTAAAATAGAGGGTATAAGAAGATAAGATTTGTAGGAGAGAGTATAAGGAGACAGGGAGCAGGGTAGAATGCTATTGTCCAAATATGTGTTTCCTCTTCAAATTCCTGTGCTGAAATCCTAACCCTATATTGATGGTATTAGGAGCCCTGACCTTTGAGAAGTGACTAGGACAAAATAAAAAAGTCAAAGCCCTTATGCTTGAGAGCTATGAATATGATTTGGTGGACACAGTCCTTGCCTCCTAAGTGTGAGTATATAAGTTTAAGTTCAGGTCACCAAGGACATGTAAAGGTCTCCTTCAAGCAAGAAGGAAAATAGGGTGAGGAGAATCTACTAGAATATCATGGGCCAGCTATCCTGGTGCAAGGAGCAATGAAAGGAGAAAACCTACCTCAAAGGAGGTGGAAAGCAAGGACTGATACCTGAAAGTAGTCAGTCCTCTGACTTCTAAGTGTGTGTTGTGGCACTCTTGGACATGCACATAAACACATAATTCACACACAAACATAGAATAAACATGAGGTAGATGATAGATAGATAGATAGATAGATAGATAGATAGATAGATAGATAGATAGATAGATAGATAGATGTGTAGAAAAGTAGGAAATAGACTAAAGAAAAACAAACCCTGATGAGTAAAGCTAGAGTAAGAAGATGGCTATCTAGAGAGAAGCCTTCCATCCCTATTTTGATGTCCTGATCTTAAACTTCCCAGCCTCAATGGCTATGAGAGATCCTATGGAATTCTGTCATAGCAGGCCAAGTAGAATATGACAAATGGCACCACAGACCTTGTTCTTCATTCTCATGAGAATATTTCTCATTGTTCATATAAGGTTTTCATCCTAGTAGATGTTTCTGGGGCAGGGTTCAACCAACTATAATCCATGAACCACATGCCCAGGTCTTGTTTTATTGGCGCACATTCTGTTATTTACATAATATCTATAGCTACTTTCATACTGCAAATGTTGAGAATGTTTACTGTGAATCAAAACACTAAAATTATTATCTATCTGGCCCTTTATACAAATGCTGCCTAATTTTAAACATTTATATAGCTTGATAGTAGAAACATTGAAATACTGCACTCTATATGTATATATCTATATGCATATGAAAATATTGTTTTATGAGCATGCAGTGGTTTGAATAAAATGTTACCTGTGGTCTCATTTGTTTTGAATACTTGGTGGCAATTTGAGAAAGTTGTGGGACATTTGGGAGGTGAAGACTTGCTGGAAGAGGTGTGCTTCTGGAGTTGGCTTTGGAATTACATAGACAAGTGCCAAGCCCAGCACTTGAACTACTTCCTTCTTGCTCACATAGGATGATGTGAGGCAGCTTCCTGCTGTGGCATGCTTTTCCTAGCATGGTGAAAATCACCTGTAAGCCAGTAAAAAAAACCTTCATCCAATTAGCTGCTTCTGGCTGGGTTTTTTTCTCAGCAACAAGAAGATAATAGCTACAGAACATATTATATGCATTTAAACAAACTGAATGTTAAATATTAAATACATTTTGCAAGTATTAAAGTATTTGGTTTATGGAATTTGTAGTCCCAGTAATTTTTGTAAAATAATATTATTAAAGTATAATTTTCTTACTATGAAAATCTATTTGTTTATAATATTAAAATACAATAGGAAGTTGGTCAACATAGTACACCACATAAATAAACTGAACCATAAGAACCACATGATAATCTCAATTGATGCAGAAAAGGCCTTTGACAAAATATACCACTTCATGTTCAAAACATTGGAAAGAACAGGCATGGAGGATTTATATCTCAACACAATAAAGGCTATATATAAAGCTCCTAAAACCCAAATAATTCTTAATGGGGAAAAACTCAAGAGTTTCCACTGAGATCAGGAAAAAGACAAGGGTGCCCACTCTCACCATTGCTCTTCAACATAGTACTAGAAGTACTACCCACAGCAATATGACAGGAGAAATAAATAAGAGGGAATTCAAATTGGAAAGGAAGAAGTAAAGTCAACCCTGTTTGCAGATGACATGATCCTAAATGTAAGCTAACAAAAGTCTCCATCCCAAAGCTTCTAAAGGTGATAAATTCCTTCAGCAACATGGCAGGATACAAAAGAAATACACAAAATCAGTAGTGTTTATATATGTGAAGGATAAATACAAAGAGAAAGAAATCAGTGAGGCTGTCTCATATTCAATAACAACAATGAAAAATATAAAAACCTTGGAATAACACTAACAAAGTATGTGAAAGAACTATATAATGAAAACATAAAAAATGTTCAAGAAAGAAATAGAGGAATACTTGAGAAGTTTTTGCATAGACAAACATACCATAAACAGAGCCATTAGACTACCCACTGAATGGGAGAAAATTTTTGCCAGCTATACCATTGACAGAAGCCTAATATATAGAAACTACAAAGAACTTAAAGAGCTAAACAATAACAAATCAAACAAGCCATTCCAAAAGTTTGTCAGAGAACTAAATAGGGGGTTCTCAGAGGAAATATTACAAATGGCCAACACACACTTAAGAAAATGTTCACCAGCACTCGGGAGGCAGAGGTAGGAGGATCTCCGAGAGTTTGAGGCCACCCTGAGACTACATAGTGAATTCCAGGTCAGCCTGAGCCAGAGTGAGACCCTACCTCGAAAAACCAAAAAAAAAAAAAAAAAAAGTTCAACTTTCCTAGCTATTGAGGAAATGCAAATTAAAACAGCTATGAGATTCCACCTTGACCCAGTAAGGACAACAAACATTAAAAATTCAAATGAAAACAAATATTGGCAAGGCTGTGAAGAAATGGGAATCCCCCTTTACTGTTGGTGGGAATATAAACTGGTACAACCATATGGAAATCAATTTGGAGACTCCTGAAAAGGATGCATACAGAGTTATCAGCAGACCCTGTTATTCCTTTATTGGGCATTTACCCTAAATGCTTGGCATCTCAGTTCAGAAATATTTGCTCAACCATGTTTACAGCTGCGCAATTCATAATAGCTAACAACTGGAAATAACCGAGATGCCCATTTTTGGATGAATGGATAATCAAGATGTGGTATATCTACATGATAGAATTCTACTCAGCAGTAAGAAAAAATGACACATTGAAGTTTGTAGAAAAATGGGCAAACTTGGAACAAATTATTCTAAGTGAACATACACAATCACAGACAGACAACAACCATATGATCTCACTCATCTGAAGTTCCTAACCTGGATCAGCCCAAGTTGCTGACATAACTGAATAGCATCTTGAGGCTTGTACAATATGGAGGGTAGTGATTGGGGGAAGGGAAGCAGAGGAGGGACATAAAACCTGAACCCAGGGCTGGAGAGATTGCTTAGTGGTTAAGGCACTTACCTGAAAAGCCAAAGGATCCAGGTTTGAGTCCCCAGGAACCATGTAGGCCAGATGCACAAGGTGATGCATGTATTTGAAGTTTATTTGTGGCAGCTGAATGACCCTGGCATGCCCAACTTCTCTATCTGCCTCTTTCTCTCAAATACATAAATTAATTTAAAAAACGGGGGCTGGAGGGATGGCTTAGCTGTTAAGGCATTTGCCTCCAAAGCCAAAGGATCCAAGTTTGATTACCCAGGACCCGCGTTAGCCAGATATACAAGGGTCACATGCATCTGGAGTTTCTCTGTAGTGGCTGGAGGCCCTGGCACACCCACTCTCTCTCTACCTCTTTCTCTGTCAAATAAATAAATAAATAATCTAAACCCAAATTGAACTGGTACCATAGAATCCTATATCTGGAAATCAGACTGAAAGGTGGACCTTAGAGTGAGCACCTGAATTGAAGGGTCCTGGAGATAGTGAGATGAAACATAAACTCAAATTTCTCCTGTCTCTCTTTCTTCTCTGGATTTTTCCTTTTCTTTTCCCATGGTGCTAGCCTATAAATCCCTATACTAGGATGTGGTTCACATTCACAATGAGCTGTTTATCAGAGTGACCTACTAGATCTACCAAAACAAAAAATACAGACTTCTGTAAGAACACTTGATTACCCACCAGAGGTTAATGATAAGACTCTACTGCTGAAGACACCAAACACCATTGGCATGGATCATGGAGTGACATGGTTGGAATCTGGAGGATAGCCAGTCCCCAGATAATTAGACCATCTAGTGCTGGAAGGCACTACATGAGCTAGCAGAGGAAAGCAACCAACATCTGTCCAAGCAACTCAAAGTCTAAGTGACTCAGAAGCAAAAACTTTATGTGATGCTCACACAAGTGCAATAATGGCACACAGCCATGGTGGGTAACCAACTGCTCTTGGATTGGCTAACAGATCCACTCAATGGAAAGGAAACCATATCTGTAACTGGGAAATAAGTCAGAATCATATCTAGTTAATGATTCTGGCTTTCTGTTGTCAAGTTCCCACTAACCTTACACTATAAAAGTGTTGAAACACTTTTAATTCTCTCTAAATTAATAATGGTTATCCCATTTAACTGGTCCTGACTCCACTATCCAGTGGAGAATCTGCTTCTCTTTTTCAGATGGGAATTGGACTTAAGGAGATAAACGACCCAGCACACTCCACACAGTTCCCAGCTGAAACCACAGAGAAGTTGGGGAAATGAGCAAGAAAGCTGCTCTCTTAGTTAAGCTGATATCAACACAAGGGTGATGGATAAAGATACTGAGGACACTCAACACTTACCAAACCAGACATCTAGTTGTTCCTAAGTGCCCATTACTGAAGGAGACTTAAAATGCTCCCAGAATGTCTCAAGGAATTTTGTGTAAGTGGGAATGGAAAGATTGTTAGAGCCAAGAATTGGGACATTTTACACAGTGACATTGCCTCTCATCCATAACTGACTGCTGCCCCCATAATGCATGACCCACAATCGCCATGGTGTTGACTAGCATCCCCATTGAGGAAGACCTCTTCAGAAAATGGGCAGGGAGGAGGGAAAGGATGGTACCAACATGTGATGTTTACATACAAAGTATGTGCATATCTAACAATAAAAAATAAAAAAATATAATAGGAGATTTAATTTGAAAGTTATACATTAGGGACTTGTGATATCAATATTCCTATTTCTTAAATTTTATATATGTTTTCTCTACCTAATTGTAAGATAATTATACATGTATGATGAGAAAATAAGTGAAATACGAATAGATAATGTGCTATATTAAATATATGCTCTACTCTGGGTGACTTGATTAAAAAAGAAGATTGAAATTTCATTACTTTCTCTTTCCTTATAGTATTTTGACATCTATTTTCAATTTACCCTAACATATTTAATTCTCAAGTATGTGCTATTGATCAATAATTATTTTTTTAATTTTTTAAAAATATATTTATTACATCTAGCTTTGCAACTCTATTAAAGAATTTTCTTTTAGAAAAATGAAGTTATGAAATTTGCAGGAAAATTGATGAATCTGGAAGGGATTATACTAAGTGAGGTAACCCAAGCCCAGAAAGCCAAGCATCACATGTTCTCTTTCATATGTAGATCCTAGCTACAGATGATTGGACTTCTGTGTGAGTAGGAAGAAAACTAGATAGAAAAGGCCAGTAACCTAGAAAAGAGATATAAAGGGAAGAGAAAGGAATGGAGGGAGGTACTTAATAGTGTATATATATAAGTAGAAGAATACATTAATGGGGGTGAAAAGGCCCAAAGTGAGGTCAGGGGAAGATATTGAGTAAAGGAAAGGAGGAGGGAGGGCCAATCAAAATCTAAGAGGATATAAATAAATCATATGGAAACTTACTTTTTTGGACAATGGAACACTCAAGAGCTATAGATTGTTGCTAGAAAAATTTCAGTTCCAAGGATGGGATACCTTCCAGTGAGTTGTTAGCCAGGGAGGTTCCTGATACCCCCAAAACATTATAGGCCATTGCCAACCCTTGGTTTCCCACCAGGAATAGATGGTAAAACCCTACTGCTGAAGATTCCACATACTTGAGCTGCAAGCCCACTGAGAAATCCTGCTGAAACTGAGCTGATAACCTCCTCCATGTAGACCAGATGACAGAAAACTAGAAGAAGCCATTCTACATACAGTTAAATGGGAGAAAGAGAAATCACCAGTGAAGATACTTGACAGTGGACATTGCAAGCTTTACATTTGGCCAGCTGGCCAAATGAGCCAACAGGTGCAATAGTGGCACGTCTGTCATGGTGGAAACCAACTGCCCTCGAATCTGACTTGAGGCCCACTCTATGGGAGGGAATACATCTCTGATACTGAAAACCTACAAGAGGTTTAGTCATGATCCCTAGGGGTGTAAAATCTGCTACTGCCTGGGTAAATGTATATACTATGCTCATCAAACTGCCCAGTAAGCACCTCTCTTAATGTTCATACCAATATAGTAATGCTACTCTCACTTTTGGTAGAGAATCTTCTCTTTTCATATGGCAGTGACCTTGGGATGACTCAGAAGGCATCATGGTGCTGGAAAGAAGTGACAGGAATGCTCAGTACTGCAATATCTCTATCACACCTTCCAATGGTCAGGGTCTATTGCATAAGAGGTGTTGTAAAAAATGTAAGAGCCTGATATTGTAGAGTGGGCTTGTGTTTGGGTATGGTTCTGACTTGTTTCCCAGCTCCAGCTATGGGTCTAGTACCACTGAGTGGATCAGTTAGCCAACATTTAGCATACCAATAACTGGGGACTAACTCCACAATGCACGACCCATTTACATCAACAAGAAGGGCCTAATGGGAGGGAGTAGATCATAGATGAGCCTAAACAATGGTACCAAACTGCCTGTATTTGATGAAAAGAAAACTAATAAATCAAATTTAAAAAAAAAATGTAAAAGCCAAAGGAAGGGTAGGACTCCTTACAATGTGCTCCCCCCAGACACAAAATAGCCTGGATATCTAACCTCACAGTGCCTGACACTTCCTACACAAAACCATCATAATAGGAGGAAAAGATCATGACATAAAAATAAAAGAGAGACTGATTGAGAGGGGGAGGAGATATGATGGAGAATGGAGTTTCAAAGGGGAAAGTGGAGGGAGGGAGGGTATCACCATGGGGTACTTTTTATAATCATGGAAGTTGTTAATAAAAAAAAATTGAAAAGAAAAGAAATTTCTTTTATTTCTTTTAAAAAATATTTTATTTACTTATTTATTTTAGAGAGAGAGACAGGGAGAGAATGTGCATGTCAGGGCATCCAGCCACTGAAAATGAACTCCAGATGCCTGTGCCCCCTTGTGCATCTGGCTTACATAGGTCCTGGAGAATCAAATCGGGATCCTTTGGCTTTGCAGGCAAATTCCTTAACTGCTAAGCCATCTCTCCAGCCCAAGAATTTTTTTTTATGCCAATGGTCATCTACAGACATTGCTGCTCACAGGACATAAAAAATGTTTATTTCCTGACATACTAGTTAATACTAAGCAATTGTATTGCCAATTTAAAAATATGATATTTGCAAATGATGCATTATTATGTCAGTAATTTCCATTTCCCTGAACCTGAGAAGGTAAACTTATTATATATAGAGTATTAGATTTCTTCTTCTTTTCATGTTTTTTATATCTTTGATCTACTCTTTCTTAGAGGTCTTTTTTCCTTTCCTTTTTCTCATTGATTTCTAGGCTTTATTTACATAATGTGTAGTGTATTGCTTTAACAATTAAAATGTTGCAATTATAATAATTATATAATATTTCAGTCCATGTTTTGTTATTTATTTTTTATAGTTTATTGGTAAAAATCAGTCTAGATGTGGAATGTGACAAAGTCTAAAGTTCTATCAATCTTACATATGGCTAGGTCGGCAATTCCTAAGCCTCCACCATGATCCAATTTCATCTCCTACCACAAGTAGTCTACAGAATATGTCCTCACAGTTTTTATACATAATACCACTTATTTCTTGCAGCCTTAGTTCTCAACCACAATTTAACAATGTAGAATCTCTTCTTATCATTTTAATCCCTGGAAATTTATTTTTCTTATACTCCTATTTTTAAAAATTCAGTATAACATATTTAATATTCTATATAATATTATAAGAGTCTGAAACTGACAAAGCTGTTCTACTCATGGTATAACTTTAAGAAAGTCATCTTTTCTGCTTCTACCTCAATTCTTTCATTCTACCTTACTTACTTTACTCTATGATATTCTCCTTGCCTTTCATATCTATGAATTTCATATCTATGGACCAAAATTTTGGAAAATATTGTATCTTATTGAACATGTACAATTTTCTTTGATATTATTTCTTAAGTAATACAAAAACTATCTCCTAATATTTAATGGCTACAAGTATAACTGACAGTAGGAAGGGGACTTGTATATGCTCTATACTGTCATTCTCAATAGTCCAAAGAGATCCCCCCAGATATTTATGGACTTCAACACAGATTGTACCCAGGATTGGTGGCTTCAACACAGGAAGTAATTCCAATAAGAGCCTGTGAAGCAGAGGTGTAGAGTATATTAAAGAATTTTTATTATATACTTAAGCATGAGTATTAAGAAAAAGAAAAGTTGCTCAGACTTATAGCATGATTGTGGTTGCCTCTACGAGATGTTCACCTAGGGAAAGAGTAAGACAAGTGTGGCTTTGGGCGTTTTGAGGAAGAGTCACATTCTATTGTTCTGGTGGATACTTTGTATTAGGTTCTAGAAGCCTTTTCAATAAGAGACAGTTTCTTTCTCTATCTCTATTTCCCTTTTTGGTTATTGATATTATAGTCTTTGATGTATTTCATAACTATCTTAATCAAACATGATTTAATATCCTTTTATCAAAATAACTTATTTTTATTTAAATTATTCTTAAAGTAAGGACAAAATTAATTTTTAAAGAAACCATTGTAACATCCAACTGTGGTGCATATTATACCTTAGCACATCATTACAGCATTATCTTAAATATGATAACCACTTTAGACTTTATTAACAAATGGGTGTTTTATTAGATCTCCTCCAAAATGTTAACAAAGTCATCATATGAATAGCTCCAACAATTTTACACAATATTAAATATAAATATTAATATGTGGAGCATAGCACACAAATGAAAGCATACTTTTAAAATTTTGATTATCTTTTCTATTCAGATATCTCATGCCATAATATTTAAAATATCAGAGTCCATAGTGGGTTGCTGTGCAGTATAACCCTTGAGATGCCAGGAGTTCTCTGAAAATCCCACCCTTAAAGTGAAGAGGTAGATCCTATATCTTGTTTCATATACAAGTTTTGCTATGTCTGCTCATCTAATGCAATTATATAAGTCATATGACTTCTTAAGATAAGTGGTTAAGAATAAACAGATAGATATACAAACAAATCAGAGTATTGGTGAATGTCACTAACCTCTGTAATCAGCCAAGTTTCATCAACGGTCTTCATGTCTCTCACTAAGAGGTTTTAGGCATGAGAAACAAAAATTGATGCCTATGGAATCCTACAAAGGCAGTTGGAGCTCATTATGTCTTTCTAACCCACTGGTAAACTGTCATTACTTCTGTGTTTTGAATTTTGTTGGTCCATCTGAACTATTTGAATTTGAGAGCACTGAGCCTGACCACAGCCAAATATATTAAGGTTTCATACCTGACTAGACCAGTTCGTCTGTATGGAAGGATGGTGGTCTTATTTCTCATCTCCAGAAGGAGCAAAATGAGCTCCTTCTAGATTTCAGATTGAGTGAATTTTTGATATATATCACTATGATTATCAGTATTTTATTTTGTTTTGTTAAGTTCTTAAAAGTTCATAACTGTTATCTCTTCCCATGGAAATTTGCTTTTTATCAATCATAACCACGGCTCTTTTTCCATTAAATTTTTTAAGTGTTTCATTTTCTTTTATGCCATATTCATGCTGTTTTTCCTACTTGTTTCTTCAACATTTGCTTAGAAAAAAAGGATCTTTTTACTTCGAAGTTTTTGATAGTTGTTTTTTTTTTGTTTTTTGTTTTTTTTTATTTCAGAAGTGTCGCTTGTAATTAACTGGGTTATAATTTTTCACCTCTCCCAAACTTTGAATGATCATAGTAACAATACCAGGTTAATGTTGCCTTATTCTAATCAGGAACTGTCCTAGGTATGTGCTGCTTGTGAAACAAAGTCAGACTGAATTCTCAGCACAATATTGGGAAGGCATTACGGGTTCTGCTTAGCAAGTTAGGCCATTCTTTTTCACATGATGTAGAAAGCATGCATGTGTCGGGAGCCCACCCCCAACACCACACTTCCTCCTGCTTTGTTCCACTTACGCATCTCCTGCATTTAATGGAGGGCGGAAAGAGACACAAAGGTCATCTTTCTTGACACTCTGGTAGCCATAATTTATCACAGCATATGTAGCTGTGTACTGTAGTATAGTCAGCGTTGTAGGCTCCTTCAAAAACTACAGTGTATCAGGAAGTTAGGTCTGCTTCATACAATACAATTGTTTTAAAACAGTCTAGAATTGAAAGCTGTACCATTTCACATGCACTGGGCATGACATGAAACTCAGAGAAGATGGAGAACATCATGAATGGTTTCACTTTAAGGATATTGACACACTGCCATATATTCAACCTGCAGTTAACCAAATTTTTCATGCTTTGCCAGGCTAAGTAGTTATATATTTTTCAGTAGGATGAATTACAAATAATTTACAAATAAAATTATGATAGCTAGATGGGACAGAAAGATTATAGAGAATAGGGAAAGAAATTTACAATATGAAAGGGAAGATGACTCAAATTTATTTTTGTCTACTTGCTATTTATGAAATAAATGCATATTATTCACATTTTTATGACTCATTACTATCCTAAAAACAGTATAAATAAAACAAAATTGAATAAATTTTTGCAATCACTTTTGTGACAAACTATTCTATTTCAGCTGTACATCTATTCATGAATATAAATGCATGTGTGTATGTTTGTGTATGTGCCGATACTATATATTTATATAGTCATTAAGTTCCCTACTATGTTCCTGAGCAATTATAGATGAGAGAAGCAATATAGATGTTTTAGTTGCTTTGAGGCAAGGTCTCATTCCAACTCAAGACCTGGAACTTACTTTATATCCTAAGCTGACCTTGAACTCATGGTAGTCAGCCTACCTCAGTCTCCACAGTTCTGGGATTAAAAGTGGGTGCCATGATGCCTGGCTCAGACCAGAAAATTTAAATCCTTGTAGAAATCCACTAAATAATGTCCCCAAAGTTACACAAAAGTAAGTCATATTCAACAGAGATAGCATAGTGATGGCTTAGCTAAAGAGCCACACATTATTTTTCCAACTTTAAAGGCCATGACTTTCTTTTACAATTGTTGCTTTCCAGAGTATGAGAAAATCCCTTAAAATTATAATGGGGGGCTGAAGAGATTGCTCAGTGTTTAAATGTGCTTCTTTGCAAAGCCTGACAACCTGAGTTTGAATTCCTGGTATCCATGTAAAGCCAGACTCACAAAGTAGCTCATGCATCTGGAGATTATTTTCCCTGGCAAGAGACCCTGTTATACCCATTCACTCTCTTATTCTCATTCATTCATATTCCCATTCTCTCCAAATAATTAAGTAAAAAAATATATATACGTTTTACAAAACTTATTCATGCACATTTCAGTGCTGATCATAATTGTCCTTCCCAATAATATACAACCAATAATCCAGTGTTAGGAATATTAATATGAGATAACTTTGCTGGAGGGATTTAGTAGATAATCAAAGCACCCCAATTCCATTCCTATTTTTACATATACAAATGCTTAGTTTTATCCTTATTTACTTACTACCATGTGTGTGTCAAAGAAAAAAATGGGGACAGTGAACTTTCCTGTTTCTCAATCATGCAGCAGTGCTTTCCAGTCACCCTTGATTAATATTATCTCCCTCTGCTCATATCACTGTCTTGACACATTGTCTTTTGTTTAGACTAACAGAATGAGATGTGGAGATACATTTCATCAGTTACTACTGAGAAATTATTCTTATGAAGCTAAATTTATCTCAAATACCCCTGAGCAAAGGAAAAAAAAAAACAGAACCTAGGAATTTAAAATAGATATTTCATCATACATTTTTAAGAGTCCAGCTAATAGCATTCCTTGGGGTTCTTGAGCCTGAGATGGGCACAGACAGTAGCTGGACCTGTTTCTGTGACTCAGAGTTACCACCAGCATAACAATGACTTTATCTCCTCAGTGTAAACTGAGGAGATTTTTGTTTCATTAGTTATAAATGTATGTAAAAATAAAATCTCTGGTGGGTTGATACTTTCCTAGAGACTTCAGAAACCAAAGCTGTTATATTCTAATTAGAATATGCTTACTATGCATGGGATTATGTCAAAAAGAGGAAGCTATGAATAACGATACCCCCTATCATGTGAACCAGCACAAAGAACACATCCAGTACATTCAAACTTGTCCTCAAAAGCTGATCAACTGTCTTATGGCCCTGGAGAGATGCCAAGCACATTTAAATCACCATTCAATTTAAAGGGAATGCAATACAATTTTTTTTCCAGTGAATGACAGTCATCTTTCTCCAGTGAAAGATGATCCTGGCAAACCGTCTATATTCCAGGTAGTCCTCTCTCCTGCTTACTTGGAACACTGAGTAATGCTCTAAAAATTACGTATGAAAAATAGTCAAGGTCCGTGAGCTAATGAGACATCTTACAGTTATTTCCCTTGCCTTGTGAAGATGTATAATGCCTAAATTACCAAAAAATAACCTTTAAAGCAACCAAAACAACACTGTCTTTCATGATTTAAAATTCATGCTAGAAAAGGAATAATTCAACTATATAGTTAGATAAACTTCAAAATTTCATACACTAAGATTATATAGTATAGTATAGCAAACACACTAATACTCAATTGCTTTAAGCAAATTCATTCAAAAATGTTTTGAAGTCAAATATAACATATAAAAATATTTTTGTTTTCTTTTTCATACCAAGTAGTCTTTTTCTCCTAAGGAAAACCACTACATAAAAGTAGCATTTGTCTTTTTAGTAAATATGTTCAATCTATTAAATTTGTACAAATCTATTATTAATCTTTTCTGTTGCTTTGCCTGACATTAAATATGTCATGCGGGATGTTGCTTATTTGTTCCAACATAAGGTGTTTGTAACTTTTATTTAGTTTAGTTGCTCTTACATTTTATACCTTATAAATATATCAAAATATGTATAATAGATCCTCCTGTTGAAATAAATTTATATTGATAACACACTTTTGTTTGAAAATAATTCTGCAACTATATCACAGTCTCCATGTAAAAAGGTTCTCTATCTCTGAGGTGCCATTTCATACATATATATTGTAATGTGATCATATAAACCCCAATTGCACTCTCTTGTCCTCTTCCCACTCCCTTTGAAAGGCTCTTCCTCCTACATACTGATGGACACATTAGTGAAGAGAAATTCCCCTCCCCCAGCAATCATGTGCTACAAGCAGCTCCTCCGGTAGGGACAGGCACACATTAGCCCTTCCCCCATCCATACCAGAAGGTTGATTAGTTAGTCTTTCCTTCTGCAAGACTTGTACAGGTAACCACAGCTGCTGTGAGTTCATGAATCCACTGGTCATGTGGTGTCTAGACAAATAGCAAGTGTGTTCCATGGCCTCCTGACACCAGCTCCTGCATTTGCTTTGCCCACTTCTAAGATATTCTGGGAGCCTTTATCATATTGACTTTTTTTTTTTTTTTTTTTTTTTTTTTGCCCAGATAGGGTCTCACTCTAGCTCAGGCTGACCTGGAATTCACAATGTAGTGTCAGGGTAGCCTTGAACTCATGGCGTTCCTCCTACCTCTGTCTCCCAAGTGCTGGGATTGAAGGCGTGTGCCACCACTCCTGGCTCCAGATTAACTTTCCTATATCAGGAAAGTCTTCTCCCAAAGGACTGAACCAGTTTAAAGTGTCAATCAGCCACCTCTTTGAGTTCAGTTTCCTAAATCACCATTCAATTTTGGTCCTTAATTTTTGAATATTACTTTTAGAATCAAATTGTTTAATTAATTCTATAGAAACTCTTAAAGCTATGATTTAACTGGCACTGGACATTTGTAATGTGGGAGGAATTCACACCAATATAGTATCAAGACTGTATAAATGTGAATATGCCTCATAGTTATTTGACTTTTTTTTAATTACTTTTTTTTTTTTTTTTTTTTTTTTAAACAAGGGGCCCTTTCACAGTATACAGGGTCCTGGGGTTTCTTTTGTTTTTTCTTTTTCTTTTTTTTTTTTTTTTTAATTTTTTATTTATTTGAGAGCGTCAGACACAAAGAGAAAGACAGAGAGAGGGAGAGAGAGAGAGAATGGGCTTGCCAGGGCTTCCAGCCTCTGCAAACGAATTCCAGACGCGTGCGCCCCCTTGTGCATCTGGCTAACGTGGGACCTAGGGAACCGAGCCTCGAACCGGGGTCCTTAGGCTTCACAGGCAAGCGCTTAACCGCTAAGCCATCTCTCCAGCCCTTTTTAATTACTTTTGATAGAAATTTGTAAAGTTAATCCCACAGTTATTGCTTTGGCTTTCCCAATTCAAGTAGCTACAATTTCTAAGTTATATATAATATAGTAATATTATATAATTATTATTCAAAATGACATTAACACTTGTGTATTGAATCTTTACACTTATATTTATGGACTCCTTCTATAGTAATTTTCAACCATTCATTTTCTATCTCATTCTTTCTATATAAACAATCTTAATATTCAATTTATATATTATAAAATTTTACATTTTTATAATTGTTATAGTACATTTAGTTCCTTTTTCAACACTCCATGATAAAATATCAAGTTGTCTGATAATGATTATTTTTCAATTTATTTCTTGTCTTAATAGATATACCTAGGGTCTTATGTAATTTCTGTTTGGAGAATGGTAATACCTGTTAATATTATTAGCAAATACAGTTATTTCTATTTCTTGTTAAAATCAAGGTTTTTAAACTATGAATGAGTTTTAAATCTATTTTAATGTCTTTAATTAAAAAAATTGGGGGGGGTGAAGTTTTTTTTTTATTAATTAGTTTTGTGCTCAGTGAATACATTCAAGTTGATACCATTGTTAGCCTCTTCCCTGTCCTGCCCTTCCCCTTAGCCCCTCCATGTTGAGGTGTATGGGTCATGCATTGTGGATTTAGCCCTCACTTATGGGTAGGAGGAAATGTCTCTGTGTATCATGACCCAGTATGTGGCTCTGACATTCTTTCCACCCCCTCTTCCACAAACTTCCCTGAGCCATGTTGGGTTCATTTTAGGTAAGCTTCAGCCTCTGTATCTTGTATCTCTGGTTATCTGCTTTTGTAGAAGTGGATTGTTCTCTGTGTCAATCTCTTTCACCCTTGTGCTGGTACCAGGTTCACCAAGATAATAACACCCTTGCTTGTTTTGCCACTTATACTTAGTTTCAGCTGGGGTCCTTCTGTGGTATGATGGGGTAGTTCCCTCCTTAGGATCTGCATCTATCTGAAAAGGGAAAGGAGAGTAAAGTTAGCACCAGATAAGTGGGATAACCATTATATTTTAGAGAGAATTTAATAGGTGTAGGCCCTCTTGTTACCCATGATTGGTGGTAGCTTGGTAATGGAGAGTGGGTTCATGTTTGGGTATGGTTCTGACTTGTTTCCCAGCTCCAGCTATGGGTTACGATCCACTGAGTGGATCAGTTAGCCAAATCAAGAGTAGTTGGCTTCCCACCATGGCTATGAGCCACTGTTGCACTTATGTGAGCATCAGACAGGTTATTTGCTACTAAGTAGGTTAGACCATGAGTTGCTTGGACAGATATTGGTCATTTCCCCCCAGTCGCCCATGTAGCACCTTCTGGAACTAGATGCGCTGACTGTCTGGAGACTGACTCTCTTCTAGCTTCCATCCATGTCACTCTATGTTACATGTCAACCACATATGGTGTCTTCACCAGTTGTGTCTTACCACTAAACTTTGGTGGGTCATCAAGTACTCTGACAGAAATCTATCTTTCTTTTAGGAAAACTTGTAGGTCTCTCTGATCAAAAGCTCATTGTGGATGATATACATACATCTGCTGGTACTGGGAGTTACAAGTCAGTGCCCACAAAGAGGAGGAAGAAAACTATAACTAATATAAGAGAGTTATAGAGAAGAGGGAGAGAGAGAAAGAGTGAAGCTGTAGAAGATTAAGATCAGTCTTCATTGTACCATCTCCAGGGCCTTGTGGCTCAGGTGTTCCCTCTAAGTGCCTGGTTAAAGCTCAACCATTTGGTCTGCCTTTGAGGATGTAGAATTTTATGGTATCATTGCCATTTGGGTCCAGATTTATGCCCCCTACCCTCTCCTTTGCCCTCCCCTCCCTCCACACCCACCCTATTGTCCTGTCCTGGAGACGTTTGTTGGGTATGTCAGCATCTTGGGTAGATTCAGGTTAGGTGCTGTAGATGTAGATGTTATAGTGAGACCATGATTCTGTGATTTGGTGAGTTCATTGAGAATGATCTGTTCCAGGTTCAATCATTTTTCTTCAAATTTGATTGTGTCATTTTTTTTCTTACTGCTGTGTAGAATTCCATTATGTAGATATACATCTTAGTTATCCATTCTTCTAATGATGGATATCTGAGTTGATTCCAGCTCTTAGCTATTATGAATTAAGCCACTATAAACATGGTAGAGCAAATCTCTCTGGACTGAGGCTTGATTTAGGGTATATGTTCAGTAAGGAAATAACTGGGTCAGTTGGTAACTCTATAGTCAGCTTTTTAGGAGTCTCCATATTGCTTTCCAAAGTGGTTGTACCATTTTACATTCCCACCACCAGTGAATGAGGGTTCCTATTTCTCCACATCCTCACCATCATTTATTTGCATTTGAATTTTTGATGTTTGCTATCCTTACTGGGGTAAGGTGGAATCTCATAGGTGTTTTAATTTGCATTTCCCTGATGATTGGGGATGATGAACATTTTCTTAAGTGTGTATTTGCCATTTGTATTTCTTCCTCTGTAAACTGCCTGTACAGATCTTTGCCCCATTTTGTGAGTGGATTGTTTGCCTTTTTATTGTTAAGGTTTTTGAGTTCTTTGTAGATTCTAGAGATTAGGACTCTGTCGGTTGGGCACTCAGCAAATATTTTCTCCCATTCTGTTGGTAATCTATTGGCTTTGCTTATTGTATGTTTGTCTGTGAAGAGACTCTTCAGATTCATGTTATCCCATCGGTTGAGTGATTATTTAAGATCCTGTGCTACTGCAGTTTTATTCAGGAAGTCTTTTTCCATTCCTACATAATGGAAATTTCCTCCTATATTTTCTTCCAGTACTATCTGAGTTTCTGGTTTTACACTGTGATCCATTTGGACTTGAGTGTTGTGCATGGTGAGATATGTGGATTAAGTTTCAATTTCCTGCATATGGTTATCCAGTTTATCCAGCACAATTTTGTTGAAGATGCTGTCTTTTTTCCAGCCTATGTTGTTAGGGCCTTTGTCAAATATCAAGTAGCTGCAGTTGCTTGACCCAAAGTCTGGGTACTCAGTTCTAATCCATTTGTCTATACTCTTGTTTTCATGCAAGAACCATGCTGTTTTTATTACTATGGCTTTGTAATGTAGCTTTAGATCATGTATGATGATGCCTCCAGAGGTGTTTCTTTTTTTTTTTTTTCTTTTTTGGTTTTTTGAGGTAGGGTCTCACTCTGGTCCAGGCTGACCTGGAATTAACTCTGTCATCTCAGGGTGGCCTTGAACTCATGGCAATCCTCCTACCTCTGCCTCCAGAGTGCTGGGATTAAAGGTGTGTGCCACCACGCCCGGCTTCAGAAGTGTTTCTTTTGCTGAAGATATGCTTAGTTATCCAAGGCCTTCTGCCTTTCCAGGTGAATTTTGAGATAATTTTTTCTATCTCTGTGATCAACAATGTTGGGATTTTAATTGGAATTGCATGAAATATGTATATTGCCTTTGGTAGGATTACCATTTTCACAATGTCATTTCTGCCTACCCAAGGACAAAGGATGTCTTTCCATTTTCTCAATTCCTCCCCAATTTCTTTTTTGAGTATTTTTATGTTTTCCTTGTATAGATCTTTCACTTCCTTGGTTAACATTATTCCAAGGTAAGGTCTTGCTCTAGCTCAGGCTAACCTGGATTCACTGTCATCTCAGGGTGGCCTCAAACTCATGGCAAACCTCCTACCTCTGCCTCCCATCTACTGTGATTAAAGGCATGTGCCACCATGCCCAGAGTTTTATATCTTAGAAAATACTATGACTTCCTCCATCAAATTAAAATTTTATCCATTCTGTCATTGTATTGTATATTTTAATTAATAAGTTTTGAATATTATTAAATACTATTTTATCCCATCAGGTTAGATTTTTATTCATTAATTTGTTTATAAAATTTAATAGTATTGCATAACTTATTAGACTTTTATTTTACTATGTTAATATAATGAACTTCATAGGAAGATTCTGTGATGAACCCATCTATTCTTAATAAAGTACCGTTCAAATTTAGTTTGAACATAGTTTATTCAGAAACTTGTTTTCCATGTATTTGTACATGTACATATATATTTTAGGTTAACCTTGTGCTTTTATTATAGTACATAAAATAATTTTAATGTTTATTCCTCTTTCCACACTGCTAAATTTTTATTTAAAAGAAATATAGCCTCAGCAATTTGTTAAGAGGTCTGTTTTTAACTTCTGGGAAAGTTTCTGGTTATTGTAATTTCTTTTCCCTTTGCTTTTCTTCATTTTACTGGAATGCTTTGCGATAGGGCATTAGAGTCTCTCTATGGGGCTAAGCCTAATGTGAAAGTTGAAGCATAGTTCATGTTGCCCTGTAATTCATAAGCCTCCTAACTCAGTTTCCCAAAAGCTTTGGTTACAAATGGATATCCTCACTCATGGCTCCATGCTATTTTTTTTTTCAGCATAAAATTTAATTTTTATTTTTCATCAGTAAAATATGTTTTACACATGTATATAAAATATATCCCAAGATATCCACTCTGATATATTTTTCTTAATTTTTTATTATACCATTTGTTTTTATTTATAACACTCATGTTAGGAATTCAGTTAAAGTGCCTCATATGTGTAATAGACTATTATTTTACCTTTCAATTTTTCTTCCTTCCTTCTTTTTTTATAGTAATATATATCAGTGATTTTTAATAAGAAAGATTTTGGTGCTAGCTGTGACTCTGTCAATGATGATCTTAAAGGGAATGCTAAGAAAAGATTTTCCCCTTTCTTTTCTTTTTTTTTTTTTAGATTGTACATATTTATTGATTCAATAAATATTTGTTGGTGAGACAGTGATAAAATGTGTGAGATAACATCAACACTTTTACAGAGTTTATGGTCTAGTAAGACAGAGAAGTAACTTCCCATTTCACTCTCCATTTTTCTCATGCCTCGTTTGAGTGCCATGCTTCCTGTCAGAGTTCCAAGAAATTACCTTGAATCATCATGAGCCTCAGCCTTTGGCTGGTTTGAGTGTGTGTGGCAGCTAGAATGAATAGGCAGAAAATGAGGGGAAAGATAACTAATATACAAGAGTTAGAAAGAAGAGAGAGAGGGAGAGAGAGAGAGAGGGAGGGAGGGAGAGAGGGAGGGAGGGAAGGAAGATGAAGAAGATTTAGGTTAGACTTGATCCTAACTTCTCCAGGGTCTTGTGATTTAGGTTTTTCCTGTAAGGGCCTGGTAAAGGTTCAGCCATTTGGTCTGCCTTTTAGGAAGTAGAATTTTACAGTACCATTGCCATTTGGGTCTAGATTAGTGTTTCCCACCCCTTCAATGCCCTCCGCTCCTTCCCCATCCCTCCTAGTGTCTAGTCCATGAGATGCTTGCTGGGTATGTAAGGGATCTTGGGTAGATTCAGGTTAGGTGCTATAGATGAGTGAGACAATGTGGTGATTTTTTTTTTTCTTTCTGTGATTGGGTAAGTTCACTGAGAATGATCTGTTCCAGGTTCAACCATTTTTTCTCAAATTTCTTCGTGTCATTTCTTTCATACTGCTGTATAGAATTCCATTGTATAGATATACCACATCTTAGTTATCCATTCTTCTAGTGATAGACATCTAGGTTGATTCCAGCTCTCAGCTATTATGAATTGAGCAGCTACAAACATGGTTGAGCAAATCTCTCTGGCCTGAGGTTTGAAGGTTTTATGGTAAACGCCCAGTAAAGGAATAACTGGGTCTCTTGGAATCTCTATAGATAGCTTTTTCAGGAATGTCCATATTTCATTCCAAAGTGGTTGTACCATCCTACATTCCCAACAACAGTGGATGAGGGTTCCTACTTCTCCACATCCTCGCCAGCCTTTATTTTCTTTTGACTTTTTGATGCTTGCTATCCTTATTGGGGTAAGTTGGAATCTCATAGTTGTTTTAATTTGCATTTCTCTGATGATTAGGAATAATGAACATTTTCTTAAGTGTGTGTTTGCCATTTGTATGTCTTCCTTTGTGAACTGTCTGTTTAGCTCTTTGCCCCATTTTGTGAGTGGGGTGTTTGACTTCTTACTGTTCAGATTTTTGAGTTCTTCGTAGACTCTAGAGATTAGGCCTCTATCAGTTGGATCACTTGCAAATATTTTCTCCCATTCTGTGGGTAATCTATTGGCTTTGCTTATTGTATGCTTGTCTGTAAAGAAACTCTTCAGCTTCATGTTATCCCATAGTTTGAATGACTGTTGAAGATCACTATCCACTGGGGTTTTGTTCAGGAAGTCTTTTTCCATTCGTATATCATGGAAGGTACTTCCTAAAATTTCTTCCAGTAGTATTCGAGTTTCTGGTCTTATATTTAGGTCTTTGACCCATTTGGATTTGAGGGTAGTGCATGGTGAAATGTGTGCATCAAGTTTCAGTTTCCTGCATATGGCTATCCAGTTTGTCCAGCACCATTTGTTGAAGATGCTGTCTTTTTCCCATCCTATATTGTTCAGGCCTTTGTCAAATATCAAGTAGCTATAGTTGCTTGACCCGAAGTCCGGGTCCTTAAGTCTATTCCATTGGTCTATACTAATGTTTTTATACCTGTACCATGCTGTTTTTATTACTATGGCTTTGTAATATAGCTTTAGGTCAGGTATGGTGATGCCACCAGAGGTATTTCCTTTGCTGAGGATATGTTTGGATATGCAAGGCCTTCTGCCTTTCCATATGAAATTTGAGATCAATTTTTCTATCTCTGTGAAGAACACTGTAGGGATTTTAATTGGAATTGCATTAAATCTGTACATTGCCTTTGGTAGGATTGTCATCTTCACAATATTAATTCTCCCTATCCAGGAGCATGGGAGGTCTTTCTATTTTCTCAAGTCCTCCTCAATTTCTTTTGTGAGTGTTTTTATGTTTTCGTTGTACATATCTTTCACTTCCTTGGTTAATGTTATTCCAAGGTTTTTTGTTGTTGTTATTGTTGCTATAGAGAATGGGACTATGTCCCTTATTTCTTTCTCTGTATCTTTCTCCTTGGAATATAGAAAGGCTACTGATATTTGTGCATTGATTTTGTATCCTGCTACTTTGCTATAGGAGTTAATCACCTTCAGGAGTTTGGGGATGGAGTATCTCAGGTCTCTTACTTATACGATCATGTTATCAGAAAATAGAGCTAACTTAACTTCTTCCTTTCCAAATTATATCCCTTTTATTTCCTTCTCCTGTCTTATTGCTTGAGCTAGAACTTCCAGTACTATATTGAAAAGCAGAGGTGAGAGAGGACAATCCTGTCTTGTTCCTGATCTTAATGGGAATTCCTCCAGTCTCTCTCCATTAAGTATTATTTGGGCCTTCGGAGCTTTGCATATTGCCTTTATTATGTTAAGATATGAACCAACCATGCCAACTCTCTCCCATGTTTTGGTCATGAAGTGATGTTGTATCTTGTCAAAGGCCTTTTCTGCATTTATCAAGATGATCATGTGGTTTTTATGCTTAACCTTGTTTATGTGGTGTATTGCATTGACAGATTTCTGTATGTTGAACCACTCCTGTGTTCCTGGGATGAATCCCACTTGGTAAAGGTGGAGAATTCTTTGGATGTGTTGTTGGATTCGGTTTGTGAGGATTTTGTTCAGGATCTGTACATCTAATTTCTTTAGAGAGATAGGCCCGTACTTTTGTTTTCTTGTGGTATTTCTGCCTGGTTTTGGAATTAGGGTGATACTAGCTTCATAAAAGGAGTTGGGTAGCTTTCTATGTTCTCCAATTGTGTGGCACAGTTTTAGGAAGATTGGTTTGAGTTCTTCCATAAGGGTTTGATAGAATTCAGCTGAGAAGCCATCTGGTCCTGGACTCTTCTTTTTGGAGAGGTTTTTTATTACTTTTTCAATCTCCATGAGTGTGATGCATTCATTGATGTGATTAATATGCTCTAAGTTTAGCTTTGATATATGGTATGCATCCAGGAATTTATCAATCTCCTCCACATTATCCATGTGGAATAGAGGTTTTTGAAATAATCCCTATTCTCCCAATTTCACTTGTGTCTGTTGTGATCTCTCCTTTTTCATTTTGAATTTTGTTAATTTGAAGCCTCTCCTTTCTTTGCTTGTTCAAATTGGCCAGGGGTTTGTCAATCTCGTTTATTTTTTCAAAGAACCAGCTCTTTGTTTTGGATAAATGTTTCCTTAGTTTCCAATTCAATAATTTATGCTCTGATTTTAATTATTTCTTTCCTTCTGGAGCTCTTTGGGTTAGATTTTTCTTGTTTATCCAGTTCTTTTAGGTGGATGGTTAGGTTATTGATTTGGGATCTCTCTGTCTTTTATGAAGACATTGAGTGCTATGAATTTTCCCCTGAGGACTGCCTTCATTGTGTCCCATACGTTTTGGTACACTGTGTTCTCATTGTCATTCAATTCCAGGAATTTTGCAATGTCATTTTTTTTTATTTCATCCACTATCCACTTATTCTGTAAAAGTGTTCTGTTCAGTTTCCAGGTGCTATTGGTATTCTTGGTGGTTCTTTTGTCATTGATTTCTAGCAATCTATCATTGTGATCGGATACCATGCAGGGAATTATGTCAATGTTCCTAAATATGTGGAGGCAGTCTTTGTGACCCAGTATATGGTCTATTTTAGAGAATGTTCCATCAGCTGCTGAGAAGACTGTGTAGTCTGTAGACTTGGGGTGGAAAGTTCTGTAAATGTCTGTTAGGTCTAAGTGATCTATGGTTTTGTTGAGCTCTCTTACTTCCCTATTGAGTTTCTGTTTGGATGATCTGTCTATTACTGAAAATGGTGTATTGAAGTCCCTATCTACAATGGTGTTAGTGGTTATTTCTGTTTTATTGTCAAGTAGGGCACTGTGGTGCCCCTGTGTTTGGTGCATACAGATTTATGATTGTAATATCCTCTTGATGGATCATTCCCTTGATAAGTAGGAAGTGGCCTTCTTTGCCTTTTTTGATTATTTTTGTTTGGAAGCCTATTTTATCCATTATTAATATAGCTATGCCTGCTTGTTTCTTATTCCCATTTGCTTGGAATATTGTTTTCCACCCTTTGCCCCTGAGGAGGTGTCTGTCTTTAGTGGTGAGGTGGGTTTCTTGAAGGCAACAGATTGAGGGATCTAATTTTTTGATTGTCCTTTTAGTTTGTGTCTCTTGATGGGTGAATTAAGGCCATTAATATTTAGGGTAATGACTATGAGATTTGATTTGATCCCTGCCATATTGTGATGGTAGCTGTATGTTGGTGTTTTCATGGGCTTTGAAGTTTTTTGTGCCTACTCTGAGTTTGGTTATTGTGATCTGCTTCTTATAGCCATTTGAGTTTGATTATTTGTTTCTTCTCTCTGGAGAATTTCCTGAAATACTCTGTAGGTTTGGTTTTGTGTTCATGTAATTGTAAAGCTGGGTTTTGTCATGGAAAGTTGTCTTTCACCATCTATTATGAGGGATACTTTTTCTGGGTAGAGCAGTTTGAGTTTAAAATCATAGGTTCTTAGACTTTGGAGGGTTTCTTTCCAGGCCCTTCTAGCTTTCAGGGTTTCCAGTGAGAAGTCTGAAATAATTCTGATGGGGTTACCATTGAAAGTGGTGTGCTGTTTTTCTCTGGCTGCTTTTAGGATTTTCTCTTTGGTGTCAATGTTTAAAGTCTTAATGACAATATGTCTTGGGGAGTTTCTCTTTGGGTCCAGTCAGTTTGGAGTTCTGTTGGATTCTTGTATCTTGATGGGCCTTTCCTTTAAGAGCCTGGGGAAGTTTTCTTCAATTATTTTGTTAAATAAGTTCTACATGCCTTTGGTCTGAATTTCTTCTCCTTCTGGTATTCCAGTGATTCTCATATTAGGATGTTTAAGTGTATCCCACAATTCCCTCATGTTCTGTTCACAGGAACTTTTGAACTTACTGAAACTTTTGAACTCTTGAACTGTTTCTTCCATCTTGTCTTCCAGATCAGACTTTCTATCCTTCACTTGGCTACTCTATTCTTGAGAGCCTCTAGAGAGTTTTGGAGTTGATCAATTAAGTTTGCATTTTCTACTACTTTTCTATCGTCATTTTCTGATTTTCTTGATGATTCTTGGAATTCATCCTTGCATTTCTTTATTCTTTATTTAGCATGGCCAGCTGTTTTTTAAGGTCTTTTTTTTCACTCTCCCTCAAATCTATTAACTCTTTTGAACTCCTTTTAGTTTCTTATCTATTAGTTCTAGTTTAGTGATGGCAGCATCCACACTATTATTGGTCCTTTGTTGCTCTTCCTGCATGTTCTACCAGTAGGTTTATCAGGGTTTAATGACTCTTCTATGTTTTGGTTAGAAGTATTCATTGTAGGACTGGGTGATCTAACTGGAATTTCTTGCATTTGATTTTTCATGTTATTTCTTTTGAGCTGTGGTCTGCCCATGACAGTGTATGGGCACGTAGGTGGCTGGGTCAGCCTGGGCTCTAGTGCAATGGGAATCTGAGGCAGCCTGGGGCAGTTGCCAAGCAGCTTGGGCTTTGGTTCTCACTTACTCAAGCTGCCTACCAACTGCCTGGCAGGGGCACCAAAATTGCCTGAATTCTCAAGTTGTAATGCACCAGATCTGCCTGTGTTTGAGCTAGGAGGGGGACTGAGATACCAAGCACTGAAGCAGCCCAAACTCTGGCTGGGAACACTGGGATCCAGAAACAGTCTGCACTCCCCCGCCACAGGACAATGTTGGTTGGCTGAAGTGGCAGGCAGGTAGGGGATGGCACCTGAGCTGGCACAAATGAGAGACAGTCTGGGCTTGTGTGGCAGTTGCTGTGGGACTGGGCTTGCAGCAGCAGGAGCAGTAATTGAGAGAGTGGGTGGAGCAGTCTAAACTTCCACATGCAGGGAATGATATGCGCACAGCTGAACTGTGGATAGGGGGAGGGGTGGGCCACATGCGCCTAAGGGATTCAGGGATTCCCTTTTATTGCCAGGAGTCGCTAATCGTGTGGTGGCCGGGTAGTAATGTGGGCGAGTGTGCAAAGCAGTATATGCTTCCACACGCAGGGATCTATTGGCGGGTGCATGGTGGATGCAGCAGCAGGCTATTTGGTGGGAGGGGTGGGCTACCCGCCTGCGAGGGGATCCGAGATTCCCTGTTTTCCCCCATCTGTGCCCTCCCACTGAAAATCTACTGGTGATTGCCCTCCCCTAAAAGGCCCAGTAAAGGCTTAATGTCTTGCTTTTCTTTCCCCAGGATTTTCAGTGCAGCTAGGCGGTAACCATCTTGGCTCGAAGTTGATTTGCCCCTTTCTTAAATGACTTCCATGTTTGAGATGTGTAAACTTTTTTTCTTTTTTGGTTTTTCAAGATAGGGTGCCACTCTAGCTCAGGCTGACCTGGAATTCACTAAGAAGTATCAGGGTGGCCTCGAACTCATGGTGATCCTCCTACCTCTGCTTCCCGAGTATTGGGATTAAAGGCATGAGCCACCACACCCAGCAGTGTAAGCATTTTCTTAGAAATCTGGTTTTATTCCTTGAGTCATCTTCCAGATATTGCCTTCATGGGTTGTGGGTTGAAGGCATGGCGCTTAGAAGACTAACTGCCAGTGATAAAGTGAAGTGAACAAGCTTGACTTATGATATTCACAATATGAGATCCCTCATGTGTGAACATGCCCATGAACATATTTTATATTTAGAAGACATCACTAGTGCTTCAAAAGTTTCATAGCTACTTTAATTAGCTACATAAGTCAACATATCATGTTTCTTTTGTTGTGTGCTATAATTAAACCTACACAATGAAGTTGTAGTAATAATATTATTAATAGAACATTTTGTTATGATTGATAGTTGACTTTCAATTACCAATTGCAGTGTCAATTAAATTATTTTGCAATATCCAATCCATGTAGAAGGAAATATAATAAATGAGGCTAGATGACAAAATATACTAAAAACACATGCCCAAGAGGGTGTCTGGAATGAAGCAATGTGTAATAGTGGTTTTGTGACCTGTGGAAAAATGCTGGAGGGGGTTATGTGCAATCTGACTAACTTTGGTGTGTCCCATTGCCAAACTTTTCCCACATCATATGATCAATTCACAAGTGTGTCAAAATGGCAACATAACAAATGTTGATTCCATACAGCATGACAGTGTTAAAACATCATACATAATCTCTATAAACAATGTTTGAGCTTGAACATTGAAACTTTAAGAGGGATAGTCACTGATATTTTTTTCTACAATAGTGGCTTTTAATAAAAACATGTTTTAAAGTTACTTAGGAAATAATGCATGGTAATGGTAGAAAATGTGGAAAATAAATAGAGAAAAATTACCATCTCTCATCAACAAGATGTAATGACTGTCAGGCAGTATATAACTCTCAGGTGCTCTAGCCATGAGGAAATTATGTAAATATGTAAGTATTCTTTAATTAAATAAGTTCTTAGGTATAAATTCTAAGCCTATTCATCCCACACACTCTGCTGCTAACAAAACAGCCTGAAGAAGGCTTGACTTATCCACCATTTTCTCTAGGACACCTTATCCATTATCTACAGGGAGTGTCTTCTATAATAGCCACCAGTTTTGAGGCAACCTTTCTAGACAGACATTTCTTCAGTGTATTTGAATTTTATCACCATACCCTGCTCTTAATCTATCAGCCTATGACTCTGAATTTGTCACCTCTCTGTGGCCTTGCCCTTTCTTCCATGTCCAATGGCCTTCAGAATCTATTCTGTGCAATTGTGCTCAATCCAATTTCCCAAACTGATTCAATCCACTATTTGTCTTCCCCAAACTTGTCAGATTCCTAATCCATGAATATCCTTGTTTCCTATCCTGAGCATGGTTGTAAATGCCTCTAAGTCCTGTTATTCTCCTTTAAGAAGCATTTGTAGAGGAAAAGTAGGCAGGCATGCACTTTTTCTAACCTGAACTAGAAGTCCTGCCAGAAAAATGTTGCAATCGATGACCGGGGAAATCAGTTGATTCCTTCCTTTAATGCTTACAAAGGCTTCTTGGATGTGAGGGTCAAGTATCTATAATATACATCAGTTATTTTATCTTTTTACTTTTGCCATTTAACTGGATAATAAGTGAAATTTATGTCAGTGTCCTCTAAGTGATAAGATTCTAAATTCTGGTTTAAAAATAGATGTGAAATCAGCCCAGGACCCTTTATACAGCAATTCAACTTTTTTTCATACTAACTGGGACATCATCTTTTAAATGTAATGTAATATGTTTCAGAGGCTTTTGTACCATTTATCTTTTTTCTTGTATTGAATTTTATTCTTTTTTTAGTTGCTTTGGATTTCTGATATAGACTGATGGTTCAAACAGGCAAGTGCACAAGTATCTTTCTTATGTGTGTTTTACCCTATGTTGCACACACCTTTTCTTCCATTGTGACTATTCCACACTCAATTACTATAGGAGCCAATGATGAATGTACCACCACCTGAAACCACTTCAGTTTCTCTATCACTGTCTGCCACCTGACCCAATCAACTGCTCTCTACCAGGTATTACTAATACTAGAAAGAGATATCTGCCAAGCATTTCTTTCTATGGTCCCAGGCTCTACCATAATACACACATAAAAATGAAGGCACATTAATTAAACAGCATTTATTAAACAAGGAAAGCACTTTTAAAAAGAAAGAAAAACTAGAAAACACTACCAGATGCTATAGATCTACATGTTTGATTTTTTTGTGTTAAGAGTAAGCAAAGAGCATTAAATATCATTAAGCACATGATAGACTTTACTCAATGCACTGAATATAATTGACAGCTCATATTAACCACATCATTTAGAAGCCCATGAGCATTTACTTGTGCAAATGGAATTTTTATGAATTAAAAATCTACACATGACTGATAGGTTTATCTGGAGCTGCTAAGAGTACAATCTTAATTGTGAAGTCATTTAGGTATCATTCAGTAAAAATTGTGACAATATTGGATGGACTATGAAACTCATTTCTGGTTATGGTCAGAATCCAAAAGTATAATTATCATCCAAGGAAATAGAATGCTTTTATTTCCCCAGATTTCAAAACATCTGATTCTCATCCCATTTCAAACCAACTGTTTAGATACTATATTCTTCTAAATCTAAGATTCTCATCATTGACAGGAAAATTGTTATTTTTACTTCTTAGAATGATTTTTTTATAATAAAACTTTGATATGTCATCAATTCAAAGATGCTCCTGAATTTCAGAAAATTTGAGGGAGCTGATGAGATTGCTTAATTACCAAGGTGCCAGCCATACAAACATGAGGATCATGTTCAGATCCCTACAAACCATGTATAAATGCCAGAGCAAGGCAACAATCTCAGTGCCAGAGAGGCTTTGACAAGATAATGCCTTGGACTTGCTTACTAGCTAGTCTTGCTATATTGGTGAGCACTGGACTCAATGATAAACCCTGTCTCAAATAAAGAGTGGGGATGGATAGATTGCTCAGTGATTAAGGTGCTTGCCTACAAAGCCTATCAACCCAGATTCAATTCCCCAATACCACATAAAGTCAGATGTAGAAAGTGGTACATGCATATGGAGTTCATTTGCAGTGACTAGGAGCCCTGGTACACCTATTCTGTCTATCTCTCATCTTTCTATCTCACTCTGCTTGCAAATAAATAAATAAAATATTTTTAAGAAAATAAGTAAATAAATAAGGAAAAGAAAGTCTGGGGGAGAAATCTGACAAACTTCTGGCCTCCACATGCATGCAGGTGCAGGAACACCTACCCACACAAACATGCATTCATACACACGTATATGAACACACACACACACTAAAATGAAAGAAAAATTTAGTGTCAAAATTGGCAAAAAATGATAAAAGAAATAAGTACTTAAGGAGGGGCAAGGGAATGTCTGTATTGCTGAACAACAAGAGCATAGACATGTGATGTTAAGAACAGTGATGTGTGAACAGTGCACTGCAGGAGTATCAGACCTCCCCCAGCACAGGCTGTCTGCAGTACCTCCACACAGCTGTCCCATACCACCATAATGGGCACATAGCTACTATCTATAATATCTGCCATCTCCTCCTGAACTCAGGTATATCACTTAGCTTGTACCCACACACAGCAGATGTGTGGAGAGGCAGATGGCCCTCACCGGGTTCCTCCTAAGGGAAGGACTCAGCATAATTGACTAGTGGTAGAGTAGCTACTTCCTGTCAGGAAGCACAAGTGTAGAAGATAGAAAACTCAAGTGATAACTATTTTAATTCGCCCCTCGAAGGTTGGTTAGGAACTTGTACCTCCAACTTAGGTTCTGCATGAAAAAGAGTGAACTCCTACTGCTGCATTAAATTGTACTTCTGAAGAGAAAAATGGGAAGGACATAAAGCCTAGCATATCAGAAACATAACTCACTTGGCTTGAACAATAGGCAATTTATACCCTGCCCTCCTTTAGAGAAGGAAGATGGCCTAGGCTGGGAGAGCAACATAATGCTGACTCAGTGTTGCCACCGCCCAAGCTCACAAGACTGAAGACTCCAGTAGCCTGCAAGCCAAGAACAGAATCCATCTTCTGATCCTGAGCAGCTCAGTTTCCAGGTGCTGCTGCTGACCTAAACAAAGCTGTACTTCATAGGCAACAACAACAAAAAAAACCCAGACATGACAGTAGGAGTGCTTTTTTCCTGTGTTCTTCATTGTTGCATTCATACTCTCTTGATTGACAGAAACTCTTACCTCCTGCCTTAGAACCTTGGTTGTTCTTGCCCAAATTTCTCCATTTGCAGTTTATCAGTTTATCACTTGCTGTAGCAATCCCAGTTGTCTCTTTACTCTGAAACAGCCCACCTATATCACTTTGAATCCTAGAAAGAAGTATAAATAAATAATTCTTTATTTGAGTAAGAAACTATATTAGGCTTAAGATACAAAAGATCTGAACAAAAAAAGGGGGGAGGTATGAACCAACAGACGCATCTGAGATTTACTCTGACTCTCTTAATGCTTTCTGCTGTGTACTATTTCTAGAGTATATTATTACAGAACTTCTGCAGAAAAGTATTATAGGACATAATTAAATCATCACCCCCATTAGTGTTAACAGGTTCAAATGCTACAGACTTACAATCATTGCAAAATTTAAGTTTTAAAGCCATAAAACTCAATCATCAATTTATTGAATTTTACTGAAGTTTTGTAATTTATTTGGAGATGATAGAATACCATAATGCTGTGCAGTTTTGTATCAAGTTGAGAGTATAAAATGATCAGCTTTTCTATAGGATTAAACTTACATTGCTTAGCTAGTTAATGTCTACTCACTCTTCATATCCAAGATAAAAATGCCAATACTGTATTTTATTAGTGCACATTAGTTAAACAAGCAAGGGGTTTTATTATTACATTTATATACACTATATAATTGTCTTGGATCTATTTCTTTTTATCTCCCTACAGCCTTTTACAATTCGTCTTCTATATTCCTATTTGTTCCTTTTGAGTATTTTGCTCAGTTCTTGTTGTCATTTCCACATATGGAAAATGTGATGTTTCTTAGTTTTTTTTTTTTTTTCTGTTTTCTTGTTATTTTGAGTCTAATTTATTTACTTAAAATAATGGCCCCTGAATCCTTCTATTTTCTGCAAATGGCACAATTTAGCTGTTCTTTATGGTTGAGTAAACCTTCATTGTTTATATAACACACATTTTATTTATCAACTTATTTGCAGATAGGCATCTACACTGATTCCATAATCTGGCTACTATGAATAGGGCCATAGAAAATTTTTGGCTATTCTAATTTATGTGTATTTACATGTAAATGTTACAATACACTATAAAATTTTGTATCTGCTTTCTCAAATGTAAAGCAAAAACTGGGCTGTACAGATGGTGTAGTAGTTAAAACACTTACCCCAAAAGACCCAAGTTTAATTCCCCAGGACCCACATAAGCCAGATGCCCAAGGTGGTACATGTGTCTGGAGCTATTTTTTCAGGAGTGGCTAGAATCCCTCATGTGCCTATTGTCTTTCTCTCTTTTTCCCTCTCCCTGTAGAATCAATAAACAATTTTTTTTAAAATGTTTGTAAAAGGTAAAACTTTGAAAGAAAGAAATAACAGGCAGCATAATATCAATTAGTTTCATGAACAGTAATATTTCATATTGTTAAAATGTCAATTCCCACAATTTGCCTATAAATTAAAAATATAATCTAAACACAGAAAGATATAATGATAACTGAGAAACAGCTTATAAAATTTATATGCACAGATGAATAAAGTAGAATACCCAAATGAATTTCAAAGTCAAAAACATACAACTAGGGCTGTAGGGATTGCTTAGTGGTTAAGGCATTTGACTGCAAGGCCAAAGAACCCAGGTTCGATTCCCCAGGGTCCAAGTTAGCCAGATGCACAAGGGGGCACATGCATCTAGAGTTTATTTGCAGTGGTTGGAGGCACTGGAACACCCGTTCTCTCTCTCTCCTTCCCTCTTTCTCTGTCAAATAAATAAATACATAAATAGAATATTAAAAAATACTACTAGAACTCCCTGATGCTCTGTGCCAGAGAGTGCTGCAGCATAGAGTGAGCAGGCCAGATCCCTGTTCCCTAGCTCTTCCCAGTTCCCTGGTCCTTGTAGGTCCTCCTGTGACTTTCTTAGAGCTACTTGGGACCCTGTGAACTTCCTTTAGATGCAGGTCCCTTGCTTTGACTTCCTGATTGAAGTGTTCCTGTGTCCCCAGTTCCAGGGTGCCCTGCACTGGAGGGAGTATATGGCACAGGGTGAGTCAAGAAATGGAAGATCTCAATAGCTAATTAAGATTAATGAAGGCTTGTTCAAATGCAAGAATGAATTCTAGGTAGTATCAAGAAAATCAGAACTCGAACTAAAATCATACCTCAAAAAAGAGATGGACATGACACAAAATAACACAACAGAAACCAAAAATCAAATAGAGCTTACAAATACTCTCTAGAAGCCCTCACTAACAGAGTTACTCATTAACAGAGTTGCAGATTTTACCTATGACCTAGAAGACAAGACAGAAGAAATTGATTGGGCGGTCAAAAACTTTGCTAAGTTCAAAAAATTAAGTGAAGAGAAAATGAGGGAACTATGGGATACCCTAACACAACCAAACATCTGGATCATGAGTATACCAGAAAAAAAGGAAATCCAGGCCAGAGGCATAGAGAACATTTGCAACAAAAATATTGAAGAAAAATTTCCCAATCTCTCTCAAAAAAAAGAAAAAAGAGAGAGAGAGAGAGAGAGAGAGGCTCATCCAGATGCAAGAAGCCCACAGAACACCAAGCAGACAGGATCAAAGAAGAAACTCTCCAAGGTACAACATGGTTAAAACTCTTGGACAATGAAAACAAAGAGAGACTGATAAAAGCAGCAGGAGAGAAACAACTCACTACATACAAAGGAAATGCCATCAAAATCACCTCAGATTTTTCAATGGAAACCCTGAAAGCAAGAAGGGCCTAGAATGGAACACTTCAAAATTTAAAAAACTATGTTTTCCAGACCAAGCTATTCTACCCACCAAAAGTATCCCTTACAAGATATGGTGAAAGGAAAACTTTCCATGAAAAAAGTCAACTCTATAACTATTTGAACACAAAGCCAAACCCACAGAGAATACTTCAGAGAATATTCCACACATAAGAGTAAACCAATCTCAAGAGCCAACAAGAAGAAAATCACAATAACCAAAAATAGACCAGGTTCAGAAAAGTCCAAAACACGAAAAAGCACCAAACCTCATTAAATACCTCATCATGTCAGGGATTTATTCAAACCTTACAGTAATAATGTTAAGTATTAATAGTCTTAAGTCACCCATCAAAAGCACAAGTTATCAAGGTGGATAAAAAAAAAAAATGGACGCTTCTGTCAACTGTCTTCAAGAAACCTGCCTCACCACTAAAGCCAAAATTCTCCTCAAGGTGAAAATATGGAAAATAATGTTCCAAACCAATGAAAATTTTTAAAAAAAGTGGGTATTTTTGTATTAATATCTGATAAAATAGACTTCAAAACAAAAGTAATGAAAAAGGTCAGAGAAGGCCACTTCTTCCTCTTCAAGGAATGATTCAAACTGAGAACATCACAATCATACATCTATATGTACCCATAAAGGTGCATATAGGTACACAAGTTTATAAAACAAAACCTACTTGACAACAAAACAGAAGTAAACACCAACACCATCATCCTCTGAGACTTTAATAGCCCACTATCATCAATAAACAGATCATCCAGGCAGAAGACCAACTGGGAAATAATAAGAGTTCAACAATGCCATAGATCAACTAGACCTAATGGACATCTATAGAACTTTCCACCCCAACTCTACAGAATACACATTCTTCTCAGCAGCCCACAGAACATTCTCCAAAATAGAACATATAATATGCCATAAAGCATGCCTCCATGAATTCAGAAAAATTGAAGTAATTTCCTGCATCATATCAGATCACAATGCTTTAAAGCCAGAAATTAATAAGAGACACATCAAGAACTCCAACAACTACTGGAGACTAAACAACACACTTTTTAACAATGAAGTTGTGGAAGAAATCAAAAAAGAAATTAAAACTCATAGAATTGAATGATAATGAAAACACAACCAAACAAAACTGATAGGAAACAATGAAGGCAGTCCTAAGGGGAAAATATATAGTGATCAATGCCTTCATAACAAAGACAGAGAGATCCCAAATTAATTACCTAATTGTCCATATAAAGACATTAGAAAAACAAGAAGAATCAACCCTAAGACGCCTGGATGGAAAGAAATAATTAAGATTATAGCAGAAATTAATGAATTGGAAACTAAGAAAACAATTAAAGACATCAATGAAATGAGGAGATGGTCCTTTGTAAAAATAAATAAGATTGAAAAGCCCCTGGCCAATTTTATTAAGTAAAACAAGAGAAGTCTTAAATTAACAAAATCAGAACTGAAAAAGGAGAGAACACAATAGGCATCATTTAAATTGGAAGAATGATCAGGGCATACTTCCAAAACCTTTACTCCACAAAATTGGATAAGCTGGAAGAAATGGATGAATTCCTAACCACATGCCAGGTACAAAACATAAACTCAGAGCAGATTAAAATCTCCTAAACAAATCTACCACATCCATGTAGATTGAAAAGGAAATAAAAAATCTCCCCCAAAAGAAAAGCCCAGGACTGGATGGCTTCTTAGCTGAATTCTATCAAGCCTTTGCTGAAAAACTGAAACCAATTATTCTCAAACTGTTTTGCATAATCTGAGACCAGGGAATCCACTCCAACTCCTCTATGAAGCTGGGATCACCCTAATACCAAAACCAGACAGAGACACTGCAGGAAAGAAAACTATAGGCTTATATCCCTGATGAATTTAGATGCAAATATCCTGAACAATATCTTTGCAAACTGAAGTCAACAACATATCAAATGCATTATCCACCTTGATCAAGTAGACTTTCCCCCAGGGATGTGGGTATGATTTAACACACAGGAAATTTTCAACTTACTATATCACATAAATAAGCTGAACCATAGGAACCACATGATCATCTCAATTGATGCAGAGAAGCCATTAACAAAATACAATACCACTTAATGATCAAAATTCTGGAAGGAATAGTTATGGAGAGTTTATATCTTAACACAAAGGCTTTTTATAAAGCACTCAAAATCCAAATAATACTTAATGGAGAAAGACTCAAGGAGTTCCCATTGAGATCAGGAGCAAGATAGGGGTGCCTATTCTCACCATTGTTCTTCAATATAGTACTAGAAGTACTTGCTTAAACAATAAAAGAGGAGAAAGAAATAAAAGGATTTAAATTAGAAAGGAAGAAGTCAACTTAACTCTATTTACACATGAGATGAACATGTGTAAATAAAAGTCTCTATCTCAGAACTTCTGAAGGTGATTAGTTCCATCAGTAAAGTGGCAAGATATAAAATCAATGCACAAAAATTTCTGTATGCAAAGGACAAATATACAAAGAAAGAAATAAGTGAGGCTCTCTCATTTTCAGTAGCAATAAAAAAATTAAATACCTTGAAGTAAAACTAACCAAGAATGTGAAAGACTTATATAATTAAAACATTTAAAATAAAGTCAAGAACGAAATTGAGGAGGAATTGAGAATATGCTCCTGGGTAGGTAGAATTAATATTGTGAAAATGGCAATTCTACCAAAAACAATATACAGATTCAATGCAATACCAATAAAATATACCAGCACCATTCTTAGAGATAGAAAAAATGTTGTCAATATTCATATGGAATGGCAGCAGACCTTGGATATCAAAACATATCCTTGGGGGAAAAAACACCTCTGGAGGTATCACCATACCTGACCTAAAGCTATATTACAAAGCATAGTAACAAAAATAGCATGGCACTGGCATAAGAACAAAAACAGACCAATGGAACAGAATTGAAGACTAATACCTTAGGTCAAGTAACTATAGCTACATGATCTTTGACAAAGATGCCAATAATGTAGACTACAGAAAAGACAGAATCTTCAACAAATATTGCTAAACCAATTGGATGACCAAATAGATAAAAATGAACCTAGACCCATTTATTTGACAATACACAAAAAATCAAGGCTCAGTGGATTAAAGACCTTAAACCCGAAACTCTTCTCCTACTGGAAGAAAAAAATATGAGGCACCCTCACAATAAAAGAGTGGGGTAAGACTTTCTGAACAAAAGTCCATTAGCCCAGGATATTAAACAATCATTCAAGCAATGGGATCTCATGAAGCTAAAAAGCTTTTGCATAGACAAACATCCCATAAGCAGAGTCAATAGATTAACCACTGAATGGGAGATAATCTTTACCACCTATAACACTGACAGAAGCCTAATATCTAGTATCTATAAAGAACTCAAAAAAAAAAAAGAAAAACAATAAGTAATCAAACAACCCACTCCAAAAATGGGGCAGACAACTGAGTAGGGAGTTCTCAGAGGAAGAATTACACACTTAAAATTTTTAGCATCCCCAACCATTAGGGAATTGCAAATTAAAACAATCATGGGATTCTTCCTTACTCCAGTAAGGATGGCAATCATTTAAAAAATAAATCTAACAACGACAAATGTTGGCAAGGATGTGGGGAAAGAAGAAACCCCATCCACTGTTTGTGGGAATGCAGATTTTCAACCACTAAGGAAATCAAGTTGGAGACTCTAAAAAAGTGAACATAGAGCTACCAACAGACCCAGTTATTCCATTTCTGGGCATTTATCCTAAATGCTCCATATGTCAATACAGAGACATTTGCTCAGCCATGTTTATAGCTACTCAATTCATTATAGCTAAGAACTGGAATCAACCAAGATACACATCACTGGATGAATGGATAACGAAGTTGTACTACATTTACACAACGGAATTCTACCTAGCCGTATGAAAAAAATGATGCAATGAAATTTGTAGCAAAATGGGCAGACGTTGCACAGTTGTACTCAGTGAAATCATACAATCACAGAAAGACAAACACTGTATGATGCCACTTACCTTTGGTTCCTAATCTGGACCTGCTTGAGTTGCTGTCATACCTTGTAGGCAACTTAAGGACCTGATGATATGGATGGAATGGTTTGGGGCAAGGAGAAAGGGAGGGAGGAAAACAAACACAAAATTAAATCCAAAATGAGCTGTTGCCATAGAAACCTTTATCCTTGGAGATAGCCTAAAAGGTATAAACCTCAAAAGGACTAAAGGGGAGGAGCTGAAAAGTAGGGCTCTGGTGAGGGTGAGATGAAGCCAAAGCCTAAAAGAAAATTTCTTTTTTGATCTGTAACTTCCAATACCAGATTTTGGTTGCTACCCACATTGAGCTATTGACCAGAGAGACCTACAAGGTAACCAAATCAAGACAGCTTTCTGCCATAGCACTTGATTCCCTGCCTGAGGCAAATGTTAAGACTGTACTGCTAAGGACAACACATCCAGCCACCTGTCTGGAATTCAGAAGAAAGCCAGTCCCCAGATAGTTAACCTTTCTAGTGCCAGAAAGTGCCACATGAGCTACTGGGGAAAAATGGCCAACAATGGTCTAAGCAACCAGAGGTCTGAACTACTCAGAGCAAACGCGCTGACACAATATACACACCAGTGCAGTAGTGGCACACAGCCTGGGTGGATAACCGATAGCTTTCTGAATGGCTAAGAGATCCACTCAGTGCAAAGGAATTGATATCTAGAACTGGGAACCAGATCAGAGTCCTGTGGAGACAAATATCATGTTCTCCATTGCCAAGCTCTCACTAGTCTTTGGCTAAAAAAATGAGTTAAATACATCAAAATATCCCTAAATTAATATTGTGTATCCCATTTAAAGTATGCTGATTTCACTCTCCATTGGAGAATCTGTGTTTTTCAGAAGGTAGTGAGATTGGAGAAGATAAACTACCTCTCGCACTTCAGGCAAGCCACAACATTGGCAAGACTAGCAAGCATACTGCTTTGATGCTGAACCTGATAATCAGTGCCAAGGTGTAGGAGACAGACACTGAGGATACTCAACACCTACCAAAGCAGAGATCCAGAGGATCCTAATAGCTCCTCACTGAAGTAGACTTAAAACTCACCTACTGGGCTGGAGAGATGGCTTAGTGGTTAAGCGCTTGCCTGTGAAGCCTGAGGACCCTGGTTCGAGGCTCAATTCTCCAGGACCCACGTTAGCCATATGCACAAGGGGGCACACGCATCTGGGGTTCCATTTGCAGTGGCTGGAGGCCCTGGCACGCTCATTCTCTATCTCTATCTGCCTCTTTCTCTCTCTCTCTCTGTCACTCTCAAATAAGGAAAAGTAAACAAACAAACAAACAAAAAAAACTCACCTACCACAGCTCAAGGAATTTTGCCAAAGAGGGGGCAGAATGATTGTAAGAGCCACAGGTTTAGATATCATCCCTAGAGGCATTCTCTCCTCCTCAAAATAATTTACTACTGCTCCTATAATGTATAAACCACAACCCTTTGGGGAATACCTGCAACCCCACTGAGGAGCATCCCCAACGGAATGGGCACAGGGATGAGGGAAAAGAGGATTCCAGCACATGATGTATCCATAAATAACATCTTGTTAATAATAATAATAAATATTAACAAATAAAAAGTGGAGGGATGGCTTAGCAGTTAAGGCACTTGCCTGAAAAGCCAAAGGACATAGGTTTGGTTCCCCTAGGATGCACATAAGCCAGATACACAAGTGGCACATGCATCTGGAGGCCTGACACACGTATTCTTGCTCTTTCTGTATTTCTCTCTCTCTTTCGCTCTCTCTCCTTCTCTCTCTCTCATCCCTTCTCTTTTTCAAAATAAATAACTAAAATATTTAAAATGAAAGATTCTTATTCTTTTAAAGACATTATTATGAAAGAGAAGCACTATTAAAACTTACAAGAAAAATGACACAAAGAACACCTTAAAAAATAAACAATATAGCCTGGGGCAGAATATATGTAACATGAGGTCAAAACATCTTAAAGTGTCAAAAATAAGGAAGTTATTTTAAAAGTGTATTGATTATAATATGTCAAAGGGAACCAGAACTCAATTGAAAGAATTCCCCTCACAATAGTCAAAGGTAAAGGAAGACAGATGATTAAAGGAAAACTAAATCCTGACAGGAGCAAGAACTGGGTTGAAAATCAAACAACTGGGGCTTTACCCATTGCTAAAAAGAAAGCGCTCTGACTGAAAATTTTCCACAAAATTAATAATACATTTACCACACAATTCAGAAATCACTCCTAACCATTGACCCAAAAGAAAGGAAAATTTATGTTCACATGAAAGATATGCTTTATGCATAATTGATAAAATTATAAAGAATTGAAATGCCCTAAACTGAGAATCAATAGACACATGATTTTATATCCCAGAGTAGTAACACACACTAACATGAGAGGGCAATGTGACAGTATTCTGTTTTGATTGTGGCAGAATTTATGCAATTCTATTCACATGTCGAAACTCAAGAGTACTATACACTAAGAGTGACTGTTTATACTAAACAAATTTAAAACTGAAAAGAAAAGGAAACAAATTTTGGAGTTTTATACATCTTAAAAATCTCTCATTTGATCAGAACTAAGTAGTTTGAAAAGAGAATCTCCTTTTGCATGAAGAAATGAATCCTTGAATGCATTTACTCAGAAAATAATTTGCTTTCCTCTTTGTAATCTGGAAATGGACTTTGTGTTTTATGAACTAGCACTATAATTTTAATTAATTTTCTCTCCTTATTTTATAACTGGGGTTTTGAAAATTCACAGAACAAGAGTGTCTTGTAGTTTCTATTTAAAAAAGAAATCTAACAACAGTTAAATGGAAAAAGTGTAATGAATGTTCTATGTATTTACTGCCCTTACACAATTACAAATGGATTCTTCTCTGCTTCTGAGTCTATACCCACATGGAAACATACATTTGGGCTACCACTGCATTGTGGTAATTTTTCTTTCTTATTTCTGGTATGGTAACTACCCAAGCTGATATAGCAATGTCATTCAGTATTTCCTATTGTGAAAAATCATGTCTATTGGTTATCTCAATCCTATAAAATGCATCATTGACAACTTCCCTGAATGCCAATGCAAATCCTTGAAAATCTATTTAGAACTAGACATTATGCTACATTGATCTCAATTATTAGAGGTAAAAACTTTAATCAGACTTCTAAATTAACCAGAAAAATGAGACCTAGTGAGCTCAGAAACTACTAAGTTTACCAAGGGAGATGGAGATTTACTACTAATCCACCTATTTCTAACTGTGGCTAAATATTTACGGTGAGAAGGAAACACCTTTCCCCGATTGGTCCTCAGATCTTTAGTTGATCCTGAGCTCTTTTCTTCATACTTGTCTGTCTCAAGTCTCCCTGTTAGGGAGAGTGGGTATAAGACCTCATGTGCTATACCTTCTAATGACCCTGCCTCCATGCGGTAACACACAGTCATTCAGAACACCTTCCTCCTCTTATTTTTGCATCATCAAGGAAGCTAAATATCAGCTGGATTCTTTGCCACTTGGATTAAAGGCTATATTACTATTCCTCCTTTGCACCTAGTTATTGATATGACACTAACTTAAAATAATAGAATGTGAGATTCCTGAGGGAAGTGATCCCGGGGATGATAAATGTACTTTCTCTGCTCACCCTTCCTCCTAATGGTGGCTGCAGAAAATGATGACTACCAGGGACTGGGGACAGGATGTGTCCACAAATCTTTGGATTTAACAAACATTTTGGTTTTAGGTAAAAAGACATATACTAAATGTGTATTTGCTTTGCAGGCCATACTATCTTTGCATCATCTACAAAAATCTGTCATGTAATGACTAAGGCAAAAGAGAGAGAATGTAAATAATGAGAATTGCTTTGATACCAACAAATATTCAATCTACACATGCAGAGAAGGAATTGTGCACAATAGGTCTTTGATCACTCAAGGGTAAGATGAATGCATTGCAAAAAGAATCATAACAAAAATGGTGAATGTCCTGGGCTGGAGAGATGGCTTAGCAGTTAAGCGTTTGCCTGTGAAGCCTAAGGACCCCTGTTCGAGGCTCCATTCCCCAGGACCCACGTTAGCCAGATGCACAAGGGGGTGCATGTGTCTGGAGTTTGTTTGCTGTGGCTGGAGGCCCTGGTGCACCCATTCCCCCTCCCTCTCTCTCTCTCTCTCTCTCTCTCTCTCTCTCTCTCTCTCTCTCTCTCTCTCTCTCTGTTGCCCTCACTCTCTGTTGCTCTCAATTAAATAAATAAAAATTTTTTTTTAAAATGGTGAAGGTCCTATAACCTCTAATCTATCCCTATATTTTTGAAGAAAAAATGAACTTCTCTATCAAGACACATTTTTTAAGGATTTCTAGTATATTTGTTCAAAGTGAATACTAAGTTGAAATGGAAAATGACTCTGTTGCTGAAAAACAGTTTAGTAATTTCTCAGAAAATAAATTTAGATGACTCAGCAATTCCACTCCCAGGTTTATTTACCAAAGACTTAGAAACTGATGATAAGGGCTGGAGAGATGGCTCAGAGGGGAAGGTGCTTGCCTGCAAAGCCAAACGACGCAGGTTTGATTCCCCAGGACCCACATAAGCCAGATGCACAAGGTGGTGCATGTTTCTGGAGTTCATTTGCAGTGGCTGGAGGCCCTGGCATGCCCATTCTCTCTCTTTCTCTGTGTAAAATAAATAAATATTTTTTAAAGGCTGATGATAAAATGAATATCTGAAGATGTTCATATTGTGCTCTCTAAAGGATAAATGAATAAAAGGTGTGATCTACATGATCAGTGGACTATCATTTAGTCTGAAAATAAAGTACAGTTTCATGTTACATTATGGATTAATTGTTAAAATATGTCAAACAAAAGAAACTTGATACTAAAAGTCACTGCTTTTATAATTCCATTTATATGGAAATGTCCATATCAGGGAATGAGGAATAGCTGCTTAATTGGTATGGGTATGATTCTAAGGTGGTGACATAGTGTAGACAGAGGTGACAGTTGTTTAATAATGAGAATCTGCTAACCGCCACTGATTTATGCACTGTAAATGACAAATTTTATTTCATGTGAGTTATATATCAATGAAAAATAAAATAAATAACAGAAAAAGTGATTTAACCTAATTCTATTCTTCTCTTTTTACACGGCCTAGGTGCTAGCATTTATATTAGTAACATTTCTTATTGCTGTGACCAAATGCCTGGCAACAAAAACCTAAGAGAATGTATTTTAACTTACATTTAAGAAGGGGCAAAATCCATTATGCAGGAAGGCACACTGACTGTGGCTGGTCAAATAATATCCATAGTCAGGAATCAAAGCTGTACAGAAAGTGAGACTGGTCTATAAAACCTCAAGATTTGCTCATAAGGACCCAATTGCTCTGCCTACACTCCATTTCCTAAAGCTTCCACAACCTTCCAAAAAAGAAAAAAAAAAAAAAATCACCACTAACTATAGACCAAATGTTCAAACACGTGTCTATGAGGGACATTTTACATTCAAACAATATTGGTAACTTTACTTATGTTTAATGAACTCTATGCTATTTGATGCAGCCATCCTTTGTATATATTATTTAATGTCTGAAATAACAGGTATACATGAATCATATGTACTTATGGGAGTATTTCTGACCCGTATAATTCCTCTCTCTCTAAAACTACATCTCTTGCCTGAAAACATAAGGCATAAAATACTAACTTCTTTCTTAGCTTAAACACTAGTTACATTGGTCAGGTAACAGAATTCAGCTGAAAATGCAGGAAAGGAGACAATATGTCCTTATGGAACAGAAGAGCCAGACAGCATGTTTCTTTGAACCCCAAAAAGGTTTATGGTACTGAATCCAGAGCATTACAGGCCAGTAGAGGTGATGCATAAGCTAGCCAAGTGAGAGAGCTGACATGAGAAGTTATGATGTAAACCAAATATCCAGATAAGGTCCTGAGACCTAGTAGAAATGTGGTATGGCTGGTCTATCTCTTGAGATCCACATGCATTGTGGATCACACAGGACTGCTGTGACAGAGAATGGAGAAGGAGGCCACAAGGCTCATAGAAGTGGAAGACCTACATAGTGACACAATGCACAATCAAAACAGCAGGCAGAGTGGAGAGGACACTCAGTTCACCAGGTGATGAGGAGTACCACCAGCCCTAAGAGGCTCAGTAACTCCTACCTTCTATAAGCCAGGCTATTGTCAGATGTGGCTACCACAGTGATCCTATTAAAGGCAGTAGAAATGAGAGGGTCTGTGGTAATAGAAACCAAAATTAGTCTTTATTCTTACTACAAAACCTCTGGAAATTAAAGTTATTGCATTCTGAGAGAACTCCAAGCTTGGCTCAAAGTTGCTATTGATTTCTCAATCCTCAAGTTGCTAAAGTGTTGCAAAAAAACAAGTTGAATTAATTTTTTTCTTGAGTCCAAGTCTAATTATGATTTCTAGGTTGACATAGACATATCTACATAGCCTTAACTGACCTCAAGCTAGAAATTCTCATCCCTAAACATCCTTAGTATTGCAATTACAGATATGCACCACCTTTCCCAGAAAATGTGCATTCTTATTAATTGAGTTCTCTCCATCTTGGAGATTCTTACAGAGTTCACTCAGATACTTGAAATTCACTTTGAATCACCAGTGAACAGGGACCCTTTGTAAAGCTCTATAAGAATATGTCACACATTTTATGTTATTAAAATATTCAACTCTTCATTTTCTTCTAAATGAGTTTTTGTCCCTCTTGATTATATTCTTTTTTGACATAAGAAAATGAATATTGCATAGCACACAGAGGTGCTTGGACTTGGACCTACGGAGAAACTGACAGTATTTCTTCAAGAAGATTAATTGAGTGTAGCCATGTGTGAAGTAGATCTATCACATTGAAAGTGTTTGCTGTTTCTTTAAAGTATCTTATGAAAATAAGAAAATAAAGACATTTGAGTGATGCAAGCATATAAGATAGTGGAAAATGGTTGTTTTCATTTGTCTGGTTTGCTTTCTATGGAATTTCATTAACAGTGCCTTGATTTGACACCATGCAATAGCCATCACCTTAGTTCCCTTTCTCTTTCCCTCCTCTTTTCTTTGAATATGGATTATCCAAACACAACACCCAAAGTAGGGTGAGGTAGAAATGTGACTCTGTTCTGCATGGATTATGTGTAACTGGACCCAGTAGAAGCATAGAACCCCAGTCAAGGATTATTTTTACTGAGTCCATAAGAGTAGACATTTTTAACTCCAGTTACTAAAAAGTATCATTTGGAGAATGAAGAAAATTGTAGGGCACAGTTATGCACACATATAATTCCACTATCAGGGAAACTGAAACAGGAAGACTACAAGTCTCAAGTCAGATTTAGCTACTCAGCAAGACACTATCTTAAAATGGCTCAGAGGTTAAGAGCACTTCCCGCACAGTATGAGGACCTGAGGAAACTTGAGAAATGTCCCAAGTTTTATTCCCTGGTGCTCACATAAACAATCATGTGAATTTGCAATCCCAGTCCCATAGAGGAACAAAGATCTGAGAATTGCTTAAAAAAAAAAAAAAGAGAGAGAGAAAAGAAAAAGCTCCAGGATTACTTAGTAAGTGATACTGGCTCAACAAAGAACTGAAGAAGAACAATGGAGCAGGAATTCAATATGTGATGTTCTGTTCCACTTTCCACAAGCAAGCACTCTGTTTCAAGCCAGCACATGGAGCACAAGTAGATCCTCATGCATACAGCACAGACACACACACACACACACACACACACACACACACACACCCACCACATACACTCATGCATAACAAAACACATACAAACAAAAGAAATTTAAAAGTAAAAATAAATAAGAATTAAGAAAACAAGGCAAAGCATAGAGGAGAGGTAAGAGGATTACTCCATCCTCAGCTATTTTTGAGCATCTAGACTAAGCCATGACTACAAGTCTTCTGGATATAAAAGTAGTCAAAACCAGTGAGAAAAACCTGCTTTCTACAATACTAACACACCAGGCAAGATGGTACCTTCTGGTGGCATGACTGTCATGGGGAAATCAACCAATCTTTGACTAACAATGAGGGTAACTTCATAAGAATAAACTCATGCCTGGTACTGAAAACATGGTCAAAAGCCCATGACTGGAGATACCAAAGACCTTAGGTATAATCTGATCATGCTGTTTTGCTAAGCAGATGTTTCATCAAACTGCCTCCTAACTATTTATCTTTATAACCACAATTAGTATTGTACTCACCTCTGTTCCCAAAAGCATGATGATTTTGTTTGTTCATTTTTTCTTTCCTTCTTTCTTTCTTTCTTTCTTTCTTTCTTTCTTTCTTTCTTTCTTTCTTTCTTTCTTTCCTTCTTTGTTTTTCTGGCACTGGGAGGTAGTTAAAAAGGAGACTTATAACTGATCAAATTGCTGAAAAGTGACTGACAAATGCTTAGGCCTATATGGATACATACATAATCCACATCAGGATCCAGGGAGCAATCCAGAAGATAGGGTGGAAAAAAATTTAAGAGCCAGAGGATAACGAGGGGTGCTATCAAACCCTGTCACCAGCACAAGACTTGTGCATGATGTGACAAGGCCAAGTACTGTTCTGTAATGAACAAGGGAGGGGATTTGTGGCCACTCCCCTCCCTGAGAAGCAAACTTATTCTAGGTTATTCTACAGTGTAACCACTGATAGTGGTGGGAAGAAGATGGAATTCAGTGGGACTGAGAGAAGGAAAGGGGAATAATGTGTGGTACCTATGATCAAGATGCAAAATGTAAGTATGAGAAAGCCAAAGTACATATATTCTGTTTGGCTTGCATTGTTTTATAATGAATTACAGTAAATTTTTGCCACTGATTTCCATTATGTTATCTATTAATATTTCTTACACTAGACTACAAACTTTTGGACATTTTTTTATATCAGCATCCTACTCTTGTTTGTTTCAATGATATTTTCCTGTACTTCATACTGTTTTGCTTTCTCACATTTCATGCCACTCTTACCTTATTGGGACAGTTTACTCAGGCCATTCCATCTGGTGCTGTATGTATTCTTTCAGCTCATAGTTTGGCGGATGCCTATGTTCAAAGCAGACCTGTGCTTCAGTAGCCTAAAGGAATTCGGACGTCTAGAGCTTTGTTAACACCAAAACCAACTTTTCTGTTGTTGTTGTTGTTGTTTTGTTCCTATCTTGATGAAGGAAGAACATTTCCAGAAGCAAAATATCTGAATTCTGAATTCATATTTTGTTTTGTCTCTGATCCATGGCAGGTACACATTTTGGCTGGCCACTGGCCACCTCATGGGAAGCTGTTTGCAGAGACATCAGCCAATCTTTCCTTGCTTTGCCATGACAGAAATCCTCAGTTCTTCAAGCATTACCTCTTTCTAATATGGCTCAGCAACTTCCAAATAGCTATGTACAGGTACTGTACTGACCCATCCTCTCTGTTTGCCATCTATATCTCTTTTTCTTCTCTACTTTTAGCCACCAGAATACCAAAGTAATACCCTTCTCTGTAATTTCTTATAACCTTGTATTCTAGGCCCATATCAACTCTTTATGTCTTCTCCTAGTAATATTCCATTAACATGATATTTACTATATAGTCCTCTGCATATATTGTATGGGGTAGGTATCTTTCACTAACTTCAAGAGATTTCAGGAAAGCCTCTCATTATTAATAACTTTGTTCTTAATTTGGTAAGTAAAACCACTACGTGGATGCATTTCAAAGTTCATAATATTGTTCACATTACACCTAGAAGTTCCATTTGAAAACCAAAAAATAATTATACAGCACAAAGGAATCCACACATATTTAACATTTTCTTTTGACTGTCCTGATATGTTATTTAAATTTCCTATTTCATGTATGCTTTGAGCTTTAGTCTTGTTGAAATTAGATTAGTCGTGGTATGTCTCACCTACAAATTGTTATCACTTCCAGCACATCGTTTCATTATGAAATTGTATCCTCACACCCTGCCAGAGAAGTCTTTTAAATATAGCTTTCATCAGTATAACAATTGACTTTCTCAAGTATCTTCAATGATTTCCTTATCTACAAAACAAAGGCTGTTGAATATATTATATTAACTTCTCTAATACATTCTATTTTTTAAAACATTAAGTACAGTAATTAAGGGGCCTAGAAGACTCAGTCAATAAAAGCACTGGTCACACAATTATAAGGTCCCAAATTCAGATCCAGCACTTGGGAGGCAGGCAAAGGGGATTCCTGGAACAGCTACCTTACATAGACTATAAAAAAATCAGTGATCTCTGGGTTCAAGGTACAAATCCTCCCTAATAAATATGGTGGAAAGCAATGAAGAATGACATGAACTTCAACCTCTGGCCTCTACATGTTAATGCACATACACACACATTCAAACACAAATCCATATTTGCTGCCCCCCCACACACACACACAAACATACACAGAGGATAGAATTCATCATGGTGGAAAAGACATGGTGACAGAACTATGAGGTGGCCAATTCCATTGAGGCTGAAGTCAGAAAGCAAAAGTGAAACAGGAAGTCAAGCTGAGCAGTAAAAAGTCAAGCCTGCTCCTAAGGTCAACCTCTTCCCCTGAGGCTGCATCTCCTAAAGGTTCTATAGCCTTCCAAAACAGCACCATCCACTGGGCACCAAGTGGTTACACAGAAGAGCCAATCAGTAGGGGACACTTCACATTCAATATCCAACAGACTTTATACTTACATACAGCAATATTTTATTTGCTTTTCAATTCCCAAGCTGAAAAATGGCATAGCTTCCCCCATTATCACTTTTCCATCTGAAGGGTGGTGGGAGAGTTTCATCTGAAAGTGAAAAGGGCAGGAAAGTTTGTCCTTGCTAGAAATCCAAATGATCTGACCTTTTTTTCTCTCTCTCTTGTCTAGTTCCATAGAATTGTTTATCTAGAGAGAGAATCCCTCCTGAGAGGGTAAGGAAGTTCAGATGGACTAAACATAAAAATCAATTCTCAGAGTGTCCTTGGAGCAGGGAGAACTGAAGTCATGGGACTTCAGCAAGCTGAAGTCAACAAGAAGCATACTTCTTGACCACAAGACTAAATGTTTTGCCTATGTTCAGGCCTCTTGAAAATGTGGTTTCTGCTTAGATAAAGGTGTTTTACATGCCTAAGTTACTTTGAAGTTTAATTGGGAACATAAACCATCACTACTTTGTTCAATATTATTAAGAAAGAAGTTATACTATCTCTCAATTATTATGTGCACTAAAAAACTGTTTTAAAAAACAACACCTGGTGTATGAAGTGACTTTCTTTCATGATTACTTTCTGTACAAAAATGAACAGTGCTAAAAATAAATTATACAGTTACAGTTGCATTTGATTCAGCTTCTCTGCAACCCTGTGTCCTGATTTCGTCGAGACCCTTACCCAGGGACCCCAACACACTAGACATTAACAGAGGGAGGTCTTTTAATAGGATTTAAACATTGTGATTCCTCAAGTTTGGCCTCAGGAGCTTGGTGCCAGAGCTAATCTCTTCCTGAGATAGCACCTAACCCTAACCAACTAGCTGGCCCTCTGGTTCACCTGAGCCAACAGTCAGCCCACCATCCTAAGGCCATCAATGCCTTTTCAAGGGAAGGGCAGTGGCTCTCTCTCTGATCATGTGGGAACTTCCAGCTGTGGGTGAGTTTTTTTCCACCCAGGCTAAGGCCCAGGCCCAGCCAGGAGGTTCCCCAGCCCCAACTCTCCCCATGGGTTCTTTATCTCCTCCAGCTCCCGATATGGTACTTTCCATGAACTTTCTTTTCTCTTTTCTTTCCTGCTTTTCCCCCTGATCCATATCTGGTCACATGGACTCCTCAACTACATGTGGCCCACATGGGCTCTGGGGCTCCACATGGTGTGTACTTGAATATAAAGGCAGAGAGCTAAGTAAGAAACTGTTAGTGCTGCAACGATGTTCAAGAAGAAGCCACAGATGCAGAAGGTATTATTTGTAACCATGGTGGACTGAGAAGCATCTAAAACTTTACAGTCAATACAGACAAATGTGAAGCAGTCCATCCTTTGTAGGATGTATGCTTTGCTTAGAGAAAACTTCAGTCAGGGTATGTGAAGTCAGCTAGCACAGTGAACTCTAGCCAATTACCTAGAGGTGGTGCTGAATCCTGTTGATCAAGTCAGTGGAGTCTCAGAATTCTTAGGATGCAGAGCACAGGAGAGCCAAGGGCTTCATAAGAACTTAGCATGGAAAGCAGGTAAGTCAATTCAGTGTGTCAACACGGTCAGCAAAAGCAAAGGGTGTGAAAGTTAATCTGTACCCTGAATCTGGAGATCAGAAAGCCCTCCTATTGGTGCTACTGGACTAAGTTGCTAATTTCACTTCAATAATAATTTTATATGTGATTTTGTCAAGTCTGTGGTTTTCTTTGCTCTCCTCTCTTTATATATAAAATAAAAATGATTGACTAGACAATTGAAAGATAACTACATAGCAGTCTTGCTTGATCTACTTTTCCTCAGATTCATGAAGCCATGACTATCTCCACTCCTATACAAGTCACACCTCACTGCAGTTATAGCACATTGTAAATGCTGAATTCATGTTTGTCAACTAGAGAATAGGACAACTATTTTTGTTTCATTTTCTATTTTAAGGTTAATGGACAACAGGTTAAAAATTCACCTGATCCTCTTTTTAATCTACTTTGAAAACAAATGGAAAATCTCTTTCTTCCTCCAGCCAAGAACTTAGAGAAGTTGATATTTGAATACCTGAAGTGAATTATTTGAGATAAATTTCTGGAAACAATCACCTCATAAAAACCTTAATAGTATTTTAGATTTAAAGTTAATTGAGATTAATATGTGCACATATTTATGAAACACAGTATATGTAGTAGTCAGCTTCAGGCCATTGTGATAAACTTCCAACTCAGGCACAGTTGCTGAGGAAGGTATATTTATTGAAGCTTCCAGATACAGGGGAAGGTCCATAATAGCAGAAGAAGCTGGCCCTCTTTCGAAGATCCGAGCAGAGAGAGAAAAAGCCACAATCCACCACCATAAGCAGGCATACTGTCTGAATTCCAGGCAAAACTCAGGCACTTTGCATATCTTTAGACTGGAATTAACAAATCTACCTCCACACCTTAGAATTGGCCCCTAGGATCCACCCACAGTGACACGTCCTCCAGTCAGGTGGCTGCAAATCTAAGTTACAAACTTTAATAAAATCCTGAATATATTGGGGTCCATACATTCAAACTACTACAGTATTAAATGTGGCATGCGTTTGAAATGTATAATGATCCGATGAGGGGAATAAGCCTTTCCACCTCTTCAAATGTGTTGGGAACTTCTCTTCCTTTCTAGATATTTTGAAATATAACATAGATTTTTCTAGACAACCATACCATGATATATAAGCCAGATTTTCAAAAATAGGTTTTTTTTGTTATATTTTATCAGAGAGAAAGAGAGAGAGAGAGAGAGAGAGAGAGAGAGAGAGATTGGGAATTGGCATGCTAGGGCCTTTAGCCACTGAAGTCTATTTTCAGATGTGTGCACCATCTTGTGCACATGTGTGGCCTTGAATGCTTGCATCATCTTATGTGTCTGGCTTACATGGGACCTGGAGAGTTGAATATGAGTCCTTAAGCTTCACAGGCAAGTGCCTTAGCCACTACGCCAACTCTTCACCCCTAAACCATCTTTTTGTAACTGTGTTAACCTATAGCCTCATCTCATTCCCCTCCATCCCTTCCCAGGTTTTAGTGCTTTTCACTCCAAGTTCCTATGAGATTGACTTTTAAGATTCATCAAAGCAGTGATAACTTATAGTGTTCATTATTCTGTATCTGGAACATTTTACTTTAATATATTAACATCTATCCATCCACTCTGCTGCAAATGACAGGATTTTTTTTTATAGCTTAATGGTATATTCTCTCTCTCTCACTCATATTTTCTTTGTCTATTCATTCATCAATAGGAAGTTTGGTTAATTCTAATATCATGTTTATGGTGTCAGCATACAAAAACTGGTAATCAGGTACCCATTTGGCTCTTATCATATGTGCTACTGAAGTTGAAAGAGGATACTGCCTCTTGCAGAACAAATCTATGAGAGCTCAGAAAATCTTTAGAAGGAAACAAGAGAATGTCTTTCTTGGACCTTAATTCTAAGCAGTATCTAAACTATTTACTGAATAACCTGGTAATATTTTTATTGAAAGCCTGAAAAAATATTGTTCTTCCATGCAACTATTAATAAAAAGACACCCTGTGTGCTCCTGTGCTATTGCTCTATAATCCACGCAGCCATGACAAACACTTTGTGGAGATGCATCCCAATCTTAGCTCAACCTCACATGTACTTTATAAACTTTATTGACATTCTAAATTTTAAATGTTATTGCAAATTTAATATATATTCCAGGCAATGTTAATAGCACCAATGCTTACAAGCTACTCAGAGAATATAACTGTAATTATGAAGAAGAATATAATTTTCAAAATACAAAAGAAAATGGACTTGTACAGACTAAGGAGTATACTACATGCCGTCAATGTTCTTTTACTTACCCACATGTGGTCAATATTTGCATATGTGATTTTATTATAAAATATGCAAATGTATTTTAGGTTGTAAAATGTATATATATATATTTTATTATGCCAATAGACTATGACAAGGAAAGTTGTATTAACCACCATTCTACAGAATACACATGTCCTCATTACCAGACACATGGTAAAGTCCATTATGAATTCTTCTCAAGATAATGTAAATGACTTCAGACCCATCCATCTCCCCATTTCTATAAGAAGGTATCCCTGTCTTAGGCAGGCAAGAAGAGGAATCTGTTTCTCTCCTTTTCTAATTCATCCTATAGATAGCTACCAGGTGATTTCTCTCAAACACAGTTCACATCACGCGCCTTTTCTGCTCAAAATCTTTATGTGCTCTGGAAAGTTGATAGAATAAACTTAAACATAATTTTCAGAATTATAAATGCTTTGACTCAACTTTTCTAGAATGTATTCATTTTACTACTTGCGTGATGCACAAATTTGTACATGTAGCCCCTTGTCGGTTCCCTAATGGAAAGTTTCAAAGATTAGAAGACCTCCTACCTCCTCTGTCTACACTCTATTAGAGCACCTCCATATTAATTAAATCACCTTTTTGCTGTAGGGAAGCCACAAAAATCACATTACTCTTTATAGGTATGATAATTATTTTGGGCCCCACAGAACTTCTATACTTCATGTCTTGTTTTAATTTAGATATTTCTCCAGACAATTTCTCCTGTTATAATCCATATGCTTTAAGTCTGACTCTAAAGCAGATGTTTCTACAATCCCAATATCTTTTCACAGAGTGAAGCAATTTTTCTATCATCATTTCCTGTTGAACATAGCGCTCCATTTTACACATTAGTAAGATATCCCTATGATACATATTATTTTCTATGCTTATGTCAACATTTTATAAATGGTATTTTATGCAATAGTATTCTCAAAAATAGGTGATAGTTAGCAGGAGGAAAGGCACTTAAAATAATAAGACCATTTGTGCTACACAAGAAAAGGCTAATAATTATATGAGATCATTTGATGACTCAGAGAAATTTTTATTTGTAAATTTTTAAGGATAAATGAGTTGTACAAGAAGCACTTTACCACCTGTGACATTTTATCAGCCCCATTGTTTACTTTCTTAACAAACTATTTCATTCAAGCATATAACTATTCTTTCTTTTTATGGGTGTTGAACCTGTGTGTACCTAAGAACATGTAAAGCTAATTCCTTCACATGCAAGAGTGATGAAATTATGGACCATTAAACAGTAATATGTGAAATCAATGTTCACCAGAGATACTGTATCCAACTTTATTATCAATTCATTTTTCATTTTAGACATTGCTCACAGGTTAAAATTTGTATGGAACCTGGTGGTTATATTTTTATAAAAATGGCCAAATTAGTACCTTCTAGTTGCCAGATTTCCATGGCTCTATAATAAGTATATAAGGGACTTGGTTGCCATTAGATGGACATTTTAACTAGTCATAATTTACTTGGTCTAGGAGGAAATCCAAGAAATACTTAGACTCACAACTAATCATTTAAATATTGCCATTGTAAGTACTTAATTAAACAATTTTGAAATTAGTGAAACCCTTAAATGTACTTATTTTAAATCTTATGAACAGCATTTGGCCTGTAATTATCAATATCAATTGTCATTGCAAAAGCATATGCTACCCATTGATACTACTAATTTTATTAGAGAACTGAGGTCTGAAGTGAATGGTATACCAATAATGCCAATACTATAGAATAGACTAAGTACTGAGAATTTTAAAACACTATAGATTTTCTTTACCTAAGACACTAGAAAGTCAAATCATTAGGAGGATAGAAAGCTCAAGGTTGTCTTACGTTATTTGGTTGAAGCAAATTAAATTGTTTCTATGTACCTCCCAGTAGGAATAAAATTCATAATTTTTTTCAGATTTCCTACCTTTGTTTTATCAAAATATTTATAAGTGTTTTTAAAGCCAAACACATAAGATAGAAAAATATATGTGATATGCAAGGGCAGAAAAGGCTTTGGGATTTTATTATGTGTTCCAGTTATGCTGAGGTAAGTGCTATAGTGAGCACAGAAGAGGGTTTTACTTAGTGAATCAATTTTTCTATCAACACAGAATAACAGAGGAGTTATCACCTAGCCCAAAATTAACCAATTGACTATAAAATATTTATCATAATATCTGACAGTTATAAAGAAACATAAAATAGGCACAAAGCCATAAATAACTTCCTATTTCAGGAAAAGATATGAGGCATTATTGCACATAATAATTAGTCAAATATCCCACAAATCTTGCCAGAGAATTCCATTTACATGAGACACAAGGTGTTATGATCAAGTTAGTTTAGAAAAATCACACAGTGATTACCTCATCCATCCTCAATATTTCACAAATTGAAATTTCTCTAATTTATTGGAGTGACAACTCAGTAAAGTGCTTTCTTTGCAAACATGAGACTCAATTTAATATGCAATATCAATGTCAACACCACCGTGGTGGCATGAGTATGTAATCCCAGCACTGAGGAAGTGGAGACAAGTTCACTGGTAAACTCCAGACAAGTGATATACACTGTGCCAAGGACTAGGCAGACAGTGTGCTTGAAGATATCAGCAAAGATTGTCCTCTGCATTACGTGTGCATGTATATAAACATGTATGCACACCCACATGCACATGTAAACACATACACAAACATATACAAACACACAAAAGAAATAAGAGCAAGAACTGACCTGTATGCATCTTTTGAGAGTCTCAAACCTGAGTCAAGGCAGCACTGAAAACAGTATACTATTGAAAGATCTAATCTACAAATTTCACAGGCTTAAATAAATAGCAATTATTCTTTGCACTTGTCATTTGATTTGAGTTATTATATTAGCCTTGATTGTACTCTGCTGGGCTTGGTGGCACTCTTTTACCTCAGGTTTGTTCCATATGTCTCTCTCTCTCTCTTTTTTTTTTTGTTTTGTTTTTCAAGGTAGGTTTCACTCTAATCCAGGCTGACCTGGAATTCACTATGTAGTCTCAGGGTGGCCTCGAACTCACAGCAATCCTCCTACCTCTGCCTCCCAAGTGCTGGGATGAAAGGTGTGCACCACCATTCCTGGCTTGTGTCTCATTCTTTTTTTTTTAATATTTTTTTTTAATTTATTTATTTGAGAGTGAAAGACACAGAGAGAAAGACAGATAGAGGGAGAGAGAATGGGCGCGCCAGGGCTTCCAGCCTCTGCAAACGAACTCCAGACGCGTGCGCCCCCTTGTGCATCTGGCTAACGTGGGATCTGGGGAACCGAGCCTCGAACTGGGGTCCTTAGGCTTCACAGGCAAGCGCTTAACCGCTAAGCCATCTCTCCAGCCCTTGTGTCTCATTCTTTAAAGACCAGGAAGACAACTGAACAATTCATCTCAAGGCAACAGTAAAAGCAGGCCTAAACATGCTGTTACTTTTGAAATCATTGCTTAAATCACTTTTAGCAACTTATGGATGATTGGCCACAGTCACAGGGACAAACCCAAAGTCATAGAATGGAAATGTGTATACTCTTACTCTGGAAGGAATAATTTAAGTAGTGCATGGTGAAGAATGTGGATATTGTAAAAGTGAATGTTAAGGTTTGACTCTGAAATGTCCCTCACAGGTTCAGGTTCATGTTTTGAATGCTCAACATCTTGGTTATTTATCTTGTTGCTATAACAGATATCTGAAAAGGAAGGAACTTATAGAAAGTAAGGTGTTATTTTGGCTTACAGAATTAAGGGATATAGTCTTCTCGGTGGGGTAGGCATAGCAGCAGGATCATACAGAACCTGGTCACATTCATCCATAGTCAGGAGTCAGATAGTGATGAATGTTGAATGCTCAGCCAGATCACTCCCTTTTATACAGTATAGATCCAGCCCATGGGCTGGTGCCATCCACAGTTAGGGAGGATCCTCCAATCTCAACTAATGTAATCTGGAAAATCCCTCACAGTCATGACTAGAGATTTATTTCCCTCCTGATTCTCAATCAGTGTTTAACCAACACACTTGGTACCTGACTTATGGTTTGTTTTGAAAGCTGTAGAGGAGAAACCTGGCTAGAAAAATTAAGACACTCATGGTGGACCTCTGAAGTTTATGCAAACTCCTGGTTCCAGCACAGTTCATTCTGCTTCTCATTCTCCTTCCATGTGAATTACACCACTACTCACATATACCATGCTCCTGCTTTCACAGATGAGTGACACTGTCATGCTTTCCTCACTGTGGTAAGCTGAAATATGTCTGAAACTGAGCTAAAATAAACCTATCCTCTTATTCTGCTCATAAATTTGGTTAAGGTGGTGCAAATGAGCCTAAAAGAGTGAGAAATTTGGTGATATAATTCAGTCAACCACAGATTTTCAAGAGGGAATGAGGAATAAAAGAAATGAAAAACATCATGGATTATAAGGCTGAGGACAAAGTAAGGCAATACAGAAGTTCATCAGGCGATTCTGATGTGGGAGCACTGGGGAGGGATTTCAGTGTTCTTAGGGTGGCCTTATGCACTTCCCAGACGCTGCACATCTTGCAGTCTTCCAAATTCAGTCATCTTGGGCTCTTTCACACTTGACATTTGCCCTTGTTGTCTTTATTATGTATTCTGAGGTACAGCAAGTATAATCTTTTTGCCTATATGTTTCCAATTATATCATTTTTGTTAAAGATGTGGTTGGCACAATCCTCAGATTCTATGTGGAAACTTTGTATTTAACTCAAATTTTGTATCTGATTAATAAATACTAATTATACCTTCTTATAAATTATTATAAATAGCTATAAATGTTAATTTGTAATTAGCATTGTATTTACCTCTGCTATTTTTCATCAGTCTGCATACTTATAGGACCACAGTAGGGCAATTTCTTGTTTCCTAACAGCAAGTGTGTTGTTTGATCCCTGCCCAACACCGACCGCCCATCATAGGGAGAAGTGAGTCACTAGATTGCAGGGCTGAGGGCTGCCGCTTCTAGAGTGAATATTTTAAATCTTAGGCAGCTTTGCAATATGCAGCTAGGGGGAAAGAGTCAAAACAATTTTAATTTCTCAGATGAGTTTTGACATCACATAAAAGCACAAAGGATAAAATTAAAGTGATCATGACCTAAATTGGTCTTCAGGGCCAGTTTGTAGAGACTCACCTTATTTTCAGATGAATTACACCACTCATTGCCACGTGCATTTTCCAGGGAGAAAGTGACTTCTTTCTCCTGTCTGTCCTTGCAGAAAGAATAAGTTCGTATTATTCCCTTGGACCTGGAGTCTTTCATATTCAGTCTCACAGGTAAGCTACAGCCTTCTTGGCTCTAACATAGCCCTGTAATCACTATTATGAATCTTGAAATCATGGGCTCTAATTTCAAAGGCTTATTAAAACCTAAAGTCTCTTAAAATATAATGGTGCAAAACCTAAATCAACTCTTTTTTTTTTTTTCTTTTCCTACAGGCACCTTTGCTTGGTAAATGCCAGCACTAAAAAAGGCAGAAGCATATTCCCCAAACAGGTCCATAAACCAGGAAATGGCAGCATCAACCATAAACATGTCTTTGCCACAGCCTGCTTAAAAATGTTCTCACTCACAAACTTGAGAGAATCCTTTCGAAGGATATTTCAAAAAGAAAATCAATAAGCCTGCAGAAACTCTTCTTGCCCTGAAAAGTTCGAGCTCTGTCTGCTGCATTTCCCAGGTGATGCCCTTCATCTTTTATCACTGCCTTCTCCCCAGTCACTGCTCAATCACCGGGATGAGACAAGTACCTCTCAGTTCCAATCAGGACAATGTGGGCTATCTCTGGAGAAATCAAGCCCACCTTCCTAAAGTACTTTACTTCCTACCTGCCTGTCTGCTCTGCTGTATGCAAAGGTATTGATTGTAGCCTGGCGTGCACACACATACATTGTGTGCATGTGCGTGTCTTTTTGGTTACAGATATGATCTATCAGGGGAGGATATTCATCTATTGTCAATGACTAATGTTAATTAGTAAATTATTCAATTACAGTGTAGGAGTATCAAATAACAGTGCTACAAAGACAAGAGGACAAAGAGCCTATCAGAATTCAAAAGGAGAGACAGAAGAAACCGGAATGAGGGTAGGTGGTCCTGCCATGGACAAAGAGTGAAAAGAGGCTCTATGGGGGCTGAGAGGCTGTGATTTGCTGATACTTGAGTTGTTCTGCCATCTGGATTTCTGATTAGCCACCTTGCTGCTTCAGTGATGTCAACAAGGGACTGGCTGCCTTCACTATCTTTGGTTTTAATTAATTAACAAATTTGCATGTGTGTTTACTTGCATATCCGTTCATCAGAGCTTCTTGCTGCTGCAAAGGAACACCAGATGCTCTCACCACTTTGGTGAGATCTTGCTTTATGTGGGTGCCTGGGGAATTGATTCCAGGCAAAAAAGGCTATGCAATCAAGTGCCTTTAACCAATAGCAATCTCCGTATCCCCATGAAATGACTATCTTGAGTGTGATTCTTTGCTGGTGTACATTCAATTTCCAAATCTGTCACATTATTGTTTCAGCATTTTCTCTTTTCTATATTCTGAGTAAGCTTATTCTTCCAACACACCACACAGTTGTCAGCTCCTTGCAGCTAACAGTGGCTTGCACTACACTCCAACAGTGTGTATCTATGCCTCAGTGAGTCCACCCTCATTGAAAGGCACTAGGACAATGCCGTTGTAAATGATACAGCAGAATTCCCAAACTCTAAGACAGCATACTGTGCACTTACCAGTTTTGCTACTTCCACTGCTTACTTCCTGACCCTTACTAAGTAGCAGTAGAATGGATCCACTGCATGTCTCTGGAGGTGGTAGAGGTGGGAGAAAGCTGCAGAGCCACTCCAATCAACTGCTTTGAATTTTGTGTACATGTTCACATCTGACCACCTCTATCAAAAGTAATGTAGAAAGCTGGGTATGTGGTGTATACCTTTAATCCCTGCACACAGGAGACAGAAATAGGAGGACTGCTGTGAGTCTAAGGCCACTCTGAGACTACATAGTGAATTCCAGGTCAGTCTGGGCTAGAGTGGGCCCCTACCTTGAAAAACAAACAAACAAAAAAGCAATGTAGAAAGACTAATAGTTATGATCCATAATTGTGTTAACACTGACAAAGAGTTGCCAAGGACTGATGTCCCCTAGGCATGGCCATTGCCACCTTGAAATTAGCTATGATTTTCTACACAAGACCCACACAAGATCAGGCCTATTGACACTCCTTCACAGAAGGAAGGTTTGAGGAGGCACATTAGACTTTCCCCTGAAATTACAGCCTGGAATTGGGAAAGCATTGAAAATATTATTTGTAGGATGGCTCATTATTCAATGCTTAGATTTAGTCTTGATACATTTCAGTGCCTAATAAATTGACAAATTGTAAGAAATGGAATGATTATGGTATTTCTTTTTGGGGAACATTTTTTTCATAAAGTATATGAAAATAAAATGTGATAGATTAACAGATAAATGTTTAATGCTATATTGTAGTCATTTTCTTTATACCCTAGATAATAGGCATGAGATTTACTATGGATTTGTCTGATTTCCTTTTGTGCCTGCAACAAATCCTAGCTAACTAGATATGTTGATTTAGTCTTTTCATTTGTATTATAATTCTGGTTAATATTAAAATTCTCATTTATAATCTCATACATTGAATTTATCCACCTCAGTTCAATTTCTTTTCTGTATTCTAAATTTCTTTATTCAATTTTCTTTGATAGTCTCTTTTTAACTCTTTATATGAGAGTAACAGAATACATGTGGGGTTTTTTTGTTTTGGTTTTTATTATTTCAATATCATTACCTTTTCTCATGTATGCCTATTAAACATAGTTTTATCTGTCACCATTTAAGCTCATTTATTCTTTTATAAAGCTTATGAAATAGTCTCTGTTCTGTTGATTTAACTAAATAGCACAGACTGAGTAATTTATGAAGATGAGGGTTCACTCACCTCACAGTGGGAAGGCTGGGAAGCTTAGTAGCCATGAGGTCCAAGGAGGCACAAGATGAGAAGAGCATCTTTATATATCTTCTCTTCCTGTGTTGCCACAGTCCATGAGGTCTGACCTCAAATACCACAGGCAGATTAATGTTCTATCTCTAATACCTTATTATGGAAATTACATGTTAATCTTAGTTCAAAGGGGACATTTAAATCATAGAAGTTTCCACATTGTTTTACAGGAGTTTAAATGACAGTGCTTATTTCATTTTTTGTTTTCCTTTTTTGATTCCCCTAAATGAAAATATGAACACACAACAGTAGAAAAAGCACAGGCTTAAATCTGATTAAGCTTGAGTCTTAGATCTGTTGCTGACTAAATGTGTGATTTTAGACATGTCAACGTCATTAATGTTGTCCAAATGAACAGATGTAGTGCTTGGCCTTCCAATTTCACAAGATTTGTAACAAACCAATAAGTTAGACATGCTAAAATACATTACAGAGTATTAAATTCATTGCCCATGGACATGCACACATTAAGTGCATTAAGTATCAGCTAGTAATATCTGATTTAAAAATAATTTAATATATATGCATGTGTATGGTATCAATCCTTCCTCAAGAGGGATTGAAATCTTTTGCTTTATTACAGATATAACATGTCAACATGTCCATTATATCCAATATCCAGTTTTGTATAAAACAGTATTTTTTTCCTTCTAATGAGATATAGTTGTAGTCGTCATAATCTCATGAGATTCTTGGACAAAAAGTAGGCATGTGGTCTTTTAGTGGAGGAGAAAACAAATCTACTTCACTACAAAATTCAGCAAAGGTAATTATTGTGGGGTAAATAGTATCTCCCCAAAATTCATACATTGAACTATCAACCCCTAATACCTTGGAAAATGGCTATATTTAGAGATAGGAGGCTCTGTAGTACAGTAAGTTAGAAGGAGGTCATTATGTTATGAGGATGGTTACTTTCCACTATGAATGGTGCCTATATAAGAAGGGGAATCTAGACAACGTGAAAAGCATATGAAAATGCAGGAGGAAGACAGCTATCTGCCAACCAAGGAAAGAACTCTCAGAAGGAACCCAACCATAATAATTCCTGGATCTTGAATTTCTACACCCAAGGATCATAAGAAAATAAATGTTTGCTTCTCTAACTACTCAGTCTATTTTGTTATGGCATCCCTGGAAAACTAAAACACTAAAACAGATGCCCACTAAAGATGAGATATCCTCAACTTAGTGTTATTTCCACTACATTATAATGCTACTAAATTTTGTGTTTAAAATATGATCTAAATAAGGGGATGATTACTTAAATAGAAAAGCAAAGTAAGAAGCTATTAGCCATAGAATAATGAAGGAAACATCTTGAAAGAATTAGTATTTCAAGAAGACTGTGCCAGGTGCTATAGTTTAGCACATATAGACATCAATTAATAATCATAAATGCTCATAGTTAATTTCCATCATGCAATTTCCTTAGCAAAAGTTGACAGCATCATTTTAGTGCTGGAATATTTGAGCAGAAGTTCATCTCAAATAGAGCAAATCATGGAGAACTCAACAAATTATTAACATAAATTTGAAAGTCACAGAGTAATAAACATAGAATGAGCCTGTATCTTACATTAGTTACCAGGGGTAGTAGCAGAACTCTTAGCAGAAACAAACAGGTTGTTTTTTAAATGAAGGAAATATTATATAGTCCTTCCTTGTCATGCTCTACTGCAGTATGTTCCTACTTTTCTATGTCACCTTAGCTTTGATTTCTGCTACATAATGTCATATCAGCTGCCTTGAAACACAAATCATAGTTACTCAATCAGGATCAGAAAAAACAGCTGTAGGCCAACGGATGTTCAGTAGATACAGAAAAGAAAAAATTGGGTAAAAATACCATACATTTTATGTTATAATCATGCTCATGGAAGATACTCTACCAGAACCTGCAAAAAAGAAATATAAAAGCAGAGGAAAACAAAGGAGAGCAGATCTACTGCTAAGCAGAGCAGGAAGGAAACAAAGTCAAGAGGATATATGACACCTTTTATATAGTTGATACTAAATAGTTAAATTAGGATCAAGAGTTAAATATTGGGCTGGAGAGATAGCTCAATTGCTAAAGGTGAATTAATTTAATATTAAAGGAACATATTAGGAAATGTATGATATCTATGATATGAAAAAGAATGCACTAAATCTTTTATTTGGGTACTGCAGGGAAGTTTTCAAAAAGTTTTCTTATTATATTCTATTAATATATATTAAATATGTTATATTATAAAAGTTATATTATTTAGAAAACAGTTTGATTATAAGCAAGTTGTATAGCAGCCTAGCTGTGGAACATCAGTGCTCTGAACCTCGTGGGATTTCTCATTGTTATGGCCACTCTATGTTCAGGAAACCTTCGAAAACAATTACATACTGAAATGTAACTATTTTATATTCAGTTGTTTTGCTCTGTGAAAAAAGTGAGTGCCATTAAACTGGGTAAAATGCTTGAGATATTAAAACATATAAATATTAATAAAAACATAAGGAATTTTTAATAAGAACCACTGAAATATAAATAGCCAACCAGAGATATAAATCATTTATTTAAAGTCCAATGTTTTTAATTAACTCAAAGATATAATTGTGGGCATACATATTACTTTCTTGGAAGCAAAGCTATCACTTTAAAAATGCATTTTTTTCCCATGGGAACATAAAGATCATTGGTTTATAAGTGCTAGTAGAGTTTCCTTTTATTAAATATTGAAAATAAAGATTTTAAACTGCACAGTATTTAAAGATTTCAATAAACAGAAGGATCCATTAATCACAGCTTAAATTTAATCATTGGAAATGCTAGTCTCTGTGAAATCTTTCCAGTGTAATAGGCTGGGGTTAATCAGTTACTCTGAAACCCTCTTTCTTCCCTCTGTGACATCAAAAGATATTTTCAGGCCAGAATTCTTGTTTAGGAAATAGAGAATTGAGCTCAGATTACATCTCTACTCTTCCCTCCTAATGTACTCCCAGGCCAGTTGCTTAGCTTGACAGTCCAATGGGCAGCAGGGCTCTGCAGCAAACTCACAGGCACATACCAGAACATTTCTTTTATTTCCCAAGAGATATACAGTGACATTAAATATGGTCAGAATCAAGTCAATTTCTATCTTGCATTATGTCAGTTTCTACCTCAAGTATTACTATTCCCTTCTATTGTGCATTATTCCAGAAGCCAGAAATACTGTGAATTAAAAACAAAACTAAACAAAATATAAGCACTGTGGACAAACAATATAGATGTATCTTATCAGTGAGATATCCAATCTGATTCCAGGATTTGAAAAGTTGAGATGGTTTAGTAGGCATACACATCCCATAATATGATATAAAAAAAACAAAATCTATATTTTATTTTCATTTAAATTTATGTTTGTTTTTGATAATAGCTACTAAATTCTTAGGACCACCAACATTTAAGTTGTTTGGATATGTAGCTACTTATTAACTAAAACATTATTCATTTCTTTTGACCTAGGAGCCATGATAAATAAATAAGTACTAAGAACACTGTGGTAAGAAGTTTTGGGACTCTCAGAATACAAATTAAGTTTCTTATTTCCAAGAATATGCAGTGTTGGTCTAAAGGTTATAACGATTAACAATAGGTTGTATACTGACTAGAATATCCTAAGAAATCAAAAAGTAAATAGTTTGGGTTTTGTGGATTTTTTTAATACAAAGAGGTTTTTTTGTTTTATTTTTAGGGTCATTCCCTTGATTAATCTTAGTGCATACATGTCAGGGCTCAGTTCTCAGGTTTTTGTTTTTGTTGTTTTAATTTGTCAACTATTACATAAGCAGTTAAACTGAGGGCCTGTCTAAAAATGCAACTGAGTCTTAAATCTAAATCATTCCTAATGTAGAATATGTTGTCACCAGCTTATATTTCAGGGATTAGAGGACATCATGGGGTATTTAAGCAACCATTTACCGTAAAAATAAAACTGTCATTCTTTTGGTAACATTTTGAGCAAAATTCACATTAAATTCAACTAGAATACATACTCCACAAATCCTGAACATGAAAAATAACTTCACAAAGTAGGGATCAACAGGGCCACTCAAATCTTCTGTAAAGAAAAGAAATCAGTTGTGACTAGTGAGCCATACTAAAAGAAATATGGAATAAGGTATTTGGAAATAATTTCCTGCAGTAGAAGTTGGAACATGATATTTTCTCTTTACATGTTTTTACCTAAAATTCAGTCTATCAGAGCATTTCCAATGATTCTACGAACACTCTTCTGATAGTTTCTTTTTAGAGTGCTGCCCTGACTGCTGTTGCTCCTTTTCCTCTTCTTCTTTTACCTCCTCTTTGTCTCCTATCTTCTCTCTCTACTCCTGTATTTTTTATAGAGGCATATTTGAGCCTGTTGATAAGCAGTGAATGATATACACCATATGGTTTTTGAATCTGCAAGAGACTAAAGCATAGTCTATCTACCTAGTTATAAAAATTAATCAGAAGAATATTTGAAAACTTATGACCAACATAAAGGTATATATTAGAAGTTATTTTCATATCTAATTTATATTATGAGCTTGAAGTCTTCCTTAAATAACAAGTTTCTTGTAGTATCTACATCATGTGAAAGAATTAGCCAGACCAAAAGGAAGACAACTGATTTAGAAGGATTCATTGTCATTGAGAGATTTTAAGGAGAAATATTTTGGTCAGAATTCAGCATTATAAATGTTACTTGGGTAAGGGATGGAAAGGCAAGAGACAAAAAGAGAGATGGCATGAAAGAGGAGCAAAAGAGAGAGAAATACATCATTTTGAAAGAATGAAACCAGCTGTAATACCATTTCTGTATCCCAAATGTACAGTGTGTGTGTGTGTGTGTGTGTGTGTGTGTGTGTGTGTGTGTTTTCCAGGTCCAAATTCTCCTCTCTCCAATGCTAGATCATCCCCTGGGCACATGTGTCAGTGAATTGTAGTTTGCATTTTACACTTTATGGGGACCAAGAGATCATTATGGGAAGCCCTCCTTCATTTCCTGCTTTGAAGTTCCATGTCATGAGCCATCTCTAACACTATTACTTTTCTCTTCGAAGTAAGTAGTGGACAAGGGAAATGGATTGGACTGTAAAATAATTATGTGACAAACTTATTCATTAAATCACTCCCTTCTTCTCACCTAGATACAGACATGGAGGGTGGTGGTGGTGTTTGATTATTTTGCTGTTTTATTTTAGTTGGTTTGCTTGGTCATCTTTATTATCCTCTCCATATTTACAATGGTCACTGATCTCCAGAACCAATAAAAAGAAGGAAAGTATGTGAAAGGTCACTCTTATTTGGAAGAGTCTCTCAATATCGAGCCTTTTCTTAGGGATGCTCCTCTGAGTCCTTCAGAGATTCTCATTGTGTCCCATTGCTGGATATCATTCAGCTATCTTTTTTATGAAATATATTTATTTATTTATTTATTTTATTTATTTATTTGGAAATTGCAAGCAGAGAGAGAGAGAGAGAGAGAGAGAGAGAGAGAGAGAGAGAGAGAGAGGCAGAGAGAATATAGGTGTGCCATGGTCTCTAGCCACTGGAAATGAACTCCAGATGCATGTGCCACCTTGTGCTTCCAGCTTTATGTGGGTACTGAGGAATCAAACCTAGGTCATTAGACTTTGTAGGCAAATTCTTCAACCACTTAGCCACCATATCCCCAGCCCCAAATAACTACTTTCTACATCATAGCCATGCTAAAGTATAAGATTCCTAGGAAGGCTATCTATGTACTTAATCTTTCTCTTCTGACATTTGGCCCGCCAGTGTTATTGGCTCTTTGAATGTTGTCAATTACTGGACCTGAAATGAGAAATGCAATCTAGTGCTTTTTGTTAACTTTCCAAAACAGTGGCCACTGATATGCCTAAATGAGACACTCCAGGGACTCATTAATGGGATGTTGGAAGTTATAGAGTACTTTGGTTGAGTCTCTTGCCAGCTGTGTAGAAAAGGGAATAACTAAAATATATTTGATGCCTGAGGTAGCTGCACTGTGGCTATGCCTGCAAAACGACTGGCACCTAGATCCTTGATAAAGCCTTGCACTGTACTATGATGCATAAAGCCTCCACTGAAATGTCAGTGAAGAAAGAGTGGATCCTCTATGTGACTTGCCTCTGCATTTATCTGTACTTATTTTGTAAACATTTTATTTATTTATTTAACTGAGAAAAAGAGAGTGAGAGATCGAGAGAGAGAGTGTGCCAGGGCTTTCAGGCTCTGCAAATGAACTCCAGATGCTTGTGCCTCCTTGTGCATCTGGCTGATGTGGGTCCTGGGGAATTAAACCTGAGTCTTTTGGCTTTTCAGGCAAACATCTTAACTGCTAAACCATCCCTCCAGCCCTTTATCTATATTTCTTAAGAGAAAAATATGCTCTCTAAGAGGAGACTTATCTACGCCCAGGCAAGAGAAGTCTACAGTATACCATTACCAAACCCCAGGGAAAGCTTCAGGGAAGATCTAAGTTAACCTAATACCTGTTTTCTTTGCATGCAGATGTCTCTGCTCTCATTGCCTCCTGTTGTTGTGTCTCCAGATATACAATGTATATTATTTTCTCTTCTCACTCCTTAAAGTTCACAGGACTTCAATATCTGCTACTTGCACACACGCCACTCAACTATTGAGAACCTACCTCAAGTTTTCAGGATTTTTTTTTTTTTTAAGAAAAGGTTTTTGCAGCCTTCATATGAGTCAGCATTGTGTACTCCATCTTTCTCAAGAGCATTGAGGATGAAATTATTTACAAATCCCTACAAAGTTTCCCCTTACTTTACATTTGACACTCTTAGAGTAAATGGAGACTTCCAAACATGTGTGAGACTATTTTTAGCAGTTTTCCTTATAACAATGTCTCAAGCACATATTCTAGCATTTTAACCCTTTCCCATGAATAATTTCAAATGTATTCAAATGGATTTTCACCTCTTTCCCACACTCACTGTATTCCACTACATCAGTTTCCACATCTTTGCATTATTTCATCCATAACTATGTCAATGCACATCTCTATTTGACTTTTAGCATGGTAAAACAGACTACTATAAGCATACCTTAAAACCGTGCCCAAAGCCTAATCTCACAATTCTACAGCTCAGCAGTCCAAGTGGAGTTGATGAGTATTTTCCACCTGAAACCAAGATGATGACTACAATGGGCCTGTTTGTCTAAAGATATTCAGAGACTACTCCTAATCTCATTCAGGGGTATTGGAGGAATTCAATTCCTGGCATCTACAGATCTGACCTCCATTTCCCCGCCACATGTCAATGTCTGCTTTCTTCTCAAAGGTATTGTGTTCCATATGTACAAATTTATTGCTTAACATAGACTCCTTCTTATACTTCAAATTTCTCAAACATCCCCTTCTTTATTCCTGTTCTTCCTACTAAGAAAGACATCTACATATAATGCTACTTGTGACTGCATTGGGTCTACACAATCCAGCACATTTTTATCATAAGTCAATTCATCAGTTACCTTAGCACATCCAGACAGTCATTTTTGTCAAGTAAGGTAGCATATTTCTATGGATGGTAATACACTGTATTTGTTCTGGTATTTGGCAAATATACTTTTGTAATACCATTTCTGAAGTTCTGAGTCCACATGAGCCAGCCTCAGTGAAGTAAAGAAGTCTCTGGTCTATGCTCACCCCCAGTTCTGCAGGTCCCCACATGCCCATCCCACATTTCTGGGATGATACATTTGGAGATTTTAACAAGTATAAATTAGCTGATTCAAGGAACCATCTCCATAATAAATGAACACTTATTGAAATAATATAAATATTTTGGAATAAAGACAGTTGTAAGAAAATCAACTGAATATATTTTATGGAGACAAAGAATGATATATCCATGTAACTGACCTCTGCCCAGCCCAGCCTCAACACTCTAGACATTTTATGCATAGTTTTTCTCTAACTCCAAGTCTTAAAGGCAGCAAAAACAACTTTGTTGATAGTCTATCATAAAAGCAATGTATAATAAACTCTAACTCTTAAGAATAAAAGATACTATTCTTTGGCACTATCGTGACATTTCTGAAAAAAAAAGTTGTCATGCACTTTTTCTTATTTCTATAATTCTTTTACAGATCAAAGATAAGTTTCCTAAAATTCCACATCCACACCCACTGAAGTGAACTATTTTTTAGTGGGTCTGCTGCAGAGTGTAAAATGTGTAGTTCAGCTTTTTACACAACTGCCCTTTCAATAACTATCTTCTATTATTGTAACAATCATAAATCTTTTCCTCCTAGAGAACCAGCCCAGATCAGTTATTTTTTGTCATCTCAGAGAACACAACAACCTCATAACTCATACCCTCCAGTCTTTGAGGTAGTCTTGTTTTGGTGTATCTTCTTATATTAGTTACTTTTCCAATTGCTTTGACAAAACATCTGATGGAAGCAACATAACCAAGACTTTAACGACTTGTGACTTAAGTGGAATATTGATAATCATTGCAGAAAGTCAGGCAACAAGACCATAAGGAAACTGGGGTCAGACAGGAAGTAAGAGATGTGAATTTTAGTTCTCAACTATTTTCTTCTGCTTGCATTTTCCTTCTTATTCAGTCTAGGTCCTTATACCGTGGGGGGTAGTATGACCCACATTCAGAGTAGTTCTTCCCTCTTCAGTTTTCCTTTCAGGAAACACTCTCACAGAGTCAGGTGGAAGTCCCTCGGGTGATTCTAAATCCAGCTTAGGTTGCAATCTAAATTAACCTCCAATAATATACTGATTCATGTAACTGCAATTAATTTTATGCATTATGCATTACTCTATTTCAGAAAATATTTCCATTATTTACTCAGCAGTACCTTATTGTAAACTGAAATGAACAAGGAAATGCCAGGTTTTCCAGAAGACAGATTTCAGAAACATGGTTTGTGCTGCTTCATCATTTTGGTTCCTGAATGAGTTGTTTATAAAATCATTTCACTGAATTGTAGCTGAGGAAAAGAATTTCATTTTTCCCAATTTAATTTTAGGATATTATTGTGCACAATGGTATCATTCTGTATTTTTTTCTCTAATATTTTACTTTTTAAAAGCACCTTGTATAAACCAGACTCTTAGAGGCATGCAATAAATGTCCTGGGCCCTAGGAATTTACAGTTCAATAGGAAAAAGAGAAAAATCTATCAGCCTGATGCAGGCTGGTACATAGGATTGTGAGATTAAGAGCCCCATGTTCCCTGTCTGAATAGGATTTTCAAAACAAGGTTATTCAGGTCTATAGATTGATGACATGGAATGAATAGGAAGCAAATAGTTTCCCTCACTCCACAAGTTCATTCATGTTGAAAGAAGAAAGACTGTTCAATTATTGCCTTTCTGTCAGAGTGCCAACTTTTGTATTGTTGATTAAATTCAATGTCTGGAAACTATGAAAAAATAGTAAAAAAAACGATCCTAACACACTGATTGTAAGTGATTTAAATTCTAATGGGTTTACTTCACTTTATGTGTCTCTTTTCATATAAGATTACATCCGAACTTTTGTGCATACTGTCCAGCATCCTTACACAATGTTTTTCTTATTAACCTTGACTTTCTTATTAGTTTTAAGATGGGCTTTGTCAGTCCATTTCCCACAGATGCATCGCAAGAGACAAATATATATGCTGTTAGTTTCTCAGAATGTTTTAGAATGTGTACTACCATCTCAAGACATATAGCCTCCTAAAAACATAATATTGTTATCTTCTCTGTGCCCTTCCTTTGACCAGCTCCAAGCCAATCACTCAATCACGTATCTTTGTCTCCTAACTGCCCCCTACTCCTTAGTGTCTCCAATCAATGTCTGGTAGCTGGTACTCATCATCTTCTAGAAACCAAGCAGTGTAAGGCTTAGTAAAAAAAATAGGAGAAAAAGATTTGCACAATCTTGTTTAAAAATGTGGTATAGAGAAGTCAATTTATGTGATATACATATTTTTATATGAAGAAAGGATAGGTGCAGTAACATGTTGGCTGTCATTCTAACCTCAAATGTGTGAAAAGATGGGGAAAGGCAGAAACAACTATCCTAGAGAGTCAAAAATCGAATTTGGAAGAATAAAAGAGGTTCCCAGGCTGAGAGAGGAGGCCATGTGTTATCTGCTTATGTTGTGTGTCACTCCACTGTGAAAACAAATTTTGCCATATTTCTCAGAAAGAGCCATGACCGCATATGAAAGACTCTCCAGATTGGCTTGTTAATGTTCATCCCATAGAAGGAGAGGAGTGTGAGAAGAAAGATCCTCACCTGAGATGCTAGCTAAACCTTATGATAGCTATATGCAATGATGCACAAGGCCTCCTGACCTCAGCAGGGATGGAGGATACAGAGTGGGAGATAAAGGGCCAGAAGGACCAGATATCTAGCCATGAGGAGGATGTTATACATGTTGTGATGAGACTTTTCAGTGCAGCTGTTTTGAGGTCTACAAGCTCCTGAAAGTACCGTTCAACAATACTCTGTCAGAAATCCCAGTAAACTCACTGGCTTTCCAAACAAAATTTTAGTGGAATTAGCCTTTAATTTCTTGTTGATGTCCTGCCTGGAGGACAAGTGCTCGTCAGCTCCTCCCCCCAAAGAATTCACATAATCACCTGATATCAGGGTTCCTCGAGACCATAAGAAAATCATTATCTTTAAAAAAAAATTACCTTTGGTGTGATGGGTGTGTGTTCAATTGGTACGTTACACTTTGTTTGAGGCAGAGTCTCTTGTTGCTCACTTCTATGAACATCAGCAAGGCTAGCTGGTGGGAACTTCTGGGATTCTCCTTTATTAACCTCCCATCCCCTCATAGGAGTGCTGAGATTTTGATGCTCACTACTGTGTCCATGTGAATTAATAACATCCAAACTCAGTTTTTCACAACTTGGACAGCAAGCATATAAGCCATCTATCCAGCCAAGAGTTATTATTTAGAGAAAGTGTATGGATTAAAAAGTATAAAATGAGCACTTTCTGCATGAATGGCAGAGTGTGTACACTGAGTATAGACTATGTCAGCAATACAGATGTGGGTTTACCTTCACAAGGATTGTATCCCAGTTAGAAGATAGACAATAAATAAATACTTGGCAGTAATCAATAAGGTGGATAACATGCCAAGTGTCACAGGGAAGTGAGTATTTTGCTTGAGTGACTGGATGAAGGCCAATGAGAGGAGGTAGAGGTAACAAGCAGGAGCAGACATGAGCCTGGCGTGTTTCCAGACTCCAGAGCATGGTAAGCATGCTCATACATTTTGGGATGTATACCACTTATAACAGGAAAGCCATTGGGGTTTAAAAACACTAATAACTTGATTAGATTTGTGTAATGCTATAGATAAAATTAAATCACTGAATTTTGATTACACAATGCAATTCTATTTCCCCCACCTTACTCCCTTGCTAATAGCTATATGTATTACTTGGGCTGATCTCATCATTGTAAAATGGATGTTAAGTAGGTCATAAGAGATCATGAGGTGTAGGTCAACTATTAAGTGGTGTTTAGTGAGCTCTCGTGTGTGAAAAAGACCACAGTTTTTTCTCTCACTCATCCCTGCATCATTATCTACTAAATATAGGACCCAATAAATGACTTTATATTAATATATATAGGTACATTCACATGCATCTAGAATTCATTACAGTGCCCTGGTGTGCCCATTCTCTGTCTCTCTTTCTTTCTCTTTCTCTCTCTCTCTCTCCCTCTCTCTCTTCTCTCTGTTTGCAAATAAATAAATAAACATTTTTTTTATTATTTAAAAACCTGGACATGACTACCCATGCCTATAATCCCAATCCTGGGGAATACTGAACTAGGCAAACCACTGGGGCTTGCTGGTCAGCCAAACTGACTGAAAATTGAAGTCCCAAGATAGATGAGATTTCATCTCTAAGAAACAATGCAGCAGAGTAATAGATAAAGACACTGGACATTCTACTCTGGTGTCCACATGTCTGCACTTCGGTGCATCTGCACACATATGTACATATACTAACCATACATGCAACACCTCCCTACATACAGAAATACAAAGCAAAATTAAACAACACTAACAGCAACAACAAAAATCTCCAACCCAGGTCTGGAGAGATGGCTTAGCGGTTAAGTGCTTGCCTGTGAAGCCTGAGGACCCCGGTTCGAGGCTCAATTCCCCAAGACCCACGTTAACCAGACGCACAAGGGGGTGCATGCATGTGGAGTTCGTTTGCAATAGCTGGAGATCCTGGCATGCCCGCCCATTCTCTCTCTATCTGTCTGCCTCTTTCTCTCTCTGTCTGTCACTCTCAAATAAATAAATAAAAATAAACAAAATTTAAGAAAAAAAATCTCCAACCCACTAATGCTCTTCTTTCTTTTATCACTAGTGCAAGCTTGTCAACTTTCCCACATTCCTTTACTGGACAGAGACGATTGTCATGGTTAGGTCCTCCATGGATGTCATTGCTGATTAGTACAGATTACCTGTTCAGCCACTATGCTCAGAGCCATTCTAATGATTTACAGTTCCCCAGGTAGCACAGAGATTCTGAGGCAGACCATCCTCTGTTCCATAGCCTGGCAATGCTCCACAACCCTCCTGGCCTTGCCCCAAAGGCAATTCTTCTTCATCACAGGGAAATTGCCTTCACCTGTCCTCCACACTCTTACCTTCCAGTCAACCTCAATCACCTTACAACAATTAAACTCCTTGGTCTCAAGGGTGAGATATTCATCTGATCCCACAAAATACCTTTGTAAAGAAGATGATATCGGAAGGTAGAATGTCTGCTAACTCTTCAGAGACCTCATAATATAAGCACTGACCTAAAAGTTGTCTACGATGATATTGTAGGGTTTAAATTGTATATATCTTTCAAAACTAAGTTGTTTTACTCTCAAGGCTATGTTTGCCTTATTCACAGAGTATGCTACTACTTTGGTGGTGTTCTAAAGGCCATGTGATTTGTTTCTTTTCAGCCTCTATAACATTTACATTTCTGTACATTTCCACCTTCACAAAATAACTAAGAGGAACTATTTTGAGGTTATAGTTAGCAGTATCTCTTTCAAGGTTTCTTAAGAAGCAAAGCAAACATAACCCTCTATTGGAAGAATTTCTCGGCTTTTTTACTTTCCCTGTCTAGAGATATATATTCATACATAGATCCATGTATATCTGTGATGTTCACCCTTTACCTTGACAAAAGAGTAAGGCAGCTCTTTATTTCTTACACTTGTCTGCTGCTGTTGCAGGCTGACAGTGCATGTGGCTGCTACTGACAGGACTGACTTCATGGCAGAGCATCAGTGCAAAGGGAGTTGTTTGTTTTTCACGGTTAATGTCCCGAGAGAGACAACTGGATAAATTTTCCAACATGGCAATACATTTCTCCTATACTTTTCTTTAGGGAACAACTCTCATTTTTCATTATTAGTCGGGGTAAGTACTGTTATAAACTAACAATTAACTATTAAAAGGAGAAGGAAAATTATCTTATTTCTCTAAAACCAAAAATAAGGGCTGAAGAGATAGACCAGTGGTTAAGGAATTTGCCTGAAAAACCTAAGAAACTGGGTTTGATTCCTCAGTACCTATGTAAAGCCAGAGGCACAAAGTAGCACATGCATGTGGGGTTTATATGCAGTGGCGAGAGGTCCTTACACCCATGCTCATTCTCACACTCTCCCTCCCCCCACCCCACCCTATGTCTCTGTCTCTTTCTCCCTGCTTGCAAATAAATAAGTAAAAGTATTTTTAAAATTATAAACAACATATCCAATACAAGGAAATAGTATAAGACACAAATGGAAAGACATCTCAAGGTATTTAACTGGAAGAATTAATATTGCTAAACTGAATATTTTACCCAAAAATATCCATAAATTCAATAAAATAAAACTTTTTCACAGAAAAAAAATTTAAATTAATGCAGAACCATAAATGCCTTCCTGTACTTAAAATGATCTTAAGAATAAAGAACAAAAAGAGAATCTTGTTTTCTAAATTCAACCATACTACAATGCTATCATGATAAAAATAATACAACACTGGCATAAAACCAGATGTATATGTCCATGGAGAAGAATTGAACTCCTATAAATACATTCATACACAAACTAAAGTAATACTTGCCAATGCCATGAAGACATCCAAGAGATGATGGTCCTCTTCAATAAATGGAAGTGAAAACAATTCATACACAAAGGAATGAAATTGGACCCCAAGTTCATTTTACCAGCCAAAACTAACTCAACATCATTCAGGCTTCATTGTACAACTTCAAATCATAAAACATCTTGGAGAAAGAAATCCCTAACTTTGGTCTTGGGAATGATATTTTTTTTTTAATTTTATTTATTTATTTATTTGAGAGCGACAGACACAGAGAGAAAGACAGATAGAAGGAGAGAGAGAGAATGAGCGCGCCAGGGCTTCCAGCCTCTGCAAACGAACTCCAGATGCGTGCACCCCCTTGTGCATCTGGCTAATGTGGGACCTGGGGAACCGAGCCTCGAACCGGGGTCCTTAGGCTTCACAGGCAAGCGCTTAACCGCTACGCCATCTCTCCAGCCCAAGGGAATGATATTTTTTGAAACAACAGCAAAATATAAGTACAAAAGTAAGAAATAAATGACCTACATTAAAAGAAGAAAATGTTACAAAGCAAAAGAAATATCAACAAAACTAAAAATTAATTCATGTAAAGTCAAAAAAATAAAAGCCATATATCTATCAAAGGTTAATATCAACAATGTATCTATAAGTAATTCATACATCCCAGTAGAAAAACAAACAATAAATTAAAAAATATGATTTAAAGCATGAGGAAAGAACTTAAATAAGCATTTCTCCTAGAAAATATAGATATAGCTAACAGACACACTAATTACCAGAAAACATGAACCAACACCACAATATGCTGTCATTTCATAACTATTAAGACGCTTATTGTTATAAAGATAAAAGAGGGCTGGAGAGATGGCTTAGTGATTAAGCGCTTGCCTGTGAAGCCTAAGGATCCCAGTTCGAGGTTTGATTCCCCAGGACCCACGTTAGCCAAATGAACAAGGGGGCGCACGCGTCTGGAGTTCGTTTGAAATGGCTGGAGGCCCTGGCATGCCCATTCTCTTCCTCTCTCTCTCTCTCTCTCTCTCTCTCTCTCTCTCTCTCTCAAATAAATAAATAAAAATAAACAAAAAATTTTTTAAAAAAAGGTAAAAGAAGCTGAATTATTGCTTGTCTCTCCATCCCTCTATGATTCAGCTGTAGCATGGCTGAAGTGTGAGGGGTAGTTTATCTCCTTGGGTCTCACAATCTTCTGAAAAAGAACAGATTCTCCAGTGGAGACTGAGGTCAACATAGTTTAAATGGGATAAGTATTATTAATTTAGGGAGAATTTGATGTGTATAACCCTTTTTTTAGCCAAAGACTAGTGAGAGCTTGACAATGGAGAACATAATATTTGTCTCCATTGAATTTTAATCGGTTTCCTAATTCCAAACATGGGTTCCTTTTACACTGAGTAGATCTCTTAGCCAATCAGAAAGCTGTTGGTTACCCACTGAGGCTGTGTGTCACTATTGCACTGCCATTTACATCCTGTCAGGGTGTTTCTGTGTAGCTTAGACCTCTGGTTGCTCAGACCATTGTTGGCCATTTTATCCCAGTAGCTCATGTAGCACTTTCTGGCACTAGACAGCTAATTGTCTGGGGACTTGCTTTCTTATGAATTCCAGCCAGGTTTCTCCATGCTCTGTGTCAGCAGCATATGGTGTCTTCAGCGATAGAGCCTTAGCTTTTGCCTCAGGTGGGTAATCAAGTGCTTTGACAGAAAGTTCTCTTGATTTGGGGACCTCATAGGTCTCTCTGATTAACAGCTCAACGTGGGTAGCAACCAATGTCTGGCACTGGGAGTTATAGTCAGACAGGGATTTTTTTTTTTTTTTCTTTTAAGCCTGGGGTTCATCCCACCCTCACCAGAGCCCTACTTTTCAGGTGCTCTCCCCTTACTCCTTTTGAGGGTTGTGTCTTTTGGGCTATCTCCAAGGATAAAAGTTTCTATGGCATAAGATCATTTTGGATTTAATGTTGTGTTTATCTTTCCCATTTTTCTTCCTCTTCCCATACCCTTCCATCCCTATTGTGTGGGTTTTTGAGTTGCCTATTAAGTATGACAGCAACTCAAACAGGTCCAGGTTAGGTACTAACCATATACTGTTCCTTAAAATCAGTGCCAGGATGTAGGAGACAGACCCTGAGAGTTCTCAACACTTACTTAAGTAGAGATCCAGAGGATCCTAAGAGCTCATCATGGAAGCAGACTTAAAACTCACCCACCACTGCTCAGGGAATTTTGCATATGAGGGGACAAAAGATTGTAAGAGCCATAGGTTGAGACATCATGCCCAGAGGCATTCCCTCTCCACAAAAAATAATTGACTACTGCTCACACAATGTGTAAACTATAACCCCATGAGAAATACCTGCAACCTGACTAAGAAGTGTCTCCAATGGAATGAGGGCAGGGACAAGGGAAAAGAGGCTACCAACACATGATGTATCCATATGAAACAACTTGTTAACAATAATGATAATAACAATAAACATAAAAAATAATAACAGCATCAATAACATTTCTTTTTCTCCATGGAACATTACAAAATGATTAAACTAACAAAAGTCTTTGTTTAAAAAAAGATAAAAGAGTTAAATTCAGATTTTGTTTTTCTCTTAATCACAAGGGTTAGAACTGACTTGTGTCTGAGAATAAAGACACAATCTAAACTATATTGGCAAGATAACGTTTGTTTTGTTTGTTTCTGTGAAAGGGTGCATAGCTTTCAAAGCATTCAGGCAAGCCAATCACCCACAGTGGCAAGGGGAAGTCCACTGGGTCTTTCATCCGTTAACAGGACGGTTCTCTCTACACTGATCAGAGCCTGGCTTCATATTTTCATGTGATAGGCTAAAACATGAAAACAGTGCCATTTCCAGGGGAAAAATAAGCTTGATGGATTTTATTACCAAATGCACAAAAAGATACTTTGGTTAGATTGTTAATTCTTCTTGGCTCAAACACAGCTGACTCAGGAAGAAAGGCTTTCCATAAAGTAGTGTCCTTCCAGAATTGAGTTTCCCAATCTTTTTGATTTTCACAGGAAAGACAGCACCTTTCTTTCTCTGTCTCTAATGTTTCTTTGGATTACCCCTACACTTATTATTTGTATTCAGTATTTTCTGTGTATTTGTCTAACACTCTTTGACTTTCAGTCTCTGAAACCTCTTATAGTAAGTAATAAGTTACTTGGTAGGACATTGGTAATCACTTACTTATAGCTGCTTCTATTAGTCTTTGAACCAGTTCCTGGACACGAGGAATTATACAGTATCTAACTGTTATAACTCCTGAAACTATAATAAGAGAGGTTAGAAGTGAGGCCACCATATTCTTCTATTTTTTAATTAATTTGTCTTATGAGAGATAGTGAAAGAGAGAGAAAGAGAGAAATTTGGTGTACCAGAGCCTCCATCCACGTCAATCAAACTCCAGACACGTGCACCACCTTGTGTGCAAGTGTGACCTTATGTACTTGGTTCATCTTGTGCATCTGGCTTACATGGGGCCCAAAGAGTCAACAATTAGTCCTTAGGCTTCTCAGACCTTAACTACTAAGCCATCTCTCCAGTCCTCCTTCTGTTTTACTTAACCATTGGTTTTAGTCATTCTGTTAATGGGTAACTAATTTCTAAGTTTTCTGCTAGCTTACTAGCCAAGTTACTTTATTCCTGAAAGGCTTTAGTAATGGTTCCATTGGGGCTCAATTACTGGGGATGAAGTTATATCATTGCCCACCAAGCATAATCCAGCCTTTTTTTTCTGTGCTAACATCATGTCAAGTATAATTCTGTTTACTCGAGCCATTCAGCTAGTGATATCTTGTTGGATAGATATTTCTTTAGTGACTTCTCTGGTATAATTGACAAATGTCTGTTGATTATAATAGATATAATTAATCTAATGTACACTTTTACTTGTCATTGACAATCAGAACATAACTTATCAAAATCTTGCTGCTATTTGGTTCTTAGCATCAAATTTATATGGAATGCCCCTGAAAACTCCTATAGAATGGATATAAATGTGGGAATCAAGATACACATTTATGGACCTCTTTGCTCAAGAGTTAGTTTTGTTAAGAGGAGGAAAATTGAAGGCCAAAGTGAAGGGTATGGCCAATTAAACCAGTGTCCAGGTACCATACAAGTTGGGTAGGAGTCTTAGGAGACAATGAGCTACAAGTAATTGCTATTTGTCCTCTTGTCATTGGAGACATTTAGGAAGTGGGTACAGGCCTTAAGATCCCCCAATGAGTGAGTTATTCTCTTTGTCCTGTGAGACATAAAGAGTAATTCACCTTACCCACTGAAAAGAAGTTCCAGTGGGCCAGCCTGTATGGCAGTGAACAGAAGTAACAGTCTCTAGCAAGGCTGCTTTGCTCAGTAGAACAGGGCTAGCATACAATTCACTTTTGGGGGATCTGTGTCCCTTATGTGAGTAAAAGTTACTACTTGACCTTAAGGATGTGTTGCTGTCCCTGCATAACAACCCCTCTTTCTCAGCACTTGTACTGTAAATTTACCTCATTCTACCTAAGTATTCAGTTCTCCACATGCAATCTCTAATTCTATGGTTTGTCTTAAGTCTTTTACTTAAATTATTTTTTTTTTCATGTCATTGCTAAGCATATTTGGTTGGTTATTATCCCTATGTCTCAAGTAGGGAGTTTCTGTAATAAACTCATACTAGCCACCAGCTTAATAGAAAGCCTTACTTTTACATTTCTTCTAGGTATATTTGTGCTTAGACCATTATTAACCTTTTCTTTTTAAAGTCACCTTTTAAAGTTCTTCAGATAACCAATACCAATTGTTTCCTTCCCTGCACCCTTAATTACAGTCTCAGTTACCAACTTGTAGCCCAACTAAGATAAGTTCAGCCCTTTTCAGCAGCCCACACAGATGTCTGGGTAGCTAGGAGGACTTAGCTTGGAATTAGACTTCTTTCCCAATTTTATTAGTACCAATTCATCAGGCAATAAATGAAGAACCATGAACTTGAGAAACAGTCTGGGCAGGGAGTCTTTTTAACCTGACGGATACTGAATAGAGGAAATGGCCAGCATATGAAATTGGTCTTTAGTTACTAAAGTGGTGAGGTCTGTACTGCTGCCCAAATGGGCATCCCAATAGCAATTCATAGCAGGGACAGGCCCACAGCTCTACTTGGAGCCTTCTTACAAGTAACTAAAGCAAGAGGAAGGACTAAAACTCTTTAAATTAAACTCTTGAGCTGTTCGTTATTCTCCTTTTGCTTGTCATGGAGCCCAGGGGCTAGCCTGACTCATGGACAGATCTTGGAGGACATATAAGATGAGGATCTGAGACAAGAGAAGTACTTTATCCCCTCTCAGCCAACTATCAACAAGTTTAAACAACACAAGTCAATCTATTACTCTATATTACAGTGAACAAGAAAGTGATAAAAAAATATACAGAAAGACAAATACCTCAATATGTTAACCCAGTAACTATAGTATTGAACATAAATGAGATTTATTTTATGAAAGTAAAAAGATACAGCAAAATTTCTTTTCACAATAGTCTCTAAGATACAAAAGCAACTGTGCATATAGGACTTCTCCCCATTTCCCATTTTTGCCTACAAAAGAAGTCCTGCTGAAAATTGGTTTTATAATTTAAATTAATATCCTAGATATTATTGGTGTCACCATTTCACAAAGCACATAATGTCCCATTTAATCATGTTAGGGTATAGAGTGAGGATAAAAAAAAAAAAAAAAAAAAAAAAGGCATCCAAGGTCCAAGAAGGGGATCTTGTTTCCTGTAATTTGAGCATACAGAAAAAACTTGAAGGTGGACTTTTCAAATTTCAAAACAATGTGTGTTCCCTAATTGGAAGTACTTCAGGGAGGGGCTCCAACAGGCCTCAAATCCAGGAGGCCATAGATGATTTGCTAAGAGTAAGGGGCTCCCTTCCCTCCCATTGGCCAGGTGGGCAGCCAACTTATTAAAGGGAGGAATATGAAGAATTTAATGCACTAATGCACTAAGAAAGGGTCAAATTCCAAATAATGGATCTTTGGTTCCCCTTTCTTGACAAGCCATGGATATTCAGGAAAGCAAGAAGGGCAAGGACCCTGAGGTAGAAAAGGCTATTGAAAGCTTCTTGAGTACAAGGTCTGTTTCCATAAATCTTCCAATAAGGATTGAATAATATCACCTTCCACTCATTCCCTAGGAGTTGTAGTATGAAATAGAAAGATCTGCAGGTCCCTCTGGTTGGACAGTCATATGGGAGTGCCAGACGATCAACAGTCACTTCTCTCAACTCCTTTCCAAGTAAGCTCGATAAGAGACTGAATGGATTGAGTCGGTGGGCTTTAGCAGCTACTCATATAGGCCACCAAGTAGTTGGAATCGAGTTTGAGCTCTTCTCTTCTGCTAAAAGAATTGAAAAGACAGAGAGATAGGTTTCTTTGAGAATCTCTTTTCTCTGTTGTCCTCCTTGTACTGGTCATTTGATGTCCACTTAGCCAAATCTGGTTCTTAATTAGATCTGAATCATCCAGGGGATGATGGCTGGCTTAGCTCATGAGCACCCATAGACTGTTATATCAGCTACAAACCTTTGTTCTCTGGAGCAGGAGAGAGTTGGAGGTCTCAAGCCATATAATTGTGGGTAACAGGGTAAAGAAAACTGCTGAAGAAGACCATTTTGGGATGTATATAGTAAGTCTATGGGTAATTATGTGTAAGCCATGGAACAGAGAAAGATTCATATTTCTTTGGGATTCTCCAGATTAAAAAAAAAAAAAGCACTGAATCTAGACTTCTTTGGCTTTTACATTTTTAAAGCTTGGTCACTGTTCAAAATATTTTTGTAATTTTAACTATAACTCATATCTATACATGTCTGTAATCTTTACTAAATTTGTGTAATTCACTCAGAACTTTTACAACATACTTAAACCTTATAGTTCTGTCCCTATCTTTCTTTGCTTATCTTACCTCAGGACAAAATCATACCATCTAAAATATTTTTATAACCTTAAGCTTTCTTTTACTTCTCTTGTGTTTGTTTTCCACCTACAGCTTTTTTCTCTAAATATTTAAACCTATTTCCAATTGTCCTGTGTCTTTATCTCTGTTTTTTCCTTGCCCTGACATCTAAGAGAAATTGACCATATATTAGCAGTGACTTTGTACTAGGAGGAGACTTACAACAAAATCTATACATATTTATAGAAGTCAGGAAAGCCCATGCAGGTGGGCCAGGCAAGCTCCCTATCCTGCCTGTCTAACTTGCTTCTGAATGTATTATTCCTTTTTACTACTGTGTTTTGGATACCATTTTCCCCTATAGAATGTAGAGCATTTCTCTGAAATATGTTCCTAAAATAAACATCCTATTAAAAGTCATGTAAGAAAATTTAAACAAGTTTTATATATAAAACTTGAAGATCAAGCATATCAAAGGAATGAAAATTTGATTTTAACTGTTTCTTCTCTTTTGAGTTACTCAATAGCATTAAATAATCTTTAGTCTAAAGTTTGTACTTTCAACAGCAGTTTTTAGAAAACTTACATTTTAAAAATTAAGCAGGTACAAACATGTTGAAGTAAATTTACACAGAATTGTTTTCTTTATGTCCAGGAATGTGGCTAATGTGGGGTGGGTGGCTTCTGTGGCTCTGCAAGGCAAGGCAGATCAGAGACATAGCAGGGATCCCATTCTACCCTCACGCTCACTGGGATGAATCCTACCAGGCAGGAACAGGCTAGGCCCAGCTCAAGCCTGCATTTCATGCTGTCAGCTGGACATACACAGAAGCCCCTTCTTGCATCTGGTGCCCATGAGAAGAAGAAAATCAAACTTAAAATAACCTAGAAAGAGAAACAAAGTAAAGTTCAATTTATGTATTCCCTTGCTCTCTAAGAGGGAAGCCCTAGTGAGGAGGGAAGCTCATGGGGAAAGAAGCATATTTCTCAGAGGGGTTAAAGACTGTAGGAAGCAGAATAAATGAATGCCCACCAGAAATGCAGCAACTTAGAGGCAGTAGTGTCACCCAGAAAGTTTTATTACCTCTTGGCTGGTGATCTTATGAAAGCTGTGCTATCCAGTCGCCTCCTTAATCCAGGGAGTGAGAAAGGCCAGAGCTTCAGGGACTGTAGGGCAAGGGAGAGCCTCATGAGGAGCAGGAGTAGGAAAAATAAGAAGATGAGGTGGACAGTGGAGCTGCCAGAGTGAGAACAGGGATGTGTGAAAGGCTCTTCCGTTTAAAAGTGATTTTTATTTTTTCTTCTCAAGTTTAATTTGTGGCAGTTGTTTCAGAGCAAATGAGTCACTGGCCCTTCCTCCAGTGGGAAAACCCAAAATTATAATATATTTCTTCATGACTCCTGGGGCTTTTGTCACCAACATATTCTGTAAGATGCTGACACACCCAATCTTTTATTTTATTTTATTTTTTTCTGAGATAGAGTCTCACTCTAGCTCAGCATGATCCAGAATTCACTATGTGGTCTCAGGGTAGGCTCAAACTCACCAAAATCCTCCTATCTCTGTCTCCCAAGTGCTGGTATTAAAGGCGTGTGCCAACACGTCCGGCCACCCAATCTTTATAAGATCAAATTTTGGCCAAAAAGAGAAAAAAAAAAAAGTGTTGGATTAAGAATAAATTCTTGGGACCAGATGAGGCAACAATATTTAAGCATCTGTTGTCTCTTTTTCATCAGTTTGGGGACTATCCTTGCAATGTTGTAGCATGAGCCCTAGGAGACTCTCTGGAGAAATTAGGCTACTTACTAGTTTTTGTTTCCCCCCACCCTTTCCCTTTCTTAAGTAGAGAGTCTTGTTTCTCATCAGTTTCCTGTAGTTGTGTTGTCCTAATGAGAGGCTCAACACCCTCTTTTGCAAGTTTCTTCACTCTACCTGAAACACTTCCTTCTCTCCTCAGAGTCCTGGTTTGCTTCCTGTTTAATTGAACATCTCAGTCACATGCAGACAACCGTCAGGATGTCCTTTGAACTCAGTTTTCCCTATCTTGATCCATGCACGAATTTACCTGGTCACTGCACTGCTTTGACTGAAACCTTTCTTCACATTGCTGATCTACTATTAATTCCAGGTCTCTAGAATGGTTCAAAGTCTGCAAGAACAGGCCACAGCCAGGGCTGCCACAAAGCAGGGTAAGGTACCTTCCCTAGGTGGGGATCAGTCCCCAATATCCCTAGTCATGGAGAAATCACTGTCAAGCCCTACAATTTTGTTAGAAATAAGATTGGGGTCTGAAAATGACCACACAGCTCAAAGTATTTTGGCAAGGCAATGTTCACCTCTGCAGAATGTGATTGAAGTGCTAAGGCAAGCAACTTAACTAGGGCCCTCTGGCTCTCTAATTAGACAGAGTTCAGTCACATTCTCACATGATTGGCTAAAATATAAAACAGCACAGTTTCTAGGAGAACCTAGAAGAATGGAAGCTTTAGTGATTTTTTTTTTTACAAGATGAAAAAATAGAAATTCTGGTTTAATGGTTTGTTGATTCTTTTGGATTCAAGGATAGCTAACTCAGAAAAAAAGAGCTTTCTACACAGTGGTGTTCTTCAGAAATGACTTTCTCTATCTTTTAATCCTTTGACAGTAAAGATAGCATGTCTTCCAGTTTCATATTTCTTATACAAGAAACATTAAAAAGAGGAAAAATATAATCTCTGGGAAAGATCTAGACTGTCTTTAAATAATCATTTTAAAATGTTCAAAACACTAAATATCTCTACATAAAATTAAAAAAAAACAATATCTGGGACATTTAAAAATTCTGAAGCTTAAAAGTGCAATATTCAAAATTGAAGATTTATCAGAGGAATGTTAAGGCAGATTTGAGCTGGCAGAAGAAACAGTAGCAAATTTGAAAATTCCACAATAGAAATAATTAGGTCTTAGTAATAGAAAAAGAACAATGAGGAAAACTGAAAAAAGCCGATGGAATATGTGAATCACCCTAAATCTCATGTACATACATAGCATGGGATAATAAAAAAGAGGAGAGAGAGAAAAACTTGAGTAAAAGAAAAAATCATGCTTAAAGTTTTCTAACATGGAAGAACAATATCAATATAAACATCAAAGAAGATGAATAAGCTTCAAATAAAAGGACCACAAGATATGCACCCTGAGACACAGTGTAGTCAGACTTCAAGAGACAATGAGTTTTGAAAGCAACAAGAAAGGCATATGTAGTTACATGGCAGGGATCCGTGATGCAATAAGTAATACATTTATCATCAGAAATTTGAAGAACAGAAAGTAGTGGGTGAACATATTCAAAGAACTTTTTAAAAAGACTCTCATATAGAATTTACATCTGGAAAAACTTTAGACGAGAGAGACATTAAGATATCATATATAAATGCAAAGTATGATTTGGTACCACTAGACCTGCAATTTAAGAAATTAAAAAAATGAGGCAAAACAACATTGAAAATTAGCTTGAGGCTATACACAGGAATACATATATCTTAATAAAGACAAATACATGAGAAATTATAAAAGTATACTTGTAATAACTTATAATTTTTATTTTTACACAATTTATGTTAACATATTTATATAAAAATTAACTAATCTAAAGGCTAGTAGTATTGTGAATTTGATTTCTAATTATATTTTTCAAAAACAATTGGAATATCAATGCTTTGTAAAACAGAATTTATGCTTTAGTTAAGATGTTATTTAAAGAATCTATATTATGTTCTTGACAAAAAGACTTGGACAGATCTGTTAGAGAAGTTTCTGTGAGTTATTGAAACTAAGCTGGTAAAAATTCAAATTATAATGCTATAATATTGTAACTTTGTTATGTTAAGTATAATCCCTACATAAAGCATGAAGAATAAGAAAATAAGAAAAAAAATTAAGTGTTTAATTACAAAATGTCAACTAGATACAAAAGTACACAAGGTTAAAAGAAGACATAATACACAAAACAAATATCAAAAGGATAACAGTAAGTTCATCTTCATTTGTAAGTACTTTAAATGTAAATAAATTAAATTCTCTAGTCAAAAAATACAGGTTGTCAAAGTGGATGAAAGAATCATGATCACGGCTCCTGGGTATGCAAATAAAGAAGTTCTGGTTTCAGGGGCATTCTTGCACCTGGCAATTAGAAAGACATTGGGATCTGGGAGGATGCTTGATTGGAGAAAATAGGGAACCATAGAATCCCTACATAAGATGTGTTGAAACAGGTTCACAAGCAGGGATTCATCTGTAATCACTAATGTCATACAATCTCCACAAATACATGGCCCAGGTAGACCCCTGAAACAACTGTGACTTAGATCCAACCCCAAAAGTGGGATCCATACTATCTCCTTTATACAGGAATTTTTAATTGCTTGAATGCAAATGCACTAATAATTCAGGGATTTCCCAGATTCTTGTCCTATAAATTTGAAGAAGAAATCCACCGACCAGATAAGGTTCAGAAAGATTTTATGACAACTTTAAGCTTTAGGAAGATGAAGAGAAGGGGGCTTAATCCTAGAACATAAAAGAAAGCCAGACAGGCAAGAGGGATTTTCAGACGCCCACCTCAAGACTCATATCTTAGTTGTTTTATGGGGAGTGGCTATGTGGGGAAGATCAGATTGGCAGGTTACTATGGACAAAGACAAGATTTTACAGCTTTGCCTGCAATCTTAGGTAAGGATAAGAGTTTCTGTCTTCTAGGAAGGGTGGAAAATTAACCTAGAAATCTTTACTGGAAGGTGTAATATACAGGTTTCTGCAAGCTTAGTGATATTTCCTGCTTTTTAGTCAAGGAGTAAAAAACTTTTACTTTTGGAGTTACGTTTCCTTGACTGCCTAGTAAATTTTTGTCTCCTATCACCCTCACCCTGTCTGCCACTATTAGCCATAGCCATATCCACCAAGAAAGACCAGGAAGCAAGTAGCAGAGAAACAAGACCCTGCCTGGTCATTGAATTGTCCAGGCATTCCAAAGCCCCAACCACTATTCCCAGGACAGTGAATACACAAGAAAGACAAGCACAGGCTTAGCCAAAATCTGTGAATATCCCACATTCCCACTCTTACCTTGACCAAACCTGAGCAAGGCAATAAATGCATATTTTACAAGAGATAATAATTACTCCGTTCCTGGAAATATAAGACAACTACCTGAAGATAGACAAACCCCAACACAAAACAGAGAACACAAGACACCAAGCCGAAAGATCCCATCAAGGACACATAGCCCCATAATGGAAGCCTGAATTATAAACATGCAGGAAATTTGAGCAATAGAATCCCAAAATGAAGTTATGACAAATATATTCAACAAATTTAATGAGGCTATTAACAAAAGGACAGAAGAGAGATCCAAGATCCAAGAGAATGGAAATAAACAGCTCACAGAAGAATTTAAAGCAGGGTTTAATGAAGAAAGAAAAAAAGTATTCTAGAATGAACCCAAAGCATGGTTGAAGGAAACAGAAACAAATCAACCAAAAGAATTCAATACATACATCAAAAAAATGAAGATTGTTAAAAGGAACATGGTAGAATGATAAAGGAAATGGAGGAAAATCAACAAAAAGTAACTCTCAATTGGGAGTGGGATAAACTCATTGGGAATACAATCAAATTCAGGAATGAACTCCAACAAGCAACGAGCAAGTCTACTCAAGAAATTAAATTGGGCTTTCACCTCCCTGATCTGGGTTGCCTGCAAGCACAGTGTGTCTGAAGTGAGTAGGGCAGATCTGTATTTCCAGGCTCCTCCCACCTCCCTGATCTGAATTCCCTGTGCATAGTGATCAGGAGGGATTAGGTCAGACCCCTGTTTCCAGGACTCCTCCCACCTCCCTGGCCTGAGTTTTCTGAGACAGCCTGTGTTTGGGAGTGTCTGGCATGGAGTAAATAGACCAGATCCCTGTGCCCTTGCTCCTCCCAGCCCCTGGGTAGGTCACATTGTCCTTTGCCTGGGGAGGCCTCTTCACTGTGTGGGCTATGGAATCAGGACTTTCGCTAGGGCATCCTGACTGGCCACTGGATACCAACATCACTGTTCACCTGAGTCAAAGTGTACATGGGCCAAAGGACAAAAACTTGCTTCCTCCTCAACCAAATAGAGAGTCTTACAAAATTGGTAGACAACAATGAAAAAAAGCCAATGAAAGTCAGTAAACTGAGAGACCTCCACCAATGATGCCTAGTCATACAATGGAAGCATCCAATGACATCATAGAGAAATCAAAAGAAATTCATTCTCAAAATGAAAATACAGCAAACAGTGAGACAGTAATCAAAAAAAAAAAAAATCTCTGAACTGGAAGCAAACCATCAAAGAACCAACAATCATATCAATGAAATTGAACAGAATCATATCCTAGAGCATTCAGCTTTGGACAGTAAGCTTATTAACTTAATAGAAGAAATGTTACAACAAGATATAAATAAATTGAAGGTAAGTCAAGAAATGGAAGATCTCAACAACATGTTGATGAAGCTTAATTAAGACTTGATCAAATACAAGAACAAACTCCAGGAAGCATCAAGAAGAGCAGAACTCAAATTGAAATCATACCTCAAAAAAGAGATAGGTATGATGCAAAATAACATAATAGAAAACAAAATTCAAATAGAAATTATAAAAATCTCTCTATAGCCCTCCAACAACAGTTATTCATGTGGAAGATAGAACTTCTGGCCTGGAAGACAAGAGAGAAGAAACTTATTGGGAGGCCAAAACCTGTGCTAAGTTCAAAAAATCAAATGAACACAATAAGAGGGAACTGTGGGGCACCCTAAAATGACCAAACATACAGATCGAGGGTATACCAGAAGGAGGGAAATTCCAGGCCAGAGGCATAGAGACAATATTCAACAAAATCATTAAAGAAAATTTTCTGAATAGATCAAAAGAAAGGGCCATCTAGATACAAGAAGCCCACAGAACAACAAAGAGGCAGAACCAAGCAGAAAATCAACAGGGAAATAATAGAGCTCAACAATATCATAAGTCAACTAGACCTAATAGATATTTATAGAACTTTCCACCCCAACTCTATAGAAAATACATTTTTCTCTATCAGCCCACAGAACCTTCTACAAAATTGACCATATATTAGACCATATAGCATGCCTTCATAAAGTCAGGAAAATTGAAGTAACTTCCTTCATCATGTCAGATCACAATGCTTTAAAGCTAGAAATTAAAGAGTCACTTCAAGAACTCAACCAGCTTCTGGAGAATAAACAACACACTTTAAACAATGAGTGGGTCATGGAAGAAATCAAAACAGAAATCATAAAATTTCTAGAATTGAATGATAATGAAAACACAACCTAATAAATCTTATGGGACACAATGAAGGCAAAAATAAGGGGAAAATTAATAGCTCTAAATGCCTTCATTGCAAAGACAGGGAGATCCCAAATCAATAACCTGATTGTTTACCTAAACGCACTGGATAAACAAAAACAATCCAACCCAAAGAGCTCCAGACAGAAAGAAATAATCAATAATAATAATTAAAATATTTTTGAATTATGTAACTTCTATTTAGCTTTCAACCATCTATTCTTTTATATATATGTATATTTTTATTTATTTGTGGGTGAGAGAAAAATTGGGTGCTAGGGCCTCCAGCTACTACAAAGGAACTCCAGACTCATGCACCTGCCCCCTTGTGCATCTGGCTTATGTTGGTCTTGGAGAATCAAACCAGGATCTTTTGGCTTTGCAAGCAGACGCCTTAATCTCTAAGCCATCTCTCCAGCCCACGATTAGAGCAGAAATTAATAAATTGGTAACTAAGAAAACACTTTTTAAAAACTCAATGAAATGAAGACCTCATTCTTTGAAAAAATAAATAAGATTGGCAAACTGCTAGCCAAATTGATCAAGCAAACAAAATTTTAAAAAAAAATGAGAAGTCTCAAATTAACAAAATCAAAAATGAAAAAGGAGGGTCACAACAGACATCAATGAAATTGGAAGAATCATCAGGGCATACTTCCAAAACCCCTACTTCACAAAATTAAATCATCTGGAAGAAATGGATGAATTCCCAGTCACATACCACCAACCAAGAATAAACTCAGAGCAGATTAATCTCCTAAACAAACTTGTCATATCCTTGGAGATTGAAAAGGTAATCAGAACCTACCTAAAAAGAAAAGTCAAGGACTGGATGGCTTCTCAGCTGAATTCTATCAAACCTTCATTAAAGAACTGAAACCAATTTTTCTCAAACTGTTCTGCATAATCAGAGACCAGGGCATCCTTCCTGACTCCTTTTATAAAATTAGCAACATCCTAATGCCAAAACCAGAAATTCAACAAGGAAAGAAAACTATAGGCCTATATCCCTAATGTACTTAGATGCAAAGATCCTGAACAAAATCCTTGCAAAATGAATTCAATAACACATCAAAAGCATTACCCACCTTGATCAAGTAGATGTTATCCCAGCAATGCAGGGATAATTGAAGGCAAAATAAAATATTTTCATTATGAAAAGAACAGATACATTATTATATGAGCATTAAGCCAATCCTACAAAGAATATTTCATAGAATAACCCAAAATGATGGGACAATCACACCCAAGAGTCCACAAGAGGAAAAAATAATAATCAAGCATAGAACAGACATGAAAACATATATAGCATTCCAGATAACACCAAACTTCACAAAGCTTCCAACTCTACAGAGATCAACTCATACCTCATAGTTCTAAATCTCAACATTAAGGGACATAATGCTCCAATAAGCTGGATCAGAAAAATAGACCCATCCATTTGCTGTCTACAGGCAACCCACCTTAACAATAATAATAGAGATCACCTTCTGGTAAAAGAATGGAAAAATATATTCTAAGAAAATGGAAATAATAAACAAGCAGATGTTGCTATACCGATATCAGACAAAATAGACTTCAAAGGAAAAGTAATAAAAGAGATAAATAAGGTTACTACATAGCCATCAAAGAAAAAAACAATAAGACAATATTATACTCATAAACCTATATGCACCAAACACAGGAGTACAAAATTGTATAAAGCAAAAGACGTTAGACAATAAGACAAAAATAACCACTGACATAATAATATTAGGAGACTTAATATTCCACTATCATCACTAGACAGATCATCTAAACAGAAAATTAATGGAGAAATAAACAATAGGCTGGTGAGATGGCTTAGTGCTTAAAGTGATTGCCTACAAGCCTAAGGACTCATGAAACCAGATGCACAAGATGATGCAAGCACTCAAGGTCAAAAATGCACACAAGGTGGCACTCACATGTGGAGTTTTATTGCAATTGCTGGAGGCCCTGATATGCCAGTTTTCTCTCTGTCTGTCTGTCTGTCTCTCTCTCTCATAAAAATTGCAAAAAAAGAGAGAAATAATCAATACCATAGATCAATTGGTCTTAACAGGAATCTACAAACATTTCAAAGTATACAATCCCAAAGAATATACATTCTTCTCAGCAGTTCATGAAACCTTTTCTAAAGTCAATTATGTATTAGAGCATAATACAGGTTTCAACAATCTCAGGAAAATTGGCATAACTCCATACATTATATCAGACCAAAGTCCTATAAAACTAGAAATTAAAAACAAGGGAACAACAAAAACTCCACCAACACCTGGAGGCTGAACAATTCACTATCAAATAATACATTGGTATTTGAAGAAATCAAAGAGAAAATTAAAATTTTTCTAGAACTGAACAATAATGACAACAACATATTGAAATGTACTGGACACATGAATGAAGTAATAAGATGGAGGTTTATAGTTCTAAAGGCCTACATTGCAAAAAGAGATTCAAATGGATAACTTAACTACCCAGCTTGAGGCATTGGTAAAACAAGAACAATGCAAACTCAGGAGGGCCAGACACAAAGAAATAATCAAGATCAGCACAAAAATCTATCAAAAATTGATGGAAAAGAGCTGGAGAGATTATGTAACAGTTAAGGAGCTTGCCTGTGAAGCTCAAGTACTCCCCAAAACCTACATAAGCCAGATGCACATGGTGGTACATGCATCTGGATGTACCCATTCTCTCTCTCTCCCTGTCTCTCTCTCAAATAAGTTTTATATCTATTTATATATGAATGAACAAATAAAAAGAAGAAATAATGCAATATAGGAGTGTGGTGGTTTGATTCAGCTGTTCCCCATAAACTCGTATGTTTTGAATATTTGAGCCCCAGCTGATGGCAACTTGGGAGGTGGAGATTTGGTTAAAAAAGTGTGTCACTGGGGGATGGACCTTAATGTTTATTAGCCCCAGTTTTCCACTTTTAGTTGGATTACTCTCTTCCTGGCGTTTTTCACCTGCTATGGTAGAGGTGATGTCCAGCCTCTGCTCTACCATCTTGACTCTGCCTCCATGAAGGTTCCCTTGAGACTGTAAACTAAAACAAAAACACTTTCCTCTTATCAGCTGCTTTTGGTCGTGTGTTTTGTCCCAGAAATTAGGATAACTATAACCCTTTCGATTCTATAAGATAAATGTTACTGTTTACAGGGAGTTTGTGAAGAGAGTAGTGCTATACATAGCAAGAAGGAAGAGAGTGCATTTCTAGAGGCAGTCAAAACATAAAGACAGTCACATGTTGATAGATAGCAGTTTAGTTTACCCCAGGCAAAGCCCACTGACATGTGAAATACAGAACACTTCCTGGGGTTTTAGAACATGTGTTGCTGACAGTTATGGTGCAGTTTATCTATAATCAGCTAAGAGCTTTCACTTAGAAATATAACAAATGCATTTTTCTTTCTAAATCAAGGGCTTAGAAGGAGAGTTGTGGGAAAAAAAGATATCTGGGAGATTAGTGTTTTCATATTGCATTGTAGCTATGTTAAACTAGTGACACGCTCCCTCCCCAATAAGCAATTCTTCTACCAGGAGCTTGGTGTTTTATAGCAAAATCCTGGTTCCTTTCACTGTTGGTATTGAGAGGAGAGCGAAGATTAAATATTACCAATGAGAAAGGTTAGTAGAAGGAGTCCCTTTCCTTCCAGATAAATTCCAAGTTAAAACATACATACTTTTCTGTGAAAGTTACAACATTACTTACTTAAATACGGACATTTTTATCACTTTTTGGCAAGTTCTTAACTAAAACCCATGGTGATGGAAAATATTATCCCTGTTTTCAGCTAATTACACTGTAAGTTAAAAACTGAAATCAAGTAGTGAGATTCATTATAGTTTTCCATTAGTCATCTACATTATATAAGGCATTGCTAGGTACAAGAAATTTAAATATATGATTTGCATATTCTCAAGATAATGTTTATAAATCAATTATGGTTCAATACTTAGAATCAAAGCCAGTACACCTTTTGGTGCCTATATACAATGATAAAGGTTATGTGGCTTTGGGAGTTCAGGAAAAGTATCCTTGAACTCAAAACCCTGGATTCATGTTTGAATTTAACCAAAGAAATTGGAAAACCAAACTGAGAAGGCTACTTATGAATTATTATATTTAGTTAGTTAAGTAAAAATCCAAGGAAGCCAGGTGTGGTGGTGCACACCTTTAATCCCAACACTCAGGAGGCAGAGGTAGGAGGATCGCCATGAGTTCAAGGCCACCCTGAGACTACATAGTTAATTCCAGGTCAGCCTGGGCTAGAGTGAGACCCTACCTAAAAAAACCAAAAAAAAAAAAAAAAAAAAAAAAAATCCAAGGGAAAGAAAATGGACATGTCCACATGATCTGAGAGCTCATGTGGTAGACCTGGAAGAAATGTGAAAACAAACTTAAAGAGAAAAGAAAAAAAAAGTGCAGAGAGCTACTGCCATGTGGAGGGCAGGAGGTAATAGAAAAGAAGACAACAGAACCTGGAGTTACAGAAAGAGGAACCAAGAGTGTCATTGCCCTCAGTAATGCTCTATTTATAACCTTGTGCTGGGCTTCACTTTCAAACTCAGGTGAGCAAGGGAGAGTTGATTGTTTTGGGCGAAGGATTGGCTCAAGAATAGGACAACCACCAGGAACAGATTTAAACTCTAGCAAAGGGGAACTCCCACCAAAGGGAGTTCCTGTTCATGAAAAAATATGGGTCTACAGAGCTCTTTTAGGTAAGAAATAAAGTCATATCATTCTTTGACCTCTAGAAAAGTAGAGATTATGAGAGAAAACTTTCCTGCCTTTATTTTTGAGAGCCAGTCACTCTAAACTGCCTAACAAAGCTACCTAACTCCTTCTCAATAACAATTCTAAAACAAAAATGTTTCCCTATCAAGAAATCTATTACTGAGGTAATAGTGAACAGATAGCAAACATATCAAACTGCCTTCTAAATATATATATTGTTCCCATATATTAGTATTACTTGACACAATGATCATGGAAATGCTATACTATAATGGCCAGTTGTTAATACAGATATGCATAGCTGGAAAATTGCCAAAAAATAAAGGGTTTATTGTATGCTCAGCCTCAGAGAGTATCTAAACCACTCAGCCAAGGTCCAAGAAACATTACTGAAGAAGGGATAGAAAGGTCTGAGAAATGCTGTCTTCTGGATAGAACATAGCTTTGCACTCACGAACTCATAGTAGTTCCAGTTTCTAGCACAAGATTTGGTCTGTGAGTGTTTCATCATCAACAGGGAAAAGATACAGAGGACACCTGGCCACCAAATCTAGACAAGGGTAGTATGACAAGGAGGAGTTGGGTCCATCAGTGATGTAGCCGGTAGTAAGCTGCCCCATTCCACAGTAAATAATTTTCCCCCATGATCATGCAAGCTACCCCAATTTAACTCAATGGGTGTTTAATAAAGGCATAAAAGTAAGATGGGGGTGAATGGGAAGAAAGGTGTTGATGGGAGGTATGTGGCAATAACAGAGGGTAATAGGAGAAGTAAGATAAAAATACATTATATACTTTTATGAAAATATGAATTTTTAAAAAATATTTCAAGTTGACAACCAAGATTGACCATCACAAACTTCTTTACCAAACTAAAGCCTCATAAGTGGGCTCACCTCTGCTTCTGCTTGCTTTCATATAAGGAACTGGGGCAAAGTGGATGTAAGACTGGATTTTTATTTCATCTTGTAGTTCACATGGTCATGAAGGTCTATTCCAGTCCTATGGAGCCATGCCCCTTCCTAGACTTCTGTTTTGCAATTCACTGTGATCTTATCCCTAAAATTTCTTTTAGTTATTCAAAACAATATTTCTCTTTTTAGCTAATTTCAAAATAGTTTAGTTGAACATGTGAATGCTAATTATACAATTATGTATTTTGACTAGCCCCAGCTATCATGGTGTATGCCACTGTTTTGTTTAATCTGTATTAACGGATGAATACATATAATATGAAAATTTTCCTCTAACCACTTTCATATTTATAGTTTAATGGCATTTAAGCATACTCGTATTATGAAACTATTGTAGTTACCTTCTCACTAATGAGATAAACACCTGACTAGAAGCAGCTTATGTGAAGAAAGGCTTTATTTCAGGCTTACAGAGTCCAGAAAAAGTTTCATTATGGCTGAAGAAACTGGCTCAATTCATCATACATCCACAATAGAGAGACTACACCAAGCACCAAGAAGGATGCTGATTCTGAATACCGTAGGACTAGACTGAAGAGCCTACTCCTCTCCCCCACTGCTATACCTGCTCCAGAAAGGTGTGCATGCTGAAGTAGGTTAGTATTAATCAAAAATACCTCAGGCTGGAGAGATGGTTTAGCAGTTAAGGTTCTTGCTTGTGAAGACTAAAGACCCATGTTCTACTTTCAAGATCCCATGTTAGCCAGACCCACAAAGGTGAGGCAAGCACAAGGTCATACATGCCCTTGGGTGGTACAAGCATCTGGAGTTCAATTACGGTGACTGAGGCCCTGGCATACCAACTATCTCTCTTTCTCTCTCTCTAAAATAATTTAAAAAATACCTGAGGCTATGGGACCATTTACATTCACATGACCACAACAACCAATACCACTCTCAATCTCTAAGATAATTCATCTCATAAAACTGAGACTCTATACCCCTTTTATGGACTAAATTAAACACTATTGAAAGAAAATTTGAAATGGATAGCTTGCAAAGTATATAGTTTATATGTATATGTATATCCTATCTGTCAAATTTTCTTTCAAAGTTTTTTTGTGGTAAATTCTAAAGAGATTTTTGTCATACTGACATATGTGACTGACTGAGTCCAACACTGAACAATGACCAGATTTTAAACAACAGCTGTAGCATTATTTTGGTAACAAGCAAGCTTACAGAGCCAAACTGCAACATCTATAACCATGGGCCCCCAAGACCTGAGACCTAGTCAGTGCCTATAAAGCTTTATAATGCTTTCCTAAGATTATAACCAAGATTGAACAGAGAAAGAGAAGTCTGCTTTTAAACTGCTCCTATAAGAATGCTTGCTTTTAGTTAGCCCACCAGATCTTCCTTGTGACAATACAATCCTTTCAAGGTACATTGAAGCTTTCCCATTTTTCTGCTCTCAAGATTTTCCCCTTTTCTGCTTGTCTTTAATTCTTTGCCAATTTCAATTGAAAGTGGCTATTTCTTTTCTCCTGCCAGTCTGGTGCCTGATTTCATTCAGGTGGCTCTTATTTGTTGCCATAGTTTTTAAAGGTAAAAACCAAACAGATCTGATATATGTCTTTTGACCTTTGCTTTGGATTCTGTGGTGAATTAATCACCAGGTCATTTAACACTGTGGAAGTGCCCATTTCTGTGTTTGGGGTTCTAGATGAGAACTCTGTGAATGTTTTTAAATGTTCAAGTTCTGTTTAGTGGAAACTGAGTAGAAGTTAACACAGCACCTGGGAATACAAGGGAGAATTGATGGATGTAGTCTCTCTTTTAGCCAAAGATTAGTAGGATCTTGACATTGCCTTGACTTTGTCCAGATTATGATACACAAGAAGGCAATTCTTCAGGTCCATGATATTGTGCATTCTTCTACCTTGCCCTTCTCAATAATTAGAACCACCTTCATTGTGTATCTTGATTTTTAAGTTTATTTAAATTTCTCCACAATTGGAACTAGTTGTCCAGTATAAGAAAAACTGAACAACAAACTACATATATATATGAGATAGATAGGTAGATATAGATAGATTTATGTATACATATAGATAGATTATTGGCAGATAGATAGATAGATAGATAGATAGATAGATAGATAGATAGATAGATAGAAGATAGACTGGGAAATTCATCCTGGGTCCTTTGGCTTTACTACCCTTAATCACTAAGCAATCTCTTAGTCCTAGATCTACTTTTAAAAAGAAACAAAGTTATCATTCAATAATAGTTAGCTTTATAAATTCTGGATATTTACCTCCTGCCTGAAGTCTAGTTAGCAAAGGTGTTTGTTTGTATTTCTTTCCATTGTGTAGGCTACCAGTTCATTTTGCTGATGATTTCTTTTGCTGTGCAAACCCTTTTTAATTTTACCTTGTTCTGTTTACTAATTTTAGGATTATTTCCTATGATACTAGAGTCTTGTTCAGAAATTTATTCCCTATGCCTATGTCTTGAAGTGTATTCCCTATGTTTCTCTAGCAGTTTCATCATGTCAGGTTTTAGACTAAATTTTTTTATTATTTGAATTGAGATTTGTACAGGTTGTAAGATAAGGATCAAATTTCATTTTTCTTTAGGTGGGTATCAAGTTTTGCCAGCACCATTTCCTGTTTCCATTAAATGTTTTTGACAACTCATTTGTCAAAATGAGATAGCTAAAGTTGTGTGGGGTTATCTTGTGTATTCTATTCCCTTGGTCTATATATGTCTGTTTTGGTGGCAGTACTACACTGTCTTTGAGTGTATCTGAAACTAAGCAGCAATAATTTAAAATAATCAATCACCAAATGGACCAGTTGAGTGAATAGACAGTTCACAAAAGAAGAAACATAGTTGGCCAACAGATATATTCAACATCCCTAGAAGTCAGGTAAACACAACTTAAAACCATTTTGAGATACCCCACTCAGGATGGCTATTATCAAGAAAACTGACAACAATTGCTGGTGAGGGTTTAGAAAAAGAAGACGCCTTACTTGCTGCTGGTGGAAGTTCAATCTAGGACAGATTTTGTGGAAATCAGTATGGGGGATTTCTCCAAAAATTAAACTATTATATGACTCAGTTGTACTCCTCCTGAGCAAATACCCTGACTTCACATTCTACTACAAAGTTACTTGTACACCCAGTTTTATTTCTGCTCTATTCTAATAGAGAAGAAATATTCTAATAGCTGTGAAATGGAGCCAGCCTAGACGTCCATCAACAGATGATGGGATAATAAAATGTGGTACACGGAATAATTTTACTCAGCAGTAAAGAAAAATGAACTTTGCAGGGAAATGGATGACTCTGGAAAGAATTATATTGAAGTCATCCAAACATAGAAAGCCCCAAACAGCATATTATTTCTCATATGAAGATCCCAGCTGGTAATATCCATATGTATGTACATGAAGAAAGGCAAGCATTAAAACCTAGAATGTTGACCAAGAGCGGGTAAAGAGATGACAAGTAGAGGAGTGGGTGAAGAGTGATAGTAGCCATGTGACATGTAAACAGAAATGGGAGAGGTTGGCAAAGGAGAGAATAGATATAGAATAGATATAGAATAATGAATAGAGAGGGAAGACAATCAATTAGAATAAATTGTGTTTGAAAAGGCCATAATGAAACATAAAACTTGGTATGCTAATTTAAAATAAAATATGATAATAAATCATGAAAAAGAATAGCTACCTTTCAAAATATCTTATGAGGCAATAACCTAAGCATGCAAAACTCTACAACTTATTTTTTTTATTAAGACACAACACTTATAAAAGTGTTTCCTTATAAGGAAGTAAGTAAGGCACAAGTAAAACATATTGCTACTGGGTGGAAGGATGGCTTAATGGTTAAGTTGTTTTCCTGAAAAGCCAAAGGACCAGATTTGATTCCCCAGGACCCATATTAGCCAGATGCACAAGGGGGAACACGTGTCTGGAGTTGGTTTACAGCTGCTGGAGGCCCTGGCCCACCCATTCTCTCTCTCTCTCTCTCTCTCTCCCTTTTTCTCTGTTAAATAAATAACAATAAAAACATTAAAATATTTTTTAAAAATATTGCTACTGTCAAACTTTTTAATCTTTTTTTTATATTTTTTGTTCATTATTTATTTATTTGTTTGAGAGTGACACAGGGAGAAAGACAGATAGAGGGAGAGAGAGAGAATGGGCGCGCCAGGGCTTCCAGCCTCTGCAAACGAACTCCAGACGCGTGCGCCCCCTTGTGCATCTGGCTAACGTGGGACCTGGGGAACCAAGCCTTGAACCGGGATCCTTAGGCTTCACAGGCAAGCGCTTAACTGCTAATCCATCTCTCCAGCCCCTGTCAAACTTTTTAATGTTCTTTTTAAATAAGTGTATTTATTTATTTTGAACTTTGATTGTATTTAGCATGAAGAGATTACTATAAAAGCTTTTGGGAATCAAATGAGGAAATGTCACTATGTACTTTACTGCCAGGGAACACAAGAGTGGTATAATTAATTTCGTTTTCTCTCTTGAATTGTTTATTATGGACATACTTAGTATGGATAGATCATGTATTGGTACCATACTTTCCCTCGCCCTTCCCCCATTCCCTTGGAGGACCTGCTCAGCGGGTTACATGTATTCTCCATGGGGTTGTGGGTTGTGCATTGTGGGAGCAGCAGCCTGTTATTGGGGAAAGGCAATACCTCTGAGACTAATGTCCCAACCTGTGGCTCTTACAATCTTACTGGGTCTTCTTCCACAAAATTCCTTGAGTTATATTAGGTGTGTTTTAAGTCTACTTCACTGTTGAGCTCTTAGGAGCCCCTGTATCTCTGCATAGGTAAGTGTTAAGTATCCTCAGTGTCTGTCTCCTGCATCCTGGCACTGATGCTCGGGCTCATCATGGAAGCAGCACTCTTGCTCATCTCCATAGTTGCTCTGTGGTTTCAGCTGTGGGTTGGCTGAAGTGCCAGGGGTAGTTTATGTCCTTGGGTCTTGCTACCTTCTGTGAAAGAAATCATATTCTCCAACGGAGAGTGAAGTCAGCACAGGTTTAGTGGGTTAAGTGTTATTAAGTTAGGGAGAATTTGGTGGACATCGTGCCACTTTGAGCCAAGGATTAGTGGGAGCTTGATATGAGGTAGCATAATCTTTGTCTCCATAGGATCCTGACTTGTTTTCCAAATCCAGATATGGGTTTCTTTCCACTGAATGGATCTCTGAGCCGATCAGAAAGTAATTGGTTACCCAATAATGCTGTGTGCCTCTATTGCACTTGTGTGTTCATTTTGCTAGGGTGTTTGCATCAGAGTCAATTAAATTCCAAATTGATCAGATCATTATTGGCAATTTTCCCCCAGTAGCTCATGTAGCACTTTTCATCTCTAGACCAGCTAATTGGCTGAGGTGTGGCTTTTTTTTTTTTTTCTTTTCCTATTCCAGCCATGTCTTTCTGTGTTCTGGGCTGACTGCATATGTTTTTTTTCAGCAATAGGCTCTTTCTTAGTTTTTACCTCCAGTAGGTAATCAAGTGTTTTAACAGAAGTCTGTCTTGCTTTGGGGACCTCATAGAGCTCTCTGATCAACAGCTCATTGTGGGTAGCTACCACATTCTGGTACTGGGAATTATTGGCCATAGCCAATATTTTTTTTTAGGTTGGGCTTTGTACCACCCCCCCCAGGGCCCTTGTTTTCAGGTGTTCCCCCTATGTTCCTGTTGAGGGTTCAATCTTTTAATCTATCTTCAAGGATAAAGGTTTCTATGGTAAGAGTTCATTTTGGGTTTAGTTTATACATTTTCCTGCAAAAATCCTCTTCCCCTAAGAACTTCCATTCCTATTGTCAGGGCCTCCAGTTGTCTATCAGATGGGTCAGCAACTCAAGCTGATCCAAGTCAGAGCTGAAAATGAGTGAGATCATGAAACAATTGTCTTTCTGTGCTTGTGTGATTTCCCTGAGTATGATGTGTTCCAAGTCCATCCACTTTTCTACAAATTTCATTTTATAACTTTTTCTTACTACTGAATAGAATTCCATTGTGGAAACATACCACAACTTTGTTATCTATTCATCAAATTATGGAGTCCTGAGCTGATTCCAGTTTTAGCTCCTATTAATTGAGCAGCTATAAACACGATTGAGCAAATATCTCTGTAGTAAAGCATGGATCATTTAGGGTAAATGCCCAGTAAGGGAATGACTAGGTCTGTTTGCAACTCTGTGTTTATCTTTTCAGGAATCTCCATATTGATTTCCATAGTGGTTGTATAGTTTATAATCCCACCAACAATGGATGAAGGTTCCCTTTCTCCACATCCCCAACAAAATTGTTGTCATTTGATTTTTTTAAAGATTGCCATCCTGAGGACTTCCGGTTAAGATGGCGGCGTAGGTACCACGCCAAAGCAGCCTGCGGGGGGAAAGACCAAAAAAAACTCAGCAAAATACACACTTTTACTAAAAAGTGGGGTGTATAGGAAGTTGAGGCGGCAGCGGAGAAGTGGAAGAGTTATAGAGCATCCAGAGCCTGCACAGGTGGGAACAGCGGCTCCGGGGCGGCTCGGCTACCCGCCGCAACCGCGGAGCGGCAGAAAACCGCCGGACTCTCGGCTCGAGCCGCAGGACAAGCCAGGTGCGGGATTTTCCCCTCACACCGCGCTCTCCGCAACTCGGGAAACGTGAGGGGAGAGCGGCAGCGAGCAACGGAGGGGGGAGCAGACCGCGAGGTAAAAGCACACGTGGAGAAGCGATACAACCAGAGCAGCCGCGGCTCCCTCCCCTCCCCCACCGCCGCCTGAACCCAGCTCCAGCGAACACAGCAGCGGCCCGGGACCCGGCCACGCCAACTTGTGCTGACGGCGGGACCCAAGCAGGAGCAGAATTCGGCAGCAACTTCAGCGGCTCCAGCACCGGTACCAGTGGCCCCAGCATCAGCGGACCCAGGAGCGGCAGCGGTGACAGATCCCGCAGCAGCGGCTTCGGGGTGAGCAGCAGCGGTGGACACGGCAACGGCAGCTTCAGCAGCGGTGGGGGCTCCGGGGGTGGCACCTACAACAGCTGCAGAGGCGGCAGCAGCGGCTCAGTTTGCCCCGTAGGAAAAGCAAGTGCCCAGCTCCAGAAATCAGAACAGCAGCCCGACGACCCAGGCAGCAACTTGACTGAGACCACAATCACCCAAGGTAACTGGGATTGCACCAGGGAAGGGTCTCACTTGGTCACAAGCTGACTTGGATACCTAAACAGACCAGAAATCTAAACCTCTTTGTTGATAGAGGATCTGGTCATTATAATAACTACTCTTGCATACATACTCGGGGCTGTTTTTGATGGAATGGGTACAGTGTTTAGCTAAATTTTAGAATCTACCAGTATATTATTCCACTCAGCCTGCTTGAATACTCCTATAGCAGGGAAACTCAACCCCTAAGAACATCTTTGTAAATACTCTGAGAGTCGAAAGAGCCACACCTAATACCTTAAGGTCCTACCCTGAAAATATATTACATCAAATCAATTGATACAGCTAAGAATACACAGCTAGCTAGAAAATCCAAGCATTAACTTAATCCAAGATGCAAAAATATATACATTATAACACAAGAAACACTAAAAAGCAAGACGATATAAATCCACCTAAAAGTATTAATGCATCAGAAATGTCCTCCAGTGAGAAAGAGTTAGAGGAAATGCCTGAGAAAGAGTTCAAAAGAATAATTATAAATATGTTCAAAGAGGTCAAATAACACATGAAAACAATCAAAGAAGAAATCAAAGAGGAAATCAAAGGAATCAAAGAAGAGGCAGGACACCAATTTAATGAAATAAAGAAGGCAATACAAGACATAAATAGAGAAATAGAAATAATAAAGAAAAACCAGTCAGAATTACTAGCAATGAAGAACACAGTTAATGAAATAAAAAACTCTGTAGAAAATCTCACCAGTAGGATGGATGAGGGAGAGGACAGAATATCTAAGCTAGAAGATCAGGTGGCAGACCTAATGCAGTCCAACAAAGAGAAAGACAAACTTATAGAAAAGTATGAGTGGGAATTTCAAGATATTCGGGACACTATGAAAAGATCCAATATAAGAATTCAGGGCATAGTAGAAGGAGAAGAATTCCACTCCAGAGGCATAGTAGGCATCTTCAACAAAATCATAGAAGAAAATTTTCCCCAAATTGGGAAAGAGGTGCCAATACAGATACAGGAAGCCTTTAGAACCCCAGCCAGACAAAACCCAGAAAGAAACTCTCCTCGCCACATTATACTCAAACTTCCAAACACACAAACCAAAGAAAAAATATTGAAAGCAGTTAGAGAGAAAAATCAAGTTACCTACAAAAGCAAGCCCATCAGGATTACAGCAGATTATTCAACACAAACTTTTAAAGCCAGAAGGGCCTGGAGTGATATATTCCAAGTTCTGAAAGATAACAACTGTCAACCAAGGTTACTTTATCCTGCAAAGTTATCCATCCAAATAGATGGAGAAATAAAGACATTCCATGACAAAAGCAGGTTAAAGGAATATCTGAAGACAAAACCAGCTCTACAGAAAATACTTGATAGAATCCTCCATGCTGAACAAAAGGAAAAGCACACATATAAGGAACCTAGAAAAAACCAGCCATACTCAAATACCAGTTAACAGAAGAGAGCACAGGTAGAACAAGTAACACACACACACACAAATGGCAAACATAAATACACACCTTTCAATAATATCTCTTAATATCAACGGTCTCAATGCCCCAATGAAAAGACATAGATTTGCAGACTGGGTTAAAAAGCAGGATCCTACAATTTGTTGTCTTCAAGAAACTCACCTTTCTACAAAGGATAGACATTATCTTAGGGTGAAAGGTTGGAAGACGGTGTTTCAAGCAAATGGGCCTAGAAAACAAGCAGGGGTTGCTATCCTAATATCAGACAGGGTGGACTTTAGTCCGAAGTTAGTCAAAAAAGATAAGGAAGGTCACTTTATATTGATTAAGGGCACACTCCAACAGGAGGACATTACAATCCTAAACATATATGCACCTAACATGGTGGCTCCCAAATTCGTCAAACAAACACTATTAGAACTAAGGTCACAGATAACACCAAACACGGTGGTGGTGGGTGACTTTAACACCCCACTCTCATCAATTGACAGGTCATCCAGGGAAAGAATAAACAGAGAGGCATCTGGACTAAATGAGGTCATAGAAGGAATGGACCTAACAGATATATACAGGACATTTCATCCAAAGGCTGCAGAATATACATTCTTTTCAGCAGCACATGGATCATTCTCTAAGATAGACCATATATTAGGACACAAAGCAAATCTTAACAAATTCAGGAAAATTGAAATAATTCCTTGCATTCTATCTGACCACAATGGAATTAAACTACAAATCAGTAGCAAGAAAGGCTATAGTGCATACACAAAATCATGGAAACTAAACAATACACTACTAAATGATGAGTGGGTCAATGAAGAAATCAAAAAGGAAATCAAAAAATTTATAGAGTCAAATGATAATGAGAACACAACATACCAAAATCTCTGGGACACAATGAAGGCAGTTCTAAGAGGTAAATTTATAGCCTTAAGTGCCTATATTAAGAAATTAGAAAGGTCGCAAGTAAACGACCTAATGCTTCGCCTTAAAGCCTTGGAAAAAGAAGAACAAGGCAAACCAAAAAGTAGTAGACGGGAAGAAATAATAAAGATTAGGGCAGAAATTAATGAAATAGAAACAAAAAGAACAATCCAAAGAATTAATGAAACAAAGAGTTGGTTCTTTGAAAGGATAAACAAGATTGATAAACCCTTAGCAAATCTGACCAAAAGAAAGAGAGAAGAGACACAAATTAATAAAATCAGAGATGAACAAGGTAACATCACAACAGATTCCAGAGAAATTCAAAAAATTATAGGGACATACTATAAAAGCATATACTCCACAAAGTATGAAAATCCGAAAGAAATGGATGATTTCCTTGATCTATATGACCTACCTAAATTAAATCAAAATGAGATTAATCACTTAAATAGACCTACAACAAACATGGAGATCCGAGCAGTTATCAATAATCTCCCAACTAAAAAAAGCCCAGGCCCGGATGGATTCACTGCTGAATTTTACCAGACTTTTAAGGAAGAGCTAACACCATTGCTTCTTAAGCTTTTCCAGGAAATAGAAAAAGAAGGAATCCTACCAAACTCCTTCTATGAGGCTAGCATCACCCTGATACCAAAACCAGGCAAAGATAGAACAAAAAAAGAAAATTACAGACCAATTTCCCTCATGAACATAGATGCAAAAATTCTCAACAAAATATTGGCAAACAGAATACAAGAGTATATCAAAAAGATCATTCACCCTGACCAAGTAGGCTTTATCCCAGAGATGCAGGGATGGTTCAACATACGCAAATCTATAAATGTAATACATTACATAAATGGGTTGAAGGACAAAAATCACATGATCATCTCATTAGATGCAGAGAAAGCATTTGACAAAATCCAACATCCCTTCATGATAAAAGTCCTACAGAGACTGGGAATAGAAGGAACATATCTCAATATAATAAAGGCTATTTATGACAAGCCTACAGCCAACATATTACTAAATGGGGAAAAACTGGAAGCTTTTCCACTAAAATCAGGAACAAGACAAGGGTGTCCACTGTCTCCACTTCTATTTAATATAGTTTTGGAAGTCTTAGCCATAGCAATAAGGCAAGAGACACACATAAAAGGGATACAAATTGGAAAGGAAGAAATCAAGTTATCATTATTTGCAGATGACATGATTCTATACATAAAGGACCCTAAAGACTCTACTAGCAAGCTGATAGAGCTGATCAAAACCTACAGCAATGTAGCAGGATACAAAATAAATACACAGAAATCAGTAGCCTTCGTATATGCTAACAACAAACACACAGAGGATTAAATCGGTCAATCACTCCCATTCACAATTGCATCAAAAAAAAATAAAATACCTTGGAATAAACCTAACTAAGGAAGTAAAGAATCTATACAATGAGAACTTTAAGACACTCAAGCGAGAAATTGCAGAAGACACTAGAAAGTGGAAAAACATCCCTTGTTCCTGGCTTGGAAGAATCAATATCGTGAAAATGGCAATCTTACCTAAAGCAATCTACACATTTAATGCAATCCCTATCAAAATTCCAAAGGCTTTCTTCATGGAAATAGAAAAAACAATCCAAAAATTCATTTGGAATCATAAAAAACCTCGAATATCTAAAATAATACTGAGCAACAAAAAAGAGGCTGGTGGTATCACCATACCTGATTTTAACCTATACTACAGAGCCATAGTAACAAAAACAGCATGGTACTGGCACAAAAACAGACATGTAGATCAGTGGAACAGAATAGAGGACCCAGATGTAAGCCCAAGTAGCTATAGCCACCTGATATTCGATAAAAATGCCAAAAATACTCATTGGAGAAGAGACAGCCTCTTCAGCAAATGGTGTTTTGAAAACTGGATAAATATCTGCAGAAGGATGAAAATAGATTCTTCTCTCTCGCCATGCACAAGAATTAAGTCCAAATGGATTAAAGACCTTAACATCAGACCGGAAACTTTGAAACTGCTAGAGGAAAAAGTAGGGGAAACCCTTCAACATATTGGTCTTGGCAAAGACTTTCTGAATACAACCCCAATTGCTCAGGCAATAAAACCACAGATTAACCACTGGGACCTAATGAAATTACAAAGATTTTGCACCGCAAAGGACACAGTGAAAAAAGCAAAGAGGCAACCTACAGAATGGGAAAAAATCTTCGCCAGCTATATATCTGATAGAGGATTAATATCTAGGATATACAAAGAACTCAAAAAGTTAACTAATAAGGAATCAAACAGGCCAATCAAAAAATGGGCTAAGGAGCTAAATAGAGAGTTCTCAAAGGAAGAAATACGAATGGCATATAAGCACCTAAAAAAATGTTCTACGTCACTAGTTATCAGGGAAATGCAGATTAAAACTACATTGAGATTCCATCTCACTCCTGTCAGATTGGCCACCATCATGAAAACAAATGATCATAAATGTTGGCGGGGATGTGGAAAAAAAGGAACCCTTCTGCACTGCTGGTGGGAATGCAATCTGGTCCAGCCATTGTGGAAAACAGTGTGGAGGTTCCTAAAGCAGCTAGAGATTGATCTACCATATGACCCAGCTATAGCACTCCTAGGCATATATCCAAAGGACTCATCTCATTTCCTTAGAAGTACATGCTCAACCATGTTTATTGCTGCTCAATTTATAATAGCTGGGAAATGGAACCAGCCTAGATGTCCCTCAACAGATGAGTGGATAATGAAGATGTGGTACATTTATACAATGGAGTTCTACTCAGCGGTAAAGAAAAATGAAGTTATGAAATTTGCAGAAAAATGGATGGACCTGGAAAGTATTATACTAAGTCAGGTAACCCAGGCCCAGAAAGCCAAGCGCCACATGTTCTCCCTCATATGGGGATCCTAGCTACAGATGACTGGGCTTCTGTGTGAGAATGAAAATACTTAGTAGCAGAGGCCAGTAAGTTGAAAAGGAGACCTAAAGGGTGGAGAAAGGAAGGGAGGAGGATACTTAATAGGTTGATATTGTATATATGTAATTACAATGATTGTAATGGGGAGGTAATATGATTGAGAATGGAATTTCAAACGGGAAAGTGTGGGGGTGGGGAGGGAGGGAATTACCATGGGATATATTTTATAATCATGGAAAATGTTAATAAAAATTTAAAAAAAAAAAAAAGATTGCCATCCTAACTGGAGTAAGGTGGAATCTCATAGTTGTTGTAATTTGCATTTCCCTGATGGGTATGGATGTTGGACATTTTCTTTTATTTTTCCTCAATTTTTATTAACATTTTCCATGATTATAAAAAAAAAATCCCATGGTAATACCCCTCCCTCCCGCCACCCCGCTTTCCCCTTTGAAATTCCATTTTCCATCATATCCCCTCCACATCTCAAACATTCTACTTACATATATACAATACCAACCGATTAGGTACCCTCCTCCTTTCCTTTCTCTTCCCTTTATATCTCCTTTTTAACTTACTGGCCTCTGCTACTGAGTTTTTTCCTTATCGTGTAGAAGACCAATCATCTGTACCTAGGATCTACATATGAGGGAGAACATGTGGCACTTGGCTTTCTGGGCCTGGGTTACCTCACTTAGTATAATCCTTTCCAGATCCATACATTTTTTTCTGCAAATTTTATAACTTCATTTTTCTTTACTGCTGAGTAGAACTATATTGTATAAATGTGCCATATCTTCATTATCCATTCATCAGTCGAGGGACATCAAGGCTGGTTCCATTTCCCAGCTATTATAAATTAAACAGCAATAAACATGGTTGAGCACATACTTCTAAGGAAATGAGATGATTCCTTCGGATATATGCCTAGGAGTGCTGTAGCTGGGTCATACGGTAGATCAATCTTTAGCTATTTTAGGAACCTCCACAGTGATTGCCACAATGGCTGGACCAGATTGCATTCCCACCAACAGTGTAGAAGGGTTCCTCTTTTTCCACATCCCTGCCAACATTTATGATCATTTTTTTTCATGATGGTAGTCAATCTTTCAGGAGTGAGATGGAATCTCAATGTAGTTTTAATCTACATTGCCCTGATAACTAGTGACGTAGAACATTTTTTTTTAGATGCTTATATGCCATTCTTATTTCTCCCTTTGAGAACACTCTATTTAGCTCCATAGCACATTTTTGATTGGCTTTTTGATTCCTCATTAGTTAACTTTTTAAGTTCTTAGTGTATCCTAGATATTAATCCTCTATCAAATATATAACTAGCAAAATTTTTTCCCATTCTGTTGGTTACCTCTTTGCTTTATTCACAGTGTCCTTTGTAGTGAAAAAATCTTTGTAATTTCATGAGGTCCCAGTGATTAATCTGTGGTTTTATTGCCTGAGCAATTGGGGTTGTATTTAGAAAGTCTTTGCCAAGACCAATATGTTGAAGGGTTTTCCTTACTTTTTCCTCTAGCATGTTTAGAGCTTCTGGTCTGATGTTAAGGTCTTTAATCCATTTGGACTTAATTCTTGAGAAATAGAATGATCTATTTTCATCCTTCTACAGATACATATCCAATTTTACCAATACCATTTGCTGAAGACGCTGTCTTTTCTCCAATGAGTATATTTGGCATTTTTATCAAATATCAGGTGGCTATAGCTACCTGGACTTACATCTGGGTCCTCAGTTCTGTTCCATTGATGTACAGGTCTGCTTTTGTGCCAGTACCAAATTGTTTTTGATACTATGGCTCTGTAGTATAGGTTAAAATCAGGTATGGTGATGCCACCAGCCTTATTTTTGTTGCTCAGTATTATTTTAGGTATTTGACGTTTTTTGTGATTCCAAATGAATTTTTGGATTGTTTTTTTCTATTTCCATGAAAAATGCCTTTGGATCTTTGAAGGGGATTGCATTAAATATGTACATTGCTTTTGGTAAGATTGCCATTTTCACAATATTGATTCTTCCAATCCAGGAACAAGGGATGTTTTTCTACTTCCTAGTGTCTTCTGCAATTTCTCGCTTGAGTGTTTTAAAGTTCTCATTGTAGAGATTCTTTATTTCCTTGCTTAGGTTTATTCCAAGGTACTTTATTTATTTTTTTTTTTTTTTTGATGCAATTGTGAATGGGAGTGATTGACCGATTTAATCCTCTGTGTGTTTGTTGTTAGCATATATGAAGGCTACTGATTTCTCTATATTTATTTTGTATCCTGCTACATGGCTGTAAGTTTTGATCAGCTCTAACAGTTTGCTAGCAGAGTCTTTAGGGTCCTTTATATATAGAATCATGTCATCTGCAAATAATGATAACTTTATCTTTTCCTTTCCAATTTGTATCCCATTTATGTGTGTCTCTTGTCTTATTGCTATGGGTAAGACTTCCATAACAATATTAAATAAAACTGGGGACAGTGGACACCCTTGTCTTGTTCCTGATTTTAGTGGAAAAGCTTCCAATTTTTCCCATTTAGTAATATGTTGGCTGTAGGCTTGTCATAAATAGCCTTTATTATATTGAGATATGTTGTTCTATTCCCAGTCTCTGTAGGACTTTTATCATGAAGGGATGTTGAATTTTGTCAGATGCTTTCTCTGCATCTAATGGGATGATCATGCGATTTTTGTTCTTCAATCCATTTATATGATGTATTACATTTATAGATTTGCATATATTGAACCATCCCTGCATCTCTGGGCTAAAGCCTACTTGATCAGGATGAATGAGCTTTCTGATATATTCTTGTATTCTGTTTGCCAATATTTTGTTGAGAATTTTTGCATCTATATTCATGAGGGAGATTGGTCTCTAATTTTTTGTTTTTTATTCTATCTTTGGTTTTGGTATCAGGGTGATGCTGGCTTCATAAAAGGTGTTTGGTTGAATTCCTTCTTTTTCAATTTCATGGAAAAGCTTAAGAAGCAATGGTGTTAGCTCTTTCTTGAAGGTCTGGTAAAATTCAGCAGTGAATCCATCTGGACCTGGGCATTATTTAGTTGGGAGATTTTTGATAACTGTTAGGACTTCTATGCTTGTTGTGTCTATTTGAGTGATTAATCTCATCTTGATTTAATTTAGGTAGGTCATAAAACTCAAGGAAATCATCCATTTCTTTCAGATTTTCATACTTCATGGAGTATATGCTTTTATATGTCCCTATGATTTTTGGAATTTCTCTGACATCTGTTGTGATGTTACCTTCTTCATTTTTAATTTTATTAATTTGTGTCTTTTCTCTCTTTCTTTTGATTAGATTTGCTAAGGTTTTATCAATCTTGTTTATCCTTTCAAAGAACCAACTATTTGTTTCATTAATTCTTTGGATTTATTTTGTTCCTACTTCATTAATTTCTGCCCTTATCTTTATTATTTCTTCCCATCTCCTGATTTTTGGTGTGCCTTGTTCTTCTTTTTCCAAGGCTTTAAGGTGAAGCATTAGGTTGTTTCCTTGCGACCTTTCTAATTTCTTAATATAGGCACTTAAAGCTATAAATTTACCTCTTAGAACTGCCTTCATTGTGTCCCAGAGATTTTGGTATGTTGTGTTCTCATTGTCATTCTTGACTCTATAATTTTTTTTTTAATTTCCTTCTTGATTTCTTCATTGACCCATTCATCATTTAGTAGTATGTTGTTTGGTTCCCATCCTTTTGTGTATTCTCTATAGCCTTTCTTACTATTGATTTGTAGTTTGATTCCATTGTGGTCAGATAGAATGCAAGGAATTATTTCAATTTTCCTGAATTTGTTAAGATTTGCTTTGTGTCCTAATATATGGTCTATCTTAGAGAATGTTCCATGTGCTGCTGAAAAGAATGTATATTCCACAGCCTTTGGATGAAATGTCCTATATATATCTGTTAGGTCCATTCCTTCTATGACCTCATTTAGTCCAGATGCCTCTCTGTTTATTTTTTCCCTGGGATGACCTGTCAATTGATGAGAGTGGTGTGTTGAACTCACCCACCACTGTGTTTGGTGTTATCTGTGACTTTAGTTATAAAAGTGTTTGGTGAATTTGGGAGCTCCCATGTTAGGTGTATATATGTTTAGGATTGTAATGTCCTCCTGTTGGAATGTGTCCTTAATCAATATAAAGTGACCTTCCTTATCTTTCTTTACTAACGTTGGACTGAATTCTACCTTGTCAGATATTAGGATAGCAACCCCCTGCTTGTATACTAGGCCCATTTGCTTGAAACCCAATTTTCCAACCTTTCATCCTAAAATAATGTCCATCCTTTGTAGAAAGGTGAGTTTCTTGGAGACAAGTTGTAGGATATTGCTTTTAAACCCAGTCTGCAAACCTATGCCTTTTGGTTGGGGCATTGAGGCCATTGATATTAAGAGATATTATTGAAAGTTGTGTCTTTATGTTTGCCATTTCTTTTGTGGTTCAGTTTCTACCTTTGCTCTCTTGTGTTAATTACTATTTGAATATTGCTTGTTTTTTTCCAAGTTGCTTATATATGTGCTTTTCCTTCTCTTTGGCATCAAGGATTCTTTCAAGTATTTTCTGTAAAGCTGGTTTTGTCTTCAAATACTCCTTTAGCCTGCTTTTGTAATGGAATGTCCTCATTTCTCCATCTATTTGAATGGATAGCTTTGCAGGATAAAGTAACCTTGGTTGACAGTTGTTATCTTTCAGAATTTGGAATACATCACTACAAGCCCTTCTGTCTTTTAAAATTTGTGTTGAGTAATCTGCTGTAATCCTGATGGGCTTGCCTTTGTAGGTAACTTGATGGTTCTCTTTGACCACTTTCAATATTTTTTCTTTGGATTGTGTGTTTGGTAGTTTGATTATAATATGGCAAGGAGAGGTTCTTTCCAGGTTTTGTCTGGCTGGGGTTCTAAAGGATTCCTGTATCTGCATTGGCACCTCTTTCCCAATTTGGGGGAAGTTTTCTTCTATGATTTTTTGTTTGTTTGTTTTTGAGGACACCTACTATACCTATGGAGTAAGATTCTTTTACTATGCCCTGAATTCTTAGTTTGATCTTTTCATAGTGTCCCGAATATCTTGAAATTCCCATTCATACTTTTCTATTAGTTTGTCTTTCTCTTTGTTGGACTGTATTAGATCTGCCACTTGGTCTTCTAGCTTAGATATTCTGTCCTCTCTTTCATCCATTCTACTGGTGAGATTTTCTACAGAGCTTTTTATTTAATTAACTGTGTTCTTCATTGCTAGTAATTCTGACTGGTTTTTCTTTATTATTTTATTTCCTTATTTATGTCTTGTATTGCCTTCTTTATTTCATTAAATTGGTTTCCTGCATCTTGTTTGATTCCTTTGATTTCCTCTCTGATTTCCTCTTTTATTTCCTCTTTGATTCCTTTGATTTGTTGTTTGACTTCTTTGAACATATTTATAATCATTCTCTTGAAATCTTTCTCAGGCATTTCCTCCAACTCATTCTCACTGGAGGTCATCCCTGATGCATTAATACTTTTTGGGGGATTCATATTGTCTTGATTTTTGGTGTTTTTGTGTTATAATGTATATGTCTTTGCATATTGGATTAAGTTAATGGTTGGATTTTCTAGTTTGCTGGGTATTCTTAGCTGTATCAATTGATCTGTTGTTATATACTTCAGTGTATGAGATTAAGATGATAGGTGTGGCTCTTAACACTCTCACAGTATCTAGAAAAGTGTTCCTAGGGGCTGAGTTTGCCTGCTATGGGAGTATTCAAGTAGGCTGAGTGGAACAAAATACAAGTAGATTCTAAAATTTACCTAAACACTGTACACATTCAATCAACAACAGCACCAAAGATTTATGCAATATTAGGTGTTATTGCAACCAGATCCTCTATCAACAAAAAGGTTAAGAATTCTGGTCTGTTGAGGGTTCCAAGTCTTGTGACCAAGTGAGACCCTTCTCTGGTGCAATCCCAGTTACCTTTTTGGATGACTTTGGCCTCAGTCAAGTAGGCTGGCTGGGTTGCTAGACTGTTGTTCTGTTTTCTAGAGCTGGGCACTGGCTTTTCCTGTGGGGCAAACTGAGCTTGGCAACTGTGACCCTGCAGATGTGCCTCCCCACTGCTGTAACCACTGCTGCTGCTGAAGCTGCTGCTGCTGCTGCTGCTGAAGCTGCCACTGCTGGTTCTGCCACTGCTGTTGAAGCTGCTGCTGCTGGGTCCACTACTGCTGTTGTGGGACCCACCACTGCCACTGCCGGAGCTGCTGCTGCTGGAGCCACTGTTGCCAGTGCCAGAGCCACTGCTGTTGCTGCCAGAGCTGGAGCTGCAGCTTCCACCACCACTTCCGCTGCTGGAGCCAGGGCACCACTGCCAGAGCTGCTTCAGCCTGCCTGTGTGGGCTCTGGATGCTGGATCTCTCCTATTTCTCTGCTGCCATTTTAATTTATCATACACCTCACTTTTTGGTAAAAGTGTGTATTTTGCTTCTGTTTTCTTTGGCTTTTTCTCCCCTTGGCTGCTTTGGCATGGTTCCTATGCCACCATCTTAACCAGAAGACTCTGTTGGACATTTTCTTAAGTCTGTTCTAGCCATATATATTTCTTCCTGTGTGAACCACCTATTCAGTTCTCTGCTCCTTTTTTGGAATGTTGGGTTTTTTATTTATTTATTTATTTATTTATTTATTTATTTATTTATTTATTTTGTTCTTTGTAGATTTGAGATATTGGGCATCTTTCATTGGTATAGCTGGCAAAAATCTTCTCCCATTCTGTGAGTAATCTATTAGCTCTGATTATGGTAAGCTTTTCTGTTCAAAAGCTTTTTAGTTTTATAAGATCCCTTTGGTTGATTAATGATATAATGACCTGGGCTATTGGGCTTTTGTTCAGGAATTCTTTCCCCACTCCTATATCATGCAGAGTTCCTCCTATTTATTCTTCATGTAGGAGAAGTATTTCTTTTTTGTGTATGGTGAGATTTGTGTGTCTGGTTTCATTTTTCTACATATGGTTATCCAATTTGTGCAGCACCAATTATTGAAGATGCTGTCTTTTCTCCAATCTACATTATTGGAAACTTTGTCAAAGATCAAGTAGCTGTAGTTAATGGACCTAAAGTCTGGGTCTTCAATTCTGATCTATTGGTCTATATTTCTGGTTTTGTGCCAGTACCATGCTGTTTAGATTTGGTATGGTGATAACTCCAGGGGTGTTTTCTTTGCTGAGGATATCTTTGAATATATGAGGCTTGTTGCTATTCCATATGAATTGTGACATCATTTTTTTCTATCTCTGTGAAGAATTATGGTGGAATTTTTATTGTTATTGCATTAGACATGTATATTGTTTTCGGTAGAATTTCCATTTTCATAATAGTAATTCTACCTATTCAGGAGCATGGGAGGTCTTTCCATCTTCTCATATCCTCCACAATTTCTTTCTGGAGTGTTTTGATGATTTAATTATATAGGTCGTTCACATCCTTGGTTAGTGTTATTCCAAGGTATTTAATTGTTTTGTTGCTATTGAAATTTTGACAGCCTTGCTGATTTCTTTCTCTGTATATTTGTCCTTTGCTTATAGAAAGACTATTGTTTTTTGTGGGATGAATTTGTAGCCTGCCACTTTATTGAAGGAATTAATCATCTTCAGAAGTTTTGAGATGGAGACTTTTGGGTCACTTTTGTATAGGATCACATCATGTACAAATAGGGATAACTTGACCTCTTCCTCCCTTTTCTTTTGTTCTCCTGTCTTATTGCTTGTGTTAGGACTTCTAGTACTATATTGAAGAGCCCTTGTGCGAGTGGGTACCCCTGGCTTATTCTTGATCTCAATGGGAATTCCTTGCTTCTTTATCCATTACTTATAATTTGAGCTTTAGGTAGGTGCTTTCTATATAGTATTTATTGTTTTCAGTTATAAATAATTCCTGCCTGTTCTCTCCAATGTTTTGTCATGAAGGGATGCTGTATTTTGGCAAAGGCTTTCTCTGCACCTATTGAGATGATCATGTGGTTCAGGATCTTTGCATCTAAGTTCATCAGGGATATAGGACTCTAGTATTATTTTCTTGTTGTATCTCACTTTGGTTTTGGTATAAGGGTAATACTATTTTATTAAAAGTAATTGGGGAGTTTTCCCTGTTCTCTGATTATGCAAAACAGTTGGATAAAAATTCATTTCAATTCTTCAATGAAGGTTTGATAGAATTAGGGTGAGAAGCCATCTAGTCCTGGTCTTTTCTTTTTATGGAGGTTTATGATTATCTTTTCAATTTCAGTGGATGTGATAGGCTTCTTTAGGAAATTAATATGCTCTGAATTTAGTTTTGGTAGGTGGTTTCTGTCTAGCAATTTATCCATTTCCTACAGATTACCCAATTTTGTGGAGTAGAGGTAAGTAAGTCCCAATGATTTTTCAGAATTCATTTATGTCAGCTGTGTCCTCTCCTTTTCCACTTCTAATTTAGTTAATGGAAACATTTCCTGATTTGCTTTATCAAATTGGCCAGGGGTTTGACAATCTTGTTCATTTTTTTTGTTTTAAGAACCAGCTCTTCATTCAATCAGTTTTCTTAATTGTTTTCTTAGTTTGCAATTCACTAATTTCTACTCTGATAGTGATTATCTCTTTCACTATGGAACTCTTTGGGTTTGATTCTTCCTGTTTTTCCAATGCCTTTAGATGCTTGGGTTATTAACTTAGGATTTCTCTGTATTTGTATGAAGGAATGTACTTTTATGAATTTTCCAAATTGGACTGCCTTCATTATGTCTCATAAGTTTTGCTAAGTTGTGTTCTCTTTGTCATTTAATACTAGAGGTTTTACAATTTCTTTTTTAGTTTCTCCACTACCCATTTATTGTTTAATAGTATCTTGCTCAGTCTCCAGGATCAGGAAACATCTTTTGTAGCTGTACAACATTTTGATCTGATATAATGCAGGAATTATGTCAAAATTTCAGAATTTATGCAGTCAGGTTTTATGGCCTAATTTATGATCTATTTTGGAGATTGTTCCTTGAGTTGGTGAAAATAATGTATATTTGGACTTTGGAGAGAACATTTCATAGATTTCCATTAGCTCCACAACTATGGTGTTGTTGAGCACTCTTACTTATCTGTGGATTTTCTGTTTGGATGATCTGTCTATTGGTGACGGGAGTGTTGAAGTACTCAACTGTGATGGTGTTGGTGTTTATTTCTGTTTTGTTGTCAAGTAGGTTTTGTTTAATAAACTGTGGTTCACCTGTGTTTGGTGCATATCGATTTATGACTGTGTCCTCTTGTTGGATTATTGCCTTGATGAGTAAGAAGTGTTCTGAGATGGAGAGATGGCTTAGAAGTTAAGGCACTTTCTTGCAAAGCCAAAGTTCCTCAGTTCAATTCCCCAGGACCCATGTAAGCCAGATGCATAAGTTGGTGCATGCATCTGGAGTTCATTTGCAGTGCACCAATTCTCCTTGCCTTTGGACTCAAGTTTTCATCCCCTTCTGGTGTACACATTGTCTGAACTTTAGGATGTTTTAGTGTATCTCACTGCTCCTTCATGTTCTGTTTGCAAAATGTTTTGGACTTATTAACATATCTGGACTCCCAAACTGTTTCTTCTGTTTTGTCTTTCAGCGTTGAGTTTCTGTTCTCAACATTATTACTTCTGTTTTTGAGGGTTTACAGAGAGTTTTACATTAGTTGGAATTTGGTGTGTATCCTCTTTTGCCTTTTTCTATACAGAGTTCCAATTTCAGGTCATGTTTTTATTGTCTTAATGCTTTTTGGGATTCATTCTTGCATTTACTTATGTATTATTTAGGCTTAACCAGATAGTTACTGTGATCTTCTATTTCTTGCCTCAACTTCAGTTCACTTAACTTTTTTGTGGTCTTTCTGGGTTTTATCTATTCAGTCAAACCTAGTGAAGACAACTGCATGGATTTCGGCTATGTGGTTGTTTTTTTTTTTAATGTTTATTTTCATTTATTTATTTTGCAAGTGACAGAGAGAGAAAGAGGCAGAAAGAGAGTGAGGAGGAGAGAGAGAGAGAGAAAGACAGAGAGAGAGGGAGGGAGAGAGAGAGAGAATGGGTGCTCCAGGGTCTCCAGCCACTGCAAACGAACTTCAGGTGCATGCTCCCCCTTGTGCATCTGGCTAACATGGGTCTTGGGGAATCGAGCCTTGAACTGGGGTCCTTAGGCTTCACAGGCAAGTGCTTAACCACTAAGCAATCTCTCCAGCCCTGTTTTGTTGTTGTTGTTGTTGTTGTTTTGTCTTGTTTTTTGTTTTTGTTGATTTACTGCCAGTTCTGCCATTTGTTTTGTTAGGGTCATATATCTTGTGTCTTCCATTTGGAGTTCTATTACTGTTGTCTCCTCTATCTTTTCACTGGAGTATTCCATTGCAGGACTAGGCAACCTTGTTGGAAATCCCTCCATTTTATGTTTTATGTTGTTTCTTTTGCATTGTGATCTGCCCATCAGAGTGTGGGAATCTTCTTTAAGGAGGAAGCAAAACGTTTCCCTTATAGTGTCTTCAGGGAGTGTTTTGTTTGATGTTTGATTAGAATAGGCTGATAATAGCTTTGCAATTTGGGATGCACAGGTTGTGAAGCATGTAAGTGGACCAGCCACTCTGGGCTGGTGCTTACTACCAAAGGTGGGATAGGAGGTCTGGGATCCCTTTGGCCTAGCTCAGCTATGTCTTGCTGTAGCTCTGGTCTTGAAAAACTTGCCCTTGATCTCCTACTGAACCCAGATGGGCAGGTTATGGAAAACCCACTGGTTCCTCTAGGGTGATTGCCTGGTTTTCCTGTGCTCCCCTTCTGGGGATGATATGATGCTTCAAGTACTCACTGAGAGCAGGGTGGGGTATTGTAGAGATTGTGGGGGTTGCTGGTTCCATAGCTCTGGCCATACAGGAAGTTGGCTTATGTGGTAGTGAAAGGGGCACTGGAAAAGAGGTGTACACAGGGTGCCTGTAGGAAGCATAGGTGTGGCTGGTCTGCAAGCAGAGGGAAGCAGCCTTCAGGCCAACCCAGCAAGGATGTAAGACAAGGGAGGGCAGGTGGAGACAGGAGTTCAAGTAGGCCATGATCTCAGTCTCTGAAGCCTGCAGGAGCAAGACATGGGCTGGATGCAGTGAGGAGGGGATCTCTGGGCAACAGAAGAAGGGCCAGATGGAGTGTACGCATCTCTGGGAGCCATGGAAGTGCACATGGGCTACAAACAGATACAATGCACAAGGGTCATCAAAAGATGCAGTAGGGAACCTCCAGGAAAGAGGGAGGGTGCAGGCCAGTTGGCATGGGCTTCAAAGAGAGAAGGAGGGGGGTGTGGACCAATTGTTGTGACCCTTTGGGAGAGAGGGAGGATATGTGCCATTTGGCAGTGGCCTCTGGGAGAGAGGAAGGATGTTGGCCAAATGGTGGAGGTCTCTGAGAGGGACAGATGGTGGTCATCACCAAAAGTTGCAGTGGTGGGGTAAGCTTGGGGAGAGAGGGAATGCACAAGGGCCCCCATCATCTGAGCCTGCAGGTAGTGCAGTCTAAAACCTAGTCATGGAGTGGTGGCTGGGATGGGTGCTGGGGGAGAACCAAAGGTCTAGTGTGCTACCCAATTTTGTGTGAATAAGCAGACTCCCTACTGTGTCCCTCTGTGCCCACCCACTGGAGGTCTGCTTAGACCTACTCACACTGGAGCCCCACATATCTTGCCTAATATTCCCCCCGGGAACTGAAGTGTGGTTAGAAGGATACCATTTTGACAGGAAGCCTAAACATCTTTTTTTTCAAGATCTGAGATATTTTATTCTCAGAATAAATTTTCAAGACTGTGTCTATATCATGTATCTTAATGTGTTGAAAGACTACATATAGAAACTATTCACAAAGTTAAAAACTTATTTTTGGGGCTGGAGAGATGGCTTAGCGGTTAAGCGCTTGCCTGTGAAGCCTAAGGACCCCGGTTTGAGGCTCGGTTCCCCAGGTCCCACGTTAGCCAGATGCACAAGGGGGCGCACGCGTCTGGAGTTCGTTTGCAGAGGCTGGAAGCCCTGGCGCGCCCATTCTCTCTCTCTCCCCCTAGCTGTCTTTCTCTCTGTGTCTGTCACTCTCAAATAAATAAAAGAAAATAAAAAAAATTAAAAAAACTTACTTTTGTAAGCAAAAATGTACTGAACACTACCAAAATTATACATTAACAATGGTTAGGAATATGGAGAGAAAGAAGCCTCTGTATGGCTGAAGGCATGGACAAACTGGTGAAAACACCTACACACAGAATGATTCTTCTCTGTTTTTCTTGTATTTTCAAGGTAGGGTCTCACTCTAACTCAGGCTGACCTGGAATTCCATGCATACTCTCAGGGTGGCCTCAAACTCACAGCGATCCACCTACCTCTCCTTCCTGAGTGCTGGGATTAAAGTGTGTGCCACCACGTCTGGCTCAGAATGATTCTTCTTGATAGCACTTCTCAGCCTTTACAATAATGGGGTCATATCCTGTGTTTTGAGATCACATATAAAGCCAAATGTGCCATATGATAATTCTTTTTTTTTAATTAATACATTTCTGTTTTTCTTTCTCTCTCTCTCCCTCTCTCCTTTTTCCCCCCATACGTCTTTTGTCCTTTTTCCTCCTGTCCGCATTTCCTTGAGCTCTATCCGTAATGAGGTAATTGGTCCTTAGTCAGTATGGGGAGGTGGGCTGTGCTTCAATATAGTTCTACTCACCTGCTGTCTCTTACAATCCCCCAACCTTTCTTCCACAAAAATCCTTAAGCCTTTGCAGATCTGTTAGCAGTTAATTTAGTGCTGAGTTCTTTATAGCCTCTGGGTTTCTGCTTCCATGTGTTTGGGTTGACTATCTTAACTGTTGCTGCTTCTCTGGAGGTGGTTATCAGGCTAGCATTGGGAGAAACACTCATGCTGCTGCTTTCTCTGTAATTTCTTCTGGCCCCTTGTAGATGTGGTATAGGCAACACATCAAACTTTCAGGAGGGACTGAAGGATTGTTAAGGTACTCAAGATTCACCTTTCAAGAACCAATGCTTAATGGTCAATGATACATAACTCACTTTAGAGGCGCAAAAAGGACTTACTATTTTACTTGAATTAGAAATGTTAGTACAATTTCAATCATCATTTGATCAAAAGGATTGTACTGTTAACTTTATTAGCATTAAATTATTCACAACTTCAATCAACTGAACACATTAGTGAGATCCCTAATTGCTATATAAAATGGAAAAGAAACATGAGTGATTTCATTGGAGAAGCTGATGTGAAAAAAGATCATGAGAAATTTAGTATATACCAGATGTTAAAATTTTAAATGATATTTAATTATATAAATTAATGGCACTTTCAGATAACTAGATTGCATTTTTAATCCTCATATTTTCAATTCAGCCCCATTTTCCAACCCTACCTTTATTAGAGGGTGATATTTAATTGTGAAAATCAGAATAACACGTTGTGGCAATGAAACCATAAGCTTCCTTTAGAGTTTAACTTTTGATTTTCAAAGCTATTTTTTTTTTCTTGGAAAGATGGTTAATACAACATGAATCTTTAGTTTTCCATAATTCTCTTCATGGTGATATGTATTTTTTATGATTTTTTGTTTACTTCATAGAGTACATTTTTCCTTAAAACTATTATCAAACTATAGTGTTTCTTAGTACTATAGACATGTCAGAAATATGAAAATATAACAGCAATTTAAAACTAATCATCTAAATTCTGCTAGAAAATACTACTGAGAATTTGAATGTAATGATGTTGAAATGGTATATTAATGTTAAGATACATCAATACATCATCATATCTGAAGACATAAACTTGCAATCAATTTTAGTCATCACATTATATAATTCCTTATTTCACAGGCATAAAATAAATAAACTTAGGATGAAAAAAAAGTCTAATGGTATAAATTTGACTTTAGGTCCCAAGACTGGCATGCCCTGAGGATACAGAACCAGTGTTAACTCAACTTAGACCTTAAATCACCCAGTAAGGCAAAGATGGAGCCATTTCTCAGACCTGCTCTGACTCCCAGATTGAAGTTCTTTCTATCATAATCATGGGGTCACAGTTTCTTTACCAAGTTGTCACTACAGTAGAAAACTGGCATTACTAGAGCTAGTTCATAGCCTGCCATGGTTATTTTGAAAATGACAAAGTTTATTTAGAAAAATACAGTATCATTTCTGAGTACAATGTGTCACATCTTAGAATCTTTCTCAAACTCACTCTACCTGTAACAAGGAACCTGTGCTAATCCTCAAACAATAGGAGATATCAATATTACATAGCCTCTCCAGTACTGGTTGTAATACAGTGGATAACTGCTATTTTTAAAAGTTTGCTATAGGGCTGGAGAGATGGCTTAGCGGTTAAGCGCTTGCCTGTGAAGCCTAAGGACCCCGGTTCGAGGCTCAGTTCCCCAGGACCCACGTTAGCCAGATGCACAAGGGGGCACACGCATCTGGAGTTCGTTTGCAGAGGCTGGAAGCCCTGGCGCGCCCATTTTCTCTCTCTCCCTCTATCTGTCTTTCTCTCTGTGTCTGTCGCTCTCAAATAAATAAATAAAAAATTTTGAAAAATGTTTAAAAGTTTGCTATAGCTTTAGATAAGGAGACTGGAAGCAAAACCATTAAGACATGTGGAACGTGAGTACTACTTATCAGATTAAGAAGACAGAACATTTTGCCATAGATTAATAAAACCACATTACAGTGCATGCTCAATAAAATCACTGTGCCATTCTCCCTGGGCTCTGCTTGTGTCTGGTACAAAGTGATATGGCTCTGTTACAGTCAGGCTTGCATTGCTGGCAGAGAAAAAAAAAAAAAAAACCAACCAAGAGCAGCATGTGGGGAAAAATAGGGTTTTTTGGGAGGAAGGGGGGCTTACAGATTGAGGGAAGCTCCATGGTGGCAGGAGAAAAGGATGACATGAGCTGAGGCTGGAAATCATCTCCTAGCCAACATCAGATGGACAAAAGCAACAGGAGAGTGTGCCAGGAGCTGGCTATCATACTCATAAGCTGGCCCCCAACAATACTTTGCCTCCAGGAGGCTTTAATCCCCAAATTATCATCAGCTGGAAACCTAGCATTCAGAACACATAAATTTATGGGGGACACTTGAATCAAATTATCACAGGCTCCCACAAGCAGAAGCTGGTGGAATAGAAAGGATAAACTTCCCACCATAAGTTTCAGGTCTGCTCCCAGTTATAGGATGTATTACATTGGATATCCTCTCTAGGTTACAATGTTGACATCAGTAAGTTTAGGATAAGAAAAGGGAATCTTTTTGGTTCCCAAAGCTGGTACACAATGCAGATAAAAGTAGTCAACTACTGTGATAGAATCTCTGTTATCAACCTCTATATTCCCATTGTACAAGTGATAAATCTAGAGGTGGTTGCACATTCATTGAGGTCACATGGCACAATATCTTAGTTTTCCATTCTATTCCTCTGACTCCTAACACTGTATATGGAAATACTTGGTCAACTGCAAAGTGTGGCATAAACAAATGTGACTGTAGGTTTATAAACTGATACAGAAAGCCTTCACTTTCTATTCCACTCCATGCTCACTGCTCTCCAGTAAAATTGATAATAGTTATTAATTGAAGCTAATCTCAAATTTAAGGTTATTGACTTAGTTGTGTATTCAGTTGAAGGATATTTATACTACTTAAAAACCTGCCATAGCCAATTTAAAGCTATTTGACCACTGTGACAATCTATTCTTCTCATACCATTCATCATAAAACTGCTAGCAGCAGTATTTTTTAACTAAAGTAAAATTTTCATAAAATTTGACAATTAACAATCTTAAAGTCTGAAATTAAGTGGTGTTATGTACGTTCACAATCACCCACATTTATTTTCAGTATTTAATTCCAGCCACAGAGCTGTCAATAATTCATGTTCCTCTCCTAACCATCAGCTAGACAGCACTCATATTTTTGCCTTTGTGAAGTAGCCTATTTTGAACATTGTAGATATACAGTCATAAGATGAGAAAATATTTAGTTAGGGTTCATTAACAGTATAATGTTTTAAATATTCATCAATGCCATAGCACGTATGAAATTCATAACAGAATATAGCTTTAATACATGCTACAGCATTGATTATATTGGGAATATAACTAACAGAAGGATCAGAGTCCTTTATTAAATCCTTTTAAAATATTTATACTTGTTTATTTGAAAAAGAGAGAGAGACAGACAGGTGTGCAAGGATTTTTGTCACTGCCAACAAACTCAAGATGCATGCAACACTTTATGCATTTGGCTTTACATGGGCACTGGGGAATTGAACCAGGCCAGAAGACTGCACACAAGTGCCTTCAACTGCAAATCCATATCCCTATCCTTAATTACTTTTTAATAGTCAATTGAACCCCAGCCTTTCTCAAATAGCTCTACTATTTTTCTTTTGTTGTTGTTCTAAGAGAGAGAGGTGTTATTTAAGGTTACCCATTTTCATCAGTGTTTGTAATTTTACATTATTTCAATGATTGTAAAGTGGCATCTCATTTTGTTTTCCATTTGTACTCTCCCAGTGACTACTGATGTTGTATAGATTTTCCTGTGTATATTGGTTACCTGCATATTTTTACAAAATAATATGTCTATGTCCTTTGACAATTTTTCATTAGGTTGTTTGTTTTCCACTGTCAATGCATGAAAGTTCTCTTAATACATATTCTGACCTTGGCAAATAATGATTTGCTAACTTTCTTTAAATGGTCTTCTCACTTCCTTTGATGTATAAAAGGGTGTGTTTTTTGTAATTGTCATATCACTTATCATACTCACTACTACATTGACAAATACAGGTTCATGAAGATTTACTCAGGTTTTTCTGCAAAGCTTTGTAGTTTTGCATTTATATACAGGTAATTAAATCCACTTTAAGTTCATTTTGTACACAGTGTGCGGTTAGGATCCAACATCATTATTTTGCATTGTTAATCCAGTTGTCTTAACTCTATCAGTTGAAGAGTCAGTCATATTCCATTAAATAGTGTTGGTTCCCTTGTTGAAAATAAATTTACCATAGGTATGTGGGTTTATTTTTGTATTTTGAATTCTACTTGATTAATCTAAGTGACTGGACTTATGTCAGAACCACACTGCTTTAATAAGTGTAAGCTGGTAGTAATTTTGAAGTTGGAAATTGTAATTTCTTCAAGCTTCTTATTTTTAGTGATTGTTTAGTAATTATTTTATATCCCTTATGATTTCCATGGTCTCAAGATCAGATTCTTTATTGTCACGTGAATGTTTGTCCACTCCTGCAAAAGTTTCACTGGAATACTTTAAATGAATTGCATTGCATTTGTAAATCAATTTAATGGTTATTGTCATCTTAAATATCAGTTGATACTTAAATTGTCTAATCCATGAATGCATGAATTTTCCCATTTACTTAGATCTTCTATAATTCCAATTAAGATTCTTCTGTGGTTTCAATGAACAAGTTCTTAGTTATTAGTTACAATTATTCCCAGATTTATTTTCAGTCTTAAAATGGTAGATTTTCTTAATCTATTTTTGATTACTATCAGTGTACAGCATTGAATAATTTAATGTCATATTATGTATTTGGTATCCTATAGCTTACCTGAATTTATTTCCTTACTTTAATACATTTCTATGGGTTATTTATAACTTCTTACATATAATTAAATCATTTACAAATTGAGTTCATTTTCATTCTGATTCTCCAACATGGATCCCTTTTCTATCCTTTTGTTAATCTCCTGCCTAAAACGTTCCCTTTAATATTAGTGAAATTGCTTTGGCTTCAGGTGGGGTCCCCTCAGGCCTGTGAGCTCCAATTTTGGGGTCCTTAATCTATTGAGAAAAGAATTGAAATTTAACAACATAAGAAGGTTAAATTATTGTTTATTTAGAGAAAAAAAATGAGTCGGGGGATGTGGTGGTTTGATTCAGGTGCTCCCCATAAACTTAGATGGTCTGAATGCTAGGTTCCCCAGCTGAAGGCAATTGGAAATTAAAGCCTCCTGGATGTAGTGTATTGTTGGGGTGGGCTTATGGGTATTATAGCCAGTTTCCCCATGCCAGTGTTTGGCATACTCTCCTGTTGCTATGGTCCACCTTATGTTGGCCAGGGGGTGATGTCCACCCTCTGCTCATGCTATTATTTTCCCCTGACATCATGGAGCTTCCCCTCATGCCTGTAAGCCAAAACAAACCTCTTTTCCCACAAGCTGCACTTAGTTGGGTGATTTCTACCAGCAATACAAACCTGATTGCAACAGTAAAGTGGTACCAAGGAGTGGGACTGCTGTTAGACACCTATCTGTGTGGCTTTGACCTTTTTGAGCTGATTTTCAAGAGGAATGTAGAAGGGTTTGAAACCTTGGTCTTTGAGATGCCTTGCAGTGCTGTAAGTACAGCTTGATGGACTATTCTGGTCAGAGTTGAAAGACCTTAATGCAGTAAGAACTATGGACTGTAGGTTTGGCTTATGAGGGTGAAAAAGTGCTTTGCTTGGACTGGGCAATTTGTGTGGGAAACTTGCTGTTATGTAGGGGTCCTGAGAAGTTGTGCAGGGTTGCTTTGCATAGAAATGAACTAACATGAACAGAGGGATATGGCACAAAAAGAAATATCACTGGGTGAACTTCTGCCCATTCAGCTGCAATTAAGAGATTGCAACCTTTGAGATTGGGCCAGCTAACCTGCACTGGGGCAACAAGAAGAATGTAGACTCTTTTGAAGGGCCTAAGTGGTCAAGAAGTGTCCTGTTCTTCAAAGTCTGCTTTATCCCCCACCTCCCAGGATTAACAAGTTGGCACCCTACCTGGTATTGTGGAGTATAAGAAATGCAGGAAAGAGAAGGTCATTGAGTTTGTAACATTGTCTTGTGTTTTGGAAATGACCATGGGCAGTGTGAAGCAGGTTTGTTGGTTGCCTATATGGAGACCTCATGAGGCCATGAAGATGAACCATGGATTGCAGTGGAGACCCAGTAGAGATGCCAAGACCACGAGATGGCTGCTAGGGAAAGCTGCCAGCCCCAATGATGCTTTCCAGGACTTTGAGTAGCCTAACTGGAGAGGCAGAATTACAGTACCAGAGACTTGTTGCTGGTTAGAATTATTGGACTGGAAGATTTGTCACTGGCTAGAGTTGTTGGACTTGAAGCTACAGAGTTTGATGTTTGCTATGGTTGTTTTAAATCTTGTATTGACTGAATATTCTTTGTTATGCCCAATGCAATCTTTTGCAGTGTGAATGTTTATTGGGTATTATTATGGGTTTTTTGAGGTTATTTTTCAGTATTATGGCTCAATTAAAAGGCCTTGGATTATGGGGATTACAAACATCATTGGAATTGATAAAAAAATATATATATATGGTTTTAAAGTTGGGTGAATGCACTGCATTTTTATATCACGTATGGTTATCAGTTTATGGGGGCCAGGGGCAGAATCTAGTGGTTTGATTTAGGTGTCCCCCATAAACTTAGATGTGCTGGATTCTAGGTTCCCCAGCTGATGGCAATTGGAAATTAAAGATCAAGGGAGAAGACTAGCCGAAAGACTCAAGACAAAGGAGAATTTTCTTCCTTACCTAGATAGAAAGGAGAGGGAAGATGAGGAGACACCCACATATGCAAGGCAAAGCATAAGAACCAGAATACCCAGGCCAAGAGAAGCCAGGCTGGGAAGGAGAGAAACAGACTTACATGCCTATTCAGGCCTGGTCATGGGGAATAGTGAGAGTGGGCCACATGGGTAACTTTCTTTATATAGATCATACATCCAAATAAACTGAGCCTTTTTATGAGGTGAGTCAGGACAGACCTGATTGGCTCATGGACTCAGGGCTAATCAAGAGAAGCAGAGGTGAAGAAGCAAAAAGTTTCTCCTGGACAGTGTCACTGGTAGCCATCTTGGATGAAACAGGACAGGAAAGAGTTCCAGTTTGGCCAGGACAAATAAGTGGCATCTCCTTGTTCTTCTTTGAGCTCTTCTCCTAGGTACCTACCAGCAAAAGCCCATCTTACTCCTGTTTCTCCTTCAGTATTGACTGAGAATGGCAAAATAAGCATTTTGTCTCAACCTTAATCTGAAAAAAGTAGTTTTCAGCTCCTCTCTATTGAGTAGGCTTTTATCTGTGGGCTTCTGAAAACAAATGTTATTTATCTAGTTGGGAGAGCTCTCATTTATTGCTAGTTTACTGAAGATTTTTATCATGAAAGCTTATCAATTTCTTGTCCTGAACATATCGAAATAACCATCTTGTTTTTATTTCTATTATATTAGTGTGGTATATTTGACAAGTTGATTTTCACATATTGGAAAATATCATGTTATTTAGACTTAGTCATGTTGTATACTTTATGTGCCACTAGGTAAAGTTCACTAGCATTTTGTTGAGGATTTTTACATCCTCATTTGTGACATTATTCTGCAATTCTTTTCTTACATCTTTGTTTAGCTTTTTCATCATGGTACTCATGGCCTTATATATTGAATTAAGAATTATTCTTTTTATTTAAGATAGGTTAAAAAAAACATAGTGATAATTTTTCATTAAAACTTGTCATACAAGGATTTTGGAGTTTCTCTGCCATTGTAACAATATATGTACTGATACACTGAACCCTTGAGGGTGGGTATTCCCAGGTCCTGGTCTTATGAATTCAAAGAATGAAATCCACAGACCAAAGTATAAGGATCAGAATTATTTAGGGGAGGCAAGACAGGCCCTGAACTTAATAGAAAAAAGCAAGGCAGAGCTCTTGCACATGGAGAAAAGAGGGGGTTTAAGAGGCTCACCCCAAGACTCAGACTGAGGTTTTTGATGAGCGCCATGGATATGCAGCTGGTTTGATCTCTCAGTCTGGTGTCAGATGTCTGGAGTCAAGCCCTCTCGATAAGGGCAATATTCCTAGAGGTCTTAATTCTCTAGGAAGGGCCTTTTCAGAACAGAACAAAAAGTACTCCCTAATGGAGATAAGGAAAGGCTAGGCTTTTCTGACCTTTCTGACTTGAAGTACAGTGTAATTACCTAGATTATTCCCTTAAAGGCCCAAGAATAATTCCCACATTTAGTCAAGGAAAATGCTATTTACATTGGGTTCCTGTTACCCTAAGCTGCCTAGCCAATTTGTATCAATTAATTTGGTCTATTCTTACTTGTTCTGGTTTATTTTAATTTTTTTTTTATTTTATACATTCTGAGGTAGTTTAGGGTAACAGTACCCCTGCCCAAATAAAATCAGGGAATGTTTCTGAGCCTGTCCTTGGAGTCTCCATTTGCTAGAGGTCACAGATGCATCTAGTTTCTCCTTATCTCTTGCCCAAAGGAGTTACCCAGTTGTTTTTCCATAAACTCAACTGGAGTCCCTCCCTAGGAAAGAGTTTCCCTTTCCTGCAGTTAAGACTCCTGAACAGATTAAACCTAAACTGTGCATTGTAGCTGGTTAGTTAAACAAACACTATAAAGATCTATAATCTAAAAATCTATAAATGACTCCAAGTGGACTTTAGTAGGCTCCTGCCTTCTAGTGGCCAGGGGCCTTCTATACTCTCTCTTTTCTTTCCTTCACTAAATAAAATAAAAGTCTTTCTAAATTTAATCCTTGATTCTGTGGACTTTGTGTTTTTTTGAATTTGAATTCATAAGATACACCCCCAAATTCTCACATCATATCAGTGCACTGGCATATTATGTTCATATTGGTGCATTACCCAAGGAACCCCAATTCTCTTGTTAATTCTTTATAACATAGAGTTACATTACCATTTTGACATGTATTGATGCAAAAGACACATTTCTCACATCAAAGGGGATAAGAGATAGTTTATTCTGGAGCCAAATAAGAGTGACTATTGCCTGGGAACACAGATTTAGTTTATCCCAAATTCCATGTTCCAATGTGTTAACAATTTCATGAAGGTTTTATATTTATATAACAAAAGAAGTTCATAAATCAAGACACTTTGCAGACACATTGGCTGATCATCAGGTAGGCAGGTTACAGCAAAGCCAGGGAATCTCCACCACAGGCCTCAGATGCTGTCTAATGACATTCTTAGCCCTTGGGATGATGGAAGCTGGAGTCTATTCTTACATTATAAAAAGGATTAAACCTGATCAACTGATAGTTACCAGAATGTTAGTTCAAACGCAGAGGTGGGCAATAAATGGCTGTTCAGGGCCCAAGGGTAGCCCAAGGTAATTTGGCTCTGACTTGCAACATTTCATCTCTCTGCAATCACAGGAGTTTTATCAGTTCATTCAGCCTTGCTGGAAGTAAGTGCAGCAAATAAAACTGTTTTCTGGGAACTTTAGTTCACATACCAGTCATACCTGACTAGCCCTTCAATTCTGTCATCTTTTTTTTAAAGTTTTTATTTGTTTATTTGAGAGTGACAGGGAGAGAAAGAGGCAGAGAGAAAAAGAGAGAGAATGGGTATGCCAGGGCTTCCAGCTACTGCAAACAAACTCCAGATGCTTATGCCCCCTTGTGCATCTGGCTAATGTGGGTCCTGGGATACAAGCCTGGAACCAGGGTCCTTAGGCTTCACAGGCAAGCACTTAACCACTAAGCCATCTCTCCAGACCAGTTATGTCATCTTTTGATTTACATATTTTGTGATTCTGTTGTTAGGGAGTAGTTTTTAGTTGTTTACTGTCTTATTCATTATTTTATTTTATATGTAATTAGAGAAGTTTCTCATGCTTAAAAGAAGATGGTGGCAAAAAGAAGAAAGCAAAGCAATATCCAGGAAACCCAGTCTCAAAATAAAGTGAAACAGTGAGGATAGCCTGAAAGTTCTCCTCTGACCTCCACATGTACACACTCACACATGACCACACATATCTACATACACAAAAAATTTAATTTTTCAAAAAGACTGAAAACGAGAAGATAGTTGTGTGGTAGTTTAAATATAACAGTTTGAATAAATTACCCCATAGTTTCAGGTGTTTTATTAAAATTAAGGTTGGGACTTGAACACTTACCAGGCAGATCCCTGCTACAAGAAGCACATTGCTGGAGCTGAAGCTGAGTCTAGCCCTAAGGTGGGAGGAGAGCAGACTTAGCTTTGGCCATTTGTAGTGCTGACTATGATATTTGCTAGAATTGGCTCTTTCTCGCTGCTGTAATGTGCACTGGAATGAGCAGCTTCTTCCATGACTGATGGTGTTTTCAGGAATTTGTAAGCCTGAAATAAACTCTTTCCTCCTATAAGCTGCTTTTGATTGGGTGTTTGTCCAGTAACTTGAAGCTGACTATAACAGTAAGGTGGTACCAGAGAAGTGAGTTTTTAATGTGATTAATCTGACCTTGTGGATTTTGGTCTTTTGGAACTTGTGTTGGAGACATGTAAAAGGATTTGGTATTTGGGACTGGAGAAGCCTCACAGTGCAGTAAGCAAAGTTCTTTAAGCTATTATGGTAAGTATTTGAAATAATAAATGGTGAGAGAATTGTGGACTATGAAAGCTTGGCTTATGAATTTTAAAGGAGAAGCATAGAACTTTGTTGGTTATTGGGCTACTGGTATAAAGGTTGGTTGTATTCTTCCAAAGATCTAAGTATTCAAACAAGGTTATATTTAAAAGTAATGTACTAGTGTGCTTGGCAGAAGGTGTATAACAGAAAGATATGGAGGATGTATGGTTTATCACAGGAAAAATTTGAGCAAGCTTATAGTTACTGGCACAGAGACTAGTTTAGGTTACTGAAACTAAAATTGCTAAGCAGATGACCATGATTAAGGTTGAGCATACTTCTTTGCATTGGGACAATGGAAAAGTTTCCTGAGGGTGAAACCCACCCAGGATAGGCCCAATGAGTAGGAAAGCAAATTCTTTACAAGGAGGTGAGTTGAAGAATTTATCCTTTCTTCAAGTGTATACTGCTCTTTAAGGTCAAAGGTTTTTACCCCCTGTATTTACAAAATTGGCTGTGCTGTTGCACACTTGGTATTGGTTTTAAAGCATAAAAAAATCAGGAAATAAGGTTATGAAGTACAAACAGTTCCAGGAGCCACATGATTATCAGTGTGAAGCAAAATTAGGTCTCTATGTAGAGGCCCAGTAAGGCAACTTTATGAAGAGAACCATTGTCAGGAGCTGCTGCTGAGATAAGCTAAGATGAAACAGGGTAGACATCTGTGTTTATAGACCAAATAAGGTCATGTTTGGAGCTGTGAAGATGGACCATGGTTTGCAGTGGGGACCTGCAGATGCTTTGAATACAACAGGACTGTGCAAAGGCTACCACTCTTAGCTTAAGATGAAAGTTTTTACCAGGCTCCTCAGTCGACTTGGGATCAGGGGAGAATTAGAAAATAGATAGGCTATTGTTACTGGCTATGAATATTGGACTTGAACTGAAGGTGTTTGATGTTTACCTGGTGATTTTAAATTTGTGCAGGTCCAGTCTCTCCTTGTTATACCTTCTTGCAATGGAAATGCTTACTATATATGATAATGTGTTTGCAGTAGGAATTTGTTTTGGTTTTACGGCACTCACAAGAGACTCTTGAATGTCAGATGAAACTTGGAACTTTTGAACAATGTTAAAGTTGATAAAGATTATGGAGACCTTTGAAATTGGACTGAATGCAATTTTCATTGTGAGATGGTCATGAAAATATGGAGGGGCAGGATGAAATGTGGTAATTTGAAAGTGATAGCTTTTGAATGTATGGTTCAATAGACACAAGTGTTTTATAAAAATTGAATTTTGGGGCTGAAGATATGACTTAGTGCTAAGGCATTTGTCTGCAAAGCCAAAGGATCCCAATTTGCCTCTCCAGGACCCATGTAAACCAAATGCACAAGGGCACGCATGTATCTGTAGTTTGTTTGCAGTGGCTGGAGGCCCTAGTGCACCCATTCTCTCCTCTCTCTCTCTTTCTCTCTCTCTAATAAATAAAATATATTTTTAAAAAATTGAATTTTAAACTTGAGATGTCTGATAGAGGGAGCATATCACAGGAGCAGATCTGAGTCCAAGCCTAAGGGGTGAGGAGAGAAGTTTGAGTTCTGGCCAATTGTGGTACTAGATATTGGTGTTTTCCTTTGTTTGTCTCTCTGCTGTGAGGCATGTTAGAGTGAGACAGCTTCTTCCACCACTGAAGGTTTTCCCTTGGAATTTGTAAGCCTGAAATAAACTTTTCCTTCTGTAAGCTGGTGGATTGTGTGTTTGTCCAGCAAAATGAACCTTACTGTAACAACGTGACACATACTAGCTACTCATAGAGCTTTCTAAGTGGAAAAAAAAAAAAAACACTTAATGAATAACTTTTAGCAAAAATGGAGGAAAACAACATAAACATAACTTTTAATGAAGAAAAAACATAAAGCTGTTCTATGTGATTTATTTACATAAATTTCAAAAGCAGTTAAGTTATTTGTGGCATTGGACTTATTTACACCTGTGAAGTATGAAATTACAATAAGGACTAAGGTAATTAAGCCTTCTGAGTACTGTTGGTTTCCTCTCTGTTTTGTTCTTTGGAGATTTGTTATATCTGAATGAAGGTGACACAAGTATAATCAGGTTTTAAAAATCACCTTCAGGCCGGGCGTGGTGGCTCACGCCTTTAATCCCAGCACTCGGGAGGCAGAGGCAGGAGGATCACTGTGAGTTCTAGGCCACCCTGAGACCACAGAGTGATTTCCAGGTCAGCCTGGGCTAGAGGGAGACTCTGCCTCAAAAAAAAAAAAAAAAAATCACCTTCAGGTATGAGCAAGTTCAGTTCACTAATATAAAGTGAAAATATTACAGACCCTGTCCAAACCATATAGCCTCAAATTAAGCAAAGAGATGTAAAGCTCAAAATATGCTTATCAGCTGGCAGGTGAGAGAAATATTGGTATGAAGAGAATATTGAGTATATGCTTCGGCTTTCCCTAATATAAAGTCACCATCACTCTCCTTTACCAAGATCCTAGCTAACTTTAAAAATCGAATATGATTTTATAGGATTGAAGTTTTATATTTTCTGAGTTTTCAGCAAATGAAGGGTAACATTATTTCTTCCCATTATGTTTCTGAGTCAAAGGAAAAAAAATGAAAGTTACAAAGAAATCATGTTTAAACTCTTCTAGCATAAGAATAAACCAGTGTTAAGTTTGTTCAGGAGTGTACCCGGTACACTGAACCACCATGGCTGTTACTAGTGACAACTGTCTAGTATGAATGTTCCCTGATGAAAGACAGACCTACAATAGGATGCTCTTGAAGATCAAACAAAAATGTTCTATTTGGAATAGAATAGGCCTCCAGGGGAACTTAAAATTCTTTGAGGTTGGTTTTTGTTTATTCCTCTTACTTTTCAAATTCATCTGCAGCCTTTGCTATTCTTTCATTGTATTTTAATTTATTTTACAAATTCCAGGGGGTTTTTTTGTTCTTTTTTGTTTTGATTTTTTTTTTTTTACTTAGACTCCTTTAAGGAGTCAAAGAAATGCTTTATATTTTGTATTCATAATCTGAAATGTCTAGTGTGGAGGAATTGTATATCCAAGGCTTGTTTAGTGCTGATCACAGGACATTCAGAAATGCCTTTAATGAGAATGGCGATCCAGACTTCTGCCATCAGTGAATCAGTGATACTTGTGCCATGTTCTGTGAGAAACTCCAGAAATGATTCACTTGATGTCCAGTGCAGACATTAAGAGTTTTACAACCTCTGAAGAGAGACTTTCACACTTACACAGAAGTAGTAGCCAACAACACAGTCTGGTTATTGACACCACATCCACAACCATTCATAACCTCTCTGTCCTATTGTGAAAGATGTCTGAGAAAATAAGTGTCAATCACTGAACCATCTCCCCAGGCCCATTAGTATTTTTTTACAGAAATTCAAAAATCATGCTCATAAGGGTGTGCTCTTGTGTTATTTGGCACATCTGTATAATAGATATATGAATAAGGCAAGTCTAAGAGATTACTGGATATATTAAAGAGAAATCAGACCAGCAGACTGAGGCATACCCTTCTCTAAAGAAAGTTTTGCAATGCATTCTCCAATAGCAGAGTTTTCAAACTTGTAGATAGGTTCTGGGGGTAATTCCCTTCTCTTGAGTTGAAATGAGGCTCTCTCACTGGGAGAGAATTCATACTTACTGCACAGAACTAAGTAAAAATACTGTGGATAGTAAAGTCATAGACTGTAGAGAGAATTCTTTGGCTAACAGGAGAGATTATGCCTGTCAACAAGTCTTCTAAATATCTTTGTTTAACCCCTCTGATCCACATGGTCTCACTCTTGGTTAGAGAATATGCTTTTTACAGATGGCAACAAATACCAGAGAGACTTAAAATCCATCAGAATAATAAGAAAAGAAAGCTGACTGTCTAGCAGGAGATGAGTGGACTCTATCACATCTTCCAGGTCCTTGAAGACATTACAGCAGAATTGACAGGTTAAATGACTAATGGCCTCACTGTTAGCCTGGGAATCACTTTAAGGAAATTGCAATAGACACTGAGGAGACTCAAAACTCATCAAAACAGGAAATAAGATGATGCCGAGATCTCAATAGTAAAGGAGCTTTATAACACACCATACAAGACTCAAGGAAGATTGTGGAAGAGGGAACAGAAAGAAAGAATGTAAGTACCATAGTGTTGGAAGGTGTACTCTGAGGCATTCTTTTCCCACCACATAAACTGACTGGTGGATTCATGATACCGCATTGATTACTAATAATCCCACCGAGGAGGCAGCTCAGTGGGAAGGAGTGAGAAAGAAGAGACATAAGAATGAAACCCAATGGGTATATAAACAGATTGCAATATGTGCATGTTTTAAAGTTCTCAATAAAAAATGAAGAAAAATGGAATTTTCATCATTGTGAATCAGCCTAGGAATAATCATTTGCACTTATAAAGATGTCTGAATGGAGAAACATCAAAATATTTTATTCATTTCTGCTGTGGATAACACTGATAATAACTTTATTCCTGACAATAGAATCAGATGTTGAGGATTTAGGAGAAATTTTCAAGTATTCATGGACTTTTGAAGATTAGGAAAGTTAAGGCCTCTGGCATAGGGAAATAAATGATGCAGACAGGAGAGATAAAGTCATCAAAAAGAAACTTCACCTTGTAATAATCATAAGGATTCAGTATAATTACTACCCATGTACAAATGGTATTTTTTTTACAAAAATAAAATTCTAAAATTTATGTGTAGTCATAAAGCTTCCCGAATAATCAAAAGAAAATATTACAAAAGAAAAACAAGGTTGTTTGGAAACACCATGTTTCTGACTTCAAAGTATATGACAAAGTTACAATAAAACCATGTTGATATGTGTATAAAAGTAGGCATGTAGATCAGTGAAACAGGAGAGAGGCAAACCCAACCATGCATTGTATACTACTTTTCAATATGATTCCCAATGAGACACATTTGAGAAACCATGTCTTCTACCAAAGATGTAAGTAAACTTGATATTCACAACAGAGGAATTAAATCAGACCTTTATCTCACACCAGACACAGAACTAAAACCAAAGTAGATTAGAAATTCCAACTGAAGACTTGAAACTGCAAATATACTAGAAGAAAACATAGGGCATAAAACCATATAACCTGGGTCTGGACCTGAACAAAAACTTGCTATGACCCCAAAAGCATAGGCAACAACAGGAGAAATTAATACGATACCATACCAGCTAAGAAAGACTCCTGGATAGTATGAGCTGCCAACCAATCAGGTCTCTCCCTTTTGCAACTGGCTCCTAATGGGATATTTGCTCCATTTCAATGAGCCTGACATATATGTGCAGGCCTCTTAATTTTTCTTCTTGGCCTTTGCCTCCTTGGCTATCATTGGCTTTTGGTTCCTTTGGTAAGCTCTTGGCACTTTCCCAATGCGAGGGGAGCTCCTCTGTCCCCTGTCCCCCTGCCCAGGGATCTCCTCTTCTCCTTCTCCCTTCTGAGGGATCTCCTTTATTTGCCCTCTCCCTTCCCAGGGAGACTTTCTTTTTAACCAGGCACTTTCCTGTTTTGTTTTTGGGTGTTTCCTGCTTGGCTACTTGTGTGGTCTCTCTTTAAGCTCTGAGCCCCTTATGCTATCTCTTAGTTCCTGTCCTACCCCATGCTAGAGGCATCTTTGTATTCCCTTGCCATCCACAGAGACATCTTCTGTGGTGATAGAAGGGAGACTTTCTCTGTCTCAGGCTAGGAAAGGGAAGAAGTACTGTTAACTTGGGCTTTCTGCTTACCTTCCCTCTGGATGGTAACACTTCCTAAAATAAATTTCAAAATTCATAACTTACTCATCTCTGAGTTCACATTTTAAATTTCTTTTAAACTTAGACAAGGATCCAAAGTTATGGTCCATTAATATGAGTTCTTTTGCATTTTTTAAAAATTTAATTTATTAGTTTTCCTTTCAGCAAATACAGGATGTTTGGTACCATTGTTTAGGTTCATCCATAATCTTCCCCCTCCCAATGGACTCTCCTTGTTGATGTAAATGGGTCATGCATTGTGGAGTTACTGAGAAAGAGAGAATGGGTGCACCAGGGCCTCCAGCCACTACAAACTAACTCCAGATGCATGCTACCCCTTGTGTCTCTGGCTTACATGGGTTCTAGGGAATAGAGCCTCAAACTGGGGTCCTTAGGCTTCACGGGCAAGCCCTTAACTGCTATACCACCTCTCAGCCCCATATTTTACATTTTTATGAGCATCTAACCCTTCCCTAGACTTCAAAATCCTTCATCAAGAGAAATTATAAACCAATGATACTTGGTGTTTACAAGTTCCTAAAACATTTGATATATTTTACCAACCTTAGAGACTCATTAGTTTTTTTGTTTTTTGGGTTTTTTGTTGTTTTTGTTTGTTTTGTTTTGTTTTTTGTTTTCTAAGGTAGGGTTCCAGTCTAGCCCAGACTGACCTGGAATTCACTATGCAGTCTCAGGAGGACCTCAAACTCATGGTGATCCTACTACTTCTGCCTCCTGAGTTCTGGAATTAAAGGAATGCACCATCATGTCCAGTTAGAGACTCATTAGTTTTTATTATATATTTTAATTATTAACTGTGCAATATTTTATTTATACTTGGAATAAGAGAAAACACTCCATTAGCTAAGATGTAAGAGTTCTCATAAATTTTCTTAATCAAAATACACTGAAATATTCAGTAACTGTGACATGTTAGAAGACACAAAATTTGAAACAAATAAAACAGTATGACTATGTCATATTTCCATGGAAATATCACCTGCACTAATTTTGAAAAGGGAGTGTATACTATGCAAGGTTAGGTTCGGTCTCAAAGGAAGATTTGGAAAAATAATATACCAGTATTCTGTTTTCTTTTTAATATTTTATTATGGAAATATTCTGAGTCAAAGGAAAATTTATGTAAACACTACAAACTTAAAATTGGGCCAGTCAGGCCAAATGAGCCAATGGAACAAAAGTGGCATGTCTGTTATGAGGGAAATCAATTGATCTCTAATTGGACTGGAGGCCTGTTTCATGAGAAGGAATACATGCCTGACACGGAAAACCTATGAAGGGGGAAGTCATGAGCCCTAGGTGTGTAACACCTGCTGGTGTCTGGATAAATACATATATTTTGCTCACCAAACTTCCCCAGAAGCACTTTTCTTAATGTTCGTATATTAATGCTACTCACATTTGAGATTAGGGAAGCTTCTCTTTTTAGGTGGTAGTGACCTCTGGGATGACTCAAAAAGACCATATTACTGAGAAGTGACAGAAAAGTACTCAGCACTGAAACATCTCTATCACAACTTCCAAGGCTCGGGGTTCACTGCAGAAGAAGTGGCATGAAGAATGTAAAAACCAAAGGAAAGACTGGACACCTTACAATGCACTCGTCCAGACACAAAATGGCCTGGATAGCCATGACCTTGCAGTGCCTGGTGCTACCTACACACGAACAGTATAATAGGAGGAAACGATAAAAATGAAAGACTGATTAAGAGAGGGAGGATTTGCAATGGAGAGTGGAGTCGTAACAGGAAAGTGAGTGGGCGAGTAGCATGGCTTCTTGTCTATAATTATGAAGTTGTCAATAATAAAAAATTAAAAGTGAAATAAAATATAAAAAAGAGAATTTTTTATGTGCTGATATGCTCTCTTCCAAAGAGATAAACTGTGTCTAGGTGTGGTAGCACACACCTTTAATCTCAGAACTTGGGCAGCAAAGGTAGGAGGATCACTGTGAGTTTGAAACCAGACTGAGGCTACATAATGAATGCTAGGTCAGCCTGGGCTAGCATGAGACTCTACCTTGAAAAACCACAGAGGATAAAATAAAAGAAAAGGAAAAGAAAAAGAAGTTATAGTTATCAAAATAGAAATATGGCAACATATATAATATATAACAAATTTTTAAGTTGGCTATACATTAGATATGTATACATTAAGTATGAAATCCCCATATTTGTACTCTTGTCTTACCATCATAACTGTTAGGGATGGACCTGGTCCCCACCTCTGAAATAGAACTCTCTTGTGATGTATATTGATTCACTTTACTGACAATAAGACCAGATTTCTGAGTACTGAGATGCACTGAGTGCCCAGACTATATCTAGAGTCAGTAATTGTTGACTCTTGTTCCTATGTTGGCCAAAGCTGTACACATGAACATCTGCTGCCTATATTCCTGCATCCCTGTAATACTGAAGCCCTGTTTGCCTATAATTTTAAGCAGAGTATACAGTGCTGTTCTCTTTATCTCTGGCAATCCTGTACACTTTCCCATCACATGAGCAAAAATTTCCTGACATGAAAGCACAGCCCTCAAAGCTGCTCAAACTGTATTGAGCAGACATTTAGATCATAGCTTTGGAGACTGGCCACTCAGAGCAGTGCTTCCTTTCTGAGCTCACTTTGGGCATATTGTGACTTGCAATAAGTTGGAAGTTAAGCCCGGTCTCCATAGTACTGCCCAGTGCCCAAATAGAGCCTTTCTGATCTATCATGTACAAAATTCTTTCTCCTTACCATAGCTTTCTTATAGAAAAAAAAAAAAAGTTTGGCAAAATCTAGACCAATAATTGTTTTTCGAATCAAGAATTGAAGTACTCTAGGGCTAGAGAGATGGCTTAGCAGTTAAGCGCTTGCCTGTGAAGCCTAAGGACTCTGGTTCAAGGCTTGATTCCCCAGGACCCATGTTAGCCAGATGCACAAGGGGCCGCATGCGTCTGGAGTTCATTTACAGTGACTGGAGGCCCTGGCGCGCCCATTCTCTCTATTTCTCTACAGCTGCCTCTTTCTCTGTCTGTCTGTCACTCTCAAATAAATAAAAATAAACAAAAAAAATTTAAAAAGTACTCTAGCCCCAGTAGCATTGGTGAAGTGGCACCCTTAACTGGAGCAGAAGAAAAGGGAAGAATGCATAGAAATGAAGCTTTATCAGAAGCAATAAGCCAACTGATAGAGGGTGTCAAAAGATGAACAGGACAGACATGGTTCACTGCTATCATGACTAATAGTAGGCATTTGACAGAGACTTGACAGAGAAATTGGCATTTCAGAAAGATCCAACTAGCCCTTCCTGATGTGCCTAATGACATCTGGGGAAGAACTTGGGGGCAGAAGCAATACCAGCACAGAATTAAATTCACATTGAAATTGTATCTTTCTTCTGAGATGATAACTAGATATTTTACAAGCCTGAAATTTCCCAGTGGGCAGTAATTCTTACAAAATCTTTTCTCCATGGGTTGGAAGTGAGCATTGTTAGAAGCAAAAATGATCTTCTCCTTCTAACTCTGTGTATGTGTGTGTATACTTAATAATCAAGAAAGAAAATTCATTCCCACTTCCTTAATGATTAACTGTTTTGCATATAAGCCATCTATCCATTTTCCTCCTATTCTACACTGTGATTCTTTAAGTATCTTGTGTAATAGTTCCCAATTTTTGATATGTGCCTATGTATCCAGAGATCTAATGAATGGATTTAGTATTGACTGAGGTCATTTATTTGCTAAACAAGTTTCCATGGATCACTCATCTATCCTCAGTTCTCAACTTGCAGTGCTATGGTGTCACTTTATTCTGTAAGTGCCACTCATTTCTCCATCTCAACATTTATCTCCCTTTTAATTTCTTTTCACTGTTACAGGACATGTACTCCTTTCTTTATATTTCCAACACAACAACCTCACCTTCCCACCTTAGGTATCTTATTTTCTAGGTCCTTCATAAGTACAGGAGGTATCAAAATTAACTCTAATGTCAAGTAAAACTAATTGAATGAATTTGCATTTTGTTGGAAAATAAATGAAGGTTCTTTAGAAATATGTGTAGATTTAAAAAGTGAACATAGGGCCTGAAGGAATGGCTTATCGCATTTGCCTTCAAAGTCAAAGGTCCCAGGTTCAATTCCCCAGGACCTATGTTAGCCAAATGCACAAGGGGCACAAGTGTCTGGAGTTTGCAGTAGCTGGAGGCCCTGGTGTTCCCATTCCCCCCCCCCCATGTCAAATAAATAAATAAATAAATAAATAATTTTTTTTTTTTTAAAAGGAAACATAGAGAGAAGTGATAGGAAGCTGGCCATTATACCTTTGGGAACCCACAATACACCAGTGCTCTAAAACTACTGATAACTTTACTCATACTATTTCATTTAATCCTAACGAAAGTTATGTTGAGAACTGGTGAGATGGCTTAGCTGTTAAGGCACTTGGCTGCAAAACCAAAGTAACCAGGATCAATTTCCCAGGACCCATATAAGTCAGATGCACAAGGTGGTGCATGTGTGTAGAGTTCCTTTGCAGTGGCTGAAGGCCTTGGCACACCCATTCACTCACTCTCTCTCTCTTTCTCAAATAAATAAAAATAAAATAGTTTTTAAAAATTATGTTGAAGTTATTATTTATTCTTCCACAAATTGTATTGTTAATGAGGCTATTATGTAAATAGCTACTGGAATTAAATAAAACTATTTGCAGCTCTGAAAATAGCACTATCATCAATTAAACCTTTCATTTTTTTAAAGCTTATTTTTCTTTGCTACAAAATCAGCATAATGACATTAGTTTCTTCTAATGCTTTTAAAGTATAAGGTAGGGATAATTTTTCAAAAAGACAAAGGGAATCTAAATATTCAAAAATCTGAACAATACAGGTATAACTGTACATTCCTTTACAAGAAACTCAAGGCTATCTGGCTCTGGCAATTGCATGGAGTGCACCTGGCTAGAGGAGGACTAATCTCTGACCAAGGAAGTAGCAATTCATTATACTGCCCATTATTGTATTTGTTTTTGTTTTAGAATTTTTCTCCATATTACAGACTTTTACCCATAATAAAGAGGCAAAAGCACTTAAGCTAGCCCATCCTCAAGATTAGAGGTGGCGCCAGCAGCAGCTTGGAAGGGACTTTTAAAATTTCCTAGTGTATTGAAAGGGCACCAGGCAAATGTCCGATACCTGAAGACATGTGTCAGGTGCAACAGTCTCAACAATATGACTGGCAAAATGAAGCTCCTGCAACATGGCTGCGGCCATGTCTTGTGAGACCATGACCACAATGCTGTCTTAGAGTAGACAGTGGAATATATATCCCTAAATACAAACCTCTTTCACAGAGACACCCTAAGATCAACCATGTCACTAGTTATCCCATAGATAATGCAGAAGCCAAGGCCCTCGTATCTGGAAAAGGAAACAATTCAAATGAAATTCTGTCAGAGGCAACCCAAGGCATAACTATGCGTGAAATGAAAAATCAGTAATTGCAGAGTTCACAATTTTAATTGGCAAAGGATTGCGAATTTCTTTTTTCCTTCCTTTCTTTCTTTCTTCCTTCCTTCCTTCCTTCCTTTCTTTCTTTCCTTCTTTCTTTCTTTTTTTTTTATTTGCAGTGAGAAAGCAAACAATGCCAGTAGCAAATATAACAGGTGATTAAGTCAAGAAAAGGGAGCATAGAACCATGAAAATGAGCCTCAGCTCTACAATTAAAAATCTCAATCCAAATTCTGACCGGGTACAAATCATTATAAAGTTTCTTATTTTTTTTTTCCAACATGTGCTATTAATGCCCTCTTCAAGATGCAGAAAGAGTAAATGCATTTTTCATTTCAGTTCAGTCCATTACCAACCACAAACAACAATTTGTGAGGCAAACCTATAATTCAGTATGATTTAGGTGCTTTTGTTGAATTTATCCTTAATGTTCAACCTGTATGTTTCATTCACAAGAAAGCAGCCTGATGGGCTTTTCAATTCTATATGGATTTCTATGGATTTTCCTATTCAAAGGGCAAATTTATTTCATAGTATCACCACCAGTAATTTCCCATGAAAGTACAGACCATACATATTTCAAACAAATTTCAATTGATAGTTTGCACTTTATCACTTGCCTTAAAACTAGGACAAGTTTTTCATCATTACTAGAATTTAGTAAGGCAGCTTGAAAATTACTCAGTAAAAGTTGTGTAATGAGTTGATTGCTCCTGAGTTTCTTCTAATTGCTATGTTACCCGTGATTTTCAGGAAATCAGATATTTAGACAGCTCACAAATTTGTTTAAAATGACCAAAGTAATAAGAAGATAGTTAATAAAAAATTTTATTTTCATTTTAAAGTCAAAAATAGATTGGATTAATGTTTTAGTGTAAATTTTCTGGCTTATTTATAACAAAATTTCATCAATATCAATTAAAGACAATGAGGGACTGATCTGAGACCTTGGTTCTAATCTCATCTATATTAGTAAGCAGCAGTAAAACATTTGGCAATTGTCCAGTCTTTCTGGGTATTTGTAAAATATTTTTTATTTTATTTTTGTAGTCGGTGATTGTGGTCAAGTTGGTACCATTGTTAGCCTCCTCCCTGTCCTCCCCCCCTTCACAGGGACCCTCCTTTTGGGAGTATATGGGTCATGCATTGTGGGATTAGCCTTTAGTTTTGGGTAGGATGAAATGTCTCTGTGTGCCATGACCAAATGTATGACTCTGGCATTCTTTCCACCCCCTCTTTCTCAAATTTCCCTGACCCATGTTGGGTTCATATTAGGTCTGCTACTGTGTTGAGTTCTTGAGCACCTGTGTGTCCCTGGGTATCTGGTTTGATAGTGATTGATTGTTTTCTGCGACTATCTCCTTCACCATTGTGTTTGTTCCTGGTTTGCCAAGAAAACAGCATTCTTGCATGTTTCCCCAATTACTCTTCCTTTCAGCTGGGGCCCTTTTGAGGTATGGTGGGGTGGTTCTCTCCTTAAGATCTGCATCTATCTGAAAAAAAAAAAAAGATTCCCCAATGGAGGATAAAGTTAGCACTAAGTAAATGTGATAACCATTTATTTTTAGAGAGTGATTAATGGAGAGTGGGCTCATTTTTGGATATGGTTCTGACTTATTTCCAAGCTCTAGCTATGGGTTCCATACCACTGAGCAGATCAGTTAGCCAAACCTAGAGCAGATGGATTCCCACCATGGCTATCTGCCACTATTGCACTTGTATGAGCATCACATCAGGTCATTTGCTCCTAAGTAGGTTATACCATGTGCTGCTTGAACAGATATTGTTCTTTACCCCCCAGTCACTCATGTAGCACCTTCCGGCATTAGATGATCTAACTGTCTGGGGACTGACTCTCTTCTAGCTTCCAGCCATGTCACTCCATGACACGTGCCAGCTGTGTGTGGTGTCTTCAACAGTAGGGTCTTACCACTAATCTATAGTGGGTCACCAATCACTCTGTCATAAATCTGTCTTCTTTGGGGAGATCTTGTAGGTCTCTGTTGCCAAAAGTTCATTGTGGATGACATCTACCTGCTGGTACCAGGAGTTACAGGTCAGCACCCAAGAAGAGAAAAAAGAAAAGGATAAGTGATATAAAAGAGATAGAGAGGTGAGAGAGAAGAGGGAGAGAGCAAGAGAGAGAGGGAAAGGCAGAAAGAGGAGGAGATAATGGACAGTTTTCGTCATATCCTCTCTAGGGCCGTGTGAATCTGGTGTTCCATCTAAGTGCCTGATGAAGGTTCAACCATTTGGTCTGTCATTTAGGATGTAGAGTTTTATGGTACCATTGTCTTTTGGGTCCAGTTTTGTCTCCCCTATCCCCTTCTTACTGTCCACTTCCTCCCCCTCCTCCTTATTGTCCAGTTCTCAAGATGTTTGGTAGGTATGTTGGCAACTTGGGTAGATTAAGGGTAGGAGCTATAGATAAGTGAGACTATGCAATGATTATTTTTCTGTGATTGGGTGAGTTCACTGAGAATGATCTGTTCCAGGTTTAACCATTTTCTTCAAATTTCATTGTGTCATTTTTTCTTACTGCTATGTAGAATCCCATGATGTAGACATCACACAACTTAGTTACCCTTCTTCAAATGATGGACATCTGGGTTGATTTCAGCTCTCTGCTATTATGAAGTGAGCAGCTATAAACATGGTTGGCAAATATCTCTGAGTTGAGGCATGGAGCTTTTAGGGTATATTCCCAGTAAGGGAATAACAGAGTCTGTTGGTAACTCTATAGTCAGTTTCTTTAGGAGTTTCCATGGTGCTTTCCAAAGTGGTTGTACCATCACATTCCCACCAACAGTGGATGAGGGTTCCTATTTTTCCACATCCTCACCAGCATTTGTTTGCATTTGATTTTTTGATGATTGCTATCCTTACTGGGGTAAGGTAGAATCTCATAGTAGCTTTAATTTACATTTCCCTGATGATTAGGGATGATGAATATTTCCTTAGGTGTTCATTTGCCATTTGTATTTCTTCCTCTGTGGACTGCCTGTCCAGTTCCTTGCCCCATTTTGCAAGTGGGTTGTTTGACTTTTTTATTTTTTATTTATTTTTTAGTTTTATTTATTTGAAAGCAACAGAAAGAGAGAAAGAGGCAGATAGAGAGACAGAATGGGCACACCAGGGCCTCTGGCCACTGCAAACGAACTCCAAACGCATGTGCCCCCTTGTGCATCTGGCTAACGTGGGTCCTGGAGAATCGAGCCTCGAACCAGGATCCTTAGGCTTCACAGGCAAGCGCTTAACCACTAAGCCATCTCTCCAGCCCTTGTTTGACTTTTTTTTATATATATATATTTTTTGTTCATTTTATTTATTTATTTATTTGATTTTTTTTTTAATTTTTATTTATTTATTTGAGAGCGACAGACACAGAGAGAAGGATAGAGAGAGGGAGAGAGAGAGAATGGGCGCGCCAGGGCTTCCAGCCTCTGCAAACGAACTCCAGACGCGTGCGCCCCCTTGTGCATCTGGCTAACGTGGGACCTGGGGAACCAAGCCTCAAACCGGGGTCCTTAGGCTTCACAGGCAAGCGATTAACCGCTAAGCCATCTCTCCAGCCCCTTGTTTGACTTTTTATTGTTTAAGTTTTTGAGTTCTTTGTTTATTCTAGAAATAAGACCTCTGACAGTTGGATATTCAGCAAATATTTTCTCCCATTCTGTGGGTAATCTATTGCCTCTGCTTTTTGTATGTTTGTCTGTGAAGAAACTTTTCAGCTTCCTAAGATCCCATTGGTTGAGTGACTGTTTAAGATCCTGTGCTACTGGGGTTTTGTTCAGGAAGCCTTTTCCCATTCCTAAATCATGGAATTTTCCTCCTAATTTTTCTTCCTGTAGTAGCTGAGTTTCTTGTTTTGAGGTCTTTGATCCATTTGAACTTGATTGTTGTGCATGGTGAGATGTGTGCATCAAGTTTCAATTTCCTGCATATGGAGTTCCAGTTTGTCCAGCACCATTTGTTGAAGATGCTGTCATTTTCCCAGACTAAATTATTAGGGCCTTTGTCAAATATCAAGTAGCTGTATTTACCTGACCCAAAATCTGGGTCCTCAATTCTATTCTATTGGTCTATATTACTAGTTTTATGCCAGTACCATGTTGTTTTTATTACTATGGTGTTGTAATATAGCTTTAGATCAGGTATGATGGTGCCTCCAGAGGTGTTTCTCTTGCTGAGGGTATGCTTAGTTATCTCAGGCCTTCTGCTATTTCATATGAATTTTGAGATCTTTTTTTTTTTTATGTCTGTGAAGAACAATGTTGAGATTTTAATGGGACTTGCATTAAATCTGTAGATTGCCTTTGGAAGGATTGCCATTTTCACAAGGTTAATTCTGCCTATCCAAGAGCATGGGAGGTCTTTCTATTTTCTTAAGTCCTTCTCAATTTCTTTTTTGAGTGTTTTCATGCTTTCACTGTATAGATCTTTCACTTCCTTAGTCAATGTTATTCCAAGGTATTTTATTATTTTTTTATTGCTATTGAAAATGGAACCGTGTCCCTTATTTCTTTCTCTGTGTCTTTGTCTTTTGCATATAGAAAGAGTACTGATTTTTGTGTATTGATTTTATATCCTGCTACTTTGCTGAAATAGTTTATCACCATTAAGAATTTTGAAATGGAGTCTCTCAGATCTTCTACATATAGAATCATGTTGTCTGCAAATAGCACTAATTAACTTCTTCCTTTCCAAATTGGATCCCCTTTATTTCTTTCTCCTGTCTTATTGCTTGAGCTAGGACTTCCAGTACTATATTGAAGAGCAAAGGTGAATGTGGACACCCCTGTCTTGTTTGTGATCTCAATGGGAATTCCCCTAATCTCTCACCATTAAGTGTTATTTGGGTTTTAGGAGCTTTGTATATAGCCCTTATTGTGTTAAAATATATACTTACAATGCCAATTCTCTCTAATGTTTTGATCATGAAGTGATGTTGTATTTTGTCAAAGGCCTTTTCTGCATCTACTGAAATAATCATGTGGGGTTTTTTTATGTTTAGTCTTGTTTATGTGGTGTATTGCATTGACAGATTTCCATATGTTGAACCACACCTGTGTTTCTGGGATGAAGCCCACTTCATCAAGGTGGACAATGCTTTTGATGTGTTGTTGAATTCGGTTTGCAAGGATTGTGTTCAGGATCTTTGCATCTAAGTTCATCAGGGAAATAGGCCTGTAGTTTTCTTTTCTTGTGGCATCTCTGCCTGGTTTTGGTATTAGGGTGATAGTAGCTTCATAGAAGGAGTTGGGGAGCTTTCTTTGTTTGCCAATTGTGTGGCACAGTTTGAGAAAGGTTAGTTTCAGTTCTTCCATGAAGGTTTGATAAAATTCAGCTAAGAAGTGATCTTGTCCTGGACTCTTCTTTTGGGGTAGGTTTATTATTACCTTTTCAATTTCGATGGTGTGATATGTTTAGGATATTAATCTGCTCTGAGTTTAGCTTTGGTAGATGGTTTGTGTCTAGGAATTCATCCATTTCCTCCATATTTTCCAATTTTATGGAGTAGATATTTTTGAAGTAAGACCTGATGATTCTCCCAATTTCACTAATGTCTGTTCTGATCTCTCCTTTTTGATTTCTAATTTTGTTAATTTGAAGCACCTCTTTTTTTTCACTTGATCAAATTGGCCAGGAGTTTGTCAATCTTGTTTAATTTTTCAAAGAACCAAATATTTGTTTCATCAGTTTTCTTCATTGTTTTCTTAGTATACAATTCTTTAATTTCTGCTCTGATCTTAATTATTTCTTTCCATCTGGAGGTTTTGGGGTTGGATTCTTCTTGCTTTTCTAGTGCCTTTAAGTGGGTGGTTAGGATATTGATTTGGGATCTCTATGTCTTTATTGTGACAGACTTTAGTGCTTGTTTTCCCCTGAGGACTGCCTTCAATGTGACCCATAAGTTTTATACAATTTGTTCTCATTATCATTTATTTCTAGGAATTTCTCATTTTTATTTTTTATTATGTCCACTACCCATTTAGTGTTTAAAAAGAGTTTTATTTAGGTTCCAGCAGCCAGTGGAATTTTTTGGTCGGTGTTTTGTTGTTAATTTCTAGAAATATAGCATTGTGATCTGATATCAAGATGCAGATTATGTCCATCTTCCTAAATATATGGAGGCAGGCTTTGTGAACCAGTATATGATCTATTTTAGAGAAGGTTCTGTGGGATGCTGAGAAGAATGTTTAGTCTGTGGGTTTGGGATGGAATGTTTTGTAGATGTCCTTTAGGTCTAAATGTTCTATGTTTTTGTTGAGTTTTCTCACTTCCCTGTTGAGGTTCTGTTTGGATGATCTATCTATTGCAGATAATGGTGTATTGAATCACCAAATATGATGGTGTTGTGTTGGGCCCTGAAAGGCCCAGGCTTGAGGCCTAGTGGACCTTCCTGAGCCTAGCTAAAGTTTGGCAACCTGTCTCTGGCCAGCTATGACTCAGCAGGATGCCTAATGGCTTCTGGCCTGCTACCTCCGTGTGTTAATTGTAATTACCATTTTAATAGTTAAAGTTTACTATTGGCCCTTACCTCTTCCCCCACCCTAAAATCCCCACTTTCGTCCCCAACATGATATAGGCAACTGCTCACAGTAATAAAGCGAGTTGTTTCTGCATGGAAAAGACTCCCGACTCAGTGTGATTTTTCTCCGGTGGCCAGGAGAGGTTTCTGAGTCGTCCTACACTCATCATCCCCTCAACCCCTAGGGAGGAACCAGCAGGCCTGGTCCTTCCCTTGCCACTACTTGAGCAGGAAGGAGCCCCGCAGTGTTGGTGGTTATTTCTGTTTTATTGTTGAGAAGGTTTTTTTTTATGAATTGTGGTGCACCTGTGTTTGATGCATAAAGATTGATGATTGTATGATCCTCTTTCTGGATTGTTCTCTTGATCAGTAGGAAGTGGCCTTCTTTGTCTTTTTTTGATTATTTTTGCTTGAACTCTATTGCATCCAATATTAGTATGGCTACGCCTGCTTGTTTCTTAATCCCTTTTGCTTGGAATATTGTTTTCCACCCTTTACCCTGAGGAGGTGTCTCTCTTTAGTTGTGAGGTGCGAAGTTGTGAAGACAACAGATTGAGGGGTCTAATTTTCTGATCCATCCTGTTAGTTTGTGTCTCTTGATGGGTGAATTAAGGCGATTGATATTTAATGTAATGACTGTGAGGTTTGCTCTTATACCTGCCATATTATGTTGGTTTATGTGATTTGCTGTTTTCATGGACTTTGAAGTTTTTTGTACCTTTTCTTAGTTAGGTTATTGTGATCTGCTTCTTGTAGGCACTTGAGGTTGATTATTTGATTCTTCTATGTGGAAAATTTCCTGAATTACTCTCTGTATGTTTGGTTTTGTGTTCAAATGGTTGTAAAGCTGAGTTTTGTCATGGAAGGTTTTTCTTTCACCATTAATTATGAGGGATACTTTGACTGGTTAGAGTATTTTGGGTTGGAAGCCATAGATTGTTAGAGTTTGTAGTGTTCCATTCCAAGCCCTTCTGGTATTGAGAAATCTGAAGTGATTCTGATGGGGTTACTTTTAAATGTGATGTGTCATTTTTCTCTGGCTGCTTTTAGGATTTTCTTTTTGATGTCAATGTTTAGAGTCTTAATGACAATGTCTTGAAGAGTTTCTCCTTTGATCCAATCTGTTTGGAATTCCTTTAGCTTCTTATATCTTGATGGGCTTTACTTTTGAGAGAGTAGCAAAGTTTTCTTTGGTTATTTTGTTAAATAAGCTCTCCATGCCTTTGGTCTGAATTTCGTCCCCTTGTGGTATTCCCATGATCCAAATATTAGGATGTTTGAGAGCATCCCACATTTCCCTCATGCTCTGTTCACAGAAATTTTTGAACTTATTTAAACTTTTGTACTCTCAAACTGTTTCTTCTGTTTTGTCTTCCAGATATGAGTTTCTATCCTCCATATGGCTGACTCTATTCTTGAGATCCTCTAAGGAGTTTGGGGCTTGTTCAATTAAGTATGCCTTGTATATTCCTTTTCTATATATAGTTTCCATCCGTCAATTTTCCTTTTCACATCATTTTCTGATTTTCTTGATGCTTCTTGGAATTCCTTCTTGCATTTCTTTATGTCTTCATTTAGCAAAGCCACACAAATTTTAGGTCCTCTTTTTTTTTCTTTTTTTGTTTTTGTTTTTGCTTTCCTTTTTACCCTTTAACTTGTTTGGACCCCTACTATTTTCTTATCTATTAGGTCTGTTCTAGTAATGGCAGGATCCACATGATTATCAGTCCTTTGTTGCTTTTCTGTAAGTTCTACCAATAGCTTGGTCAGGGTTGCATTGCTCGTAACTTCATTTTGGGGTTCTTATCCTATTGTTTTTTTCTATGTTTTGATTAGAGCCATCCATTGTAGGACTGGGTGATCTTAATGGATTTATTTGCATTTGTTTTTATATTATTTTGTTTTAATTTTTTTATTTATTTATTTGAGAATGACAGCAGACAGAGAAAGAAAGAGGCAGATAGAGAAAGAGAGAATGGGTGCATCAGGACCTCCAGCCACTGCAAACAAACTCCAGAGGAATGTGCCCCCTTGTGCATCTGGCTTACCTGGGTCCTGGGGAATTGAGCCTTGAACTGGGGTCCTTAGGCTTCACAGGCAAGCACTTAACAGCTAAGCCATCTCTCCAGCCCTGCATTTGGCTTTTTATGTTATTACCTTTGCACTGTGGTCTGCATATCACTGTGTGGGAGCGGGGAGACTGGGACTCTGGTAGCAATTGGCAGGGGAAGTGGTGGAGGTTAGGGAGGGTGAAGACAGGTGTGGAGCTGAGTATATCTGCAGTCCCATGGGGATGGGTTGCGTGAGGGCGGGGCAGAGCAGAGAGGGTCAAGAGTTTCATGGGGATGGAATGGTTTGGAGCAGAGCAGGTCTAAATTTGCAGGGGTAGCGCTAGGGGCCAACCAAAGTGGGTGGAAGTCTTGGGGCGGGGACAAAGCGGAGCAGAGCTGGTGTAAAGTCTTGTGGGAACCAGGCAGAGCAGAGTGGGCGGGAAGTCATGTGGGGGTGAGGTGGGTTGCAGCTGAGCAGGTATGAAGTGGTGTCGAGCAAGGGCAGAGCAGAGCAGAGCAGGTGGGAAGTGCCAGGCGGATGCGAAGTCGTGGGTGCGTGGACAGGCCAAACAGAGCGGTCTGAAGTTGAGGATGGGCAAGGCTTAGTGGAGTGGTTCCAAAGTCACCATGGATGGGGTCAGGGTTTTGAGGCACCAAAGTGTGTGTGTGGGGGGGGTAATCTATGAACACAGCGGTTGTGGATCCTGGCAATTGCATGGGCATGGCAGCACACTGCACCCCCCCCTCCCACTGGTGATTATTAAGAGACTTCTCTCCCTTAAAAGTCCCAGGGACCCCTTAATTCCTTGCTTCTCCTTCCTGGGAGTTGCAGCGCAATTAGGTGGATGCCATCTTGACCCGAAACCTGTAGTATTATTTTTTGAGTTGATAAAAGTCTGAAAGAGGGTAAAATGTGTTCCTGCTTCTACTAATCAGTGAAAAATCAAGAAGGTGCAGTGATTCCTGAGTTTTTCTCACTCAGATCTTCTTTAGGATTTACATAAATCAAACTAAGCTGATTTTGATGGTCAAGTTGATTGAATTGAGAAGTGCCTAGGAGATTAGTAAAGCACAACTCAAAGAGAAAGAAAACCACCCAAGAATGTCAATCAGTCCCTATCCTCTCTCCCCTTCCTTTCCTCCTTCTCCTCTTCCTCTTTCTGCCAGCCTTAGTAGGGCCAGTGCCAATGTGAACAATGGAACATAGCTTTGTGTGTACATCACTGACTTCTGCCAGAATAGCTTTAAAGAATAGAGAAGGCTGGTAATTGTGGAGATTTGCATATATGTATAAATATACCCAAGATAACTAAAATATGTAGGCTCCTCTGTGAATATGCCTTTAATATTCTTCAAATTCTTGAGAGGAGACACTCGGCTGCCTGCTGACAAAGGGTTGTTTTCTACCCTAAACCATACCTCTGTTTATGGAAACGTGCAGAGTTTTGAATTGATCTCCCAATTAGAAAGTCACATTGAGTATTTCTTGGATTCTTGGTAGCTGTAAATGATTCTCTAAAAGCTGAGAAATATTAATCAGATTAAACAACATGAAAGAATCAGAATGTATTTGAAGACAAAATGACAATTTGTGACATGATGAAGACTCTAAGTAATGTTGGCATTGTCTCCTGCTATGATCCAGTCACTAGAAAGTGACTTTTTTTCTGGTACTAGGTTTTTAAGCATACTAGCAAAGCACTCTACCACTAAGCCACAATCCCAACCCACAGAAAAGAAATAATCATTCTTTCCTTGAGTTTATGGGGCTTAGTTAACTCTAATATGATTTTTTTTTTTTTTGGTTTTTTGAGATAGGGTCTCACTCTGGTCCAGGCTGACCTGGAATTAACGCTGTCATCTCAGGGTGGCCTTGAACTCATGGCAATCCTTCTACCTCTGCCTCCCGAGTGCTGGGATTAAAGGCGTGTGCCACCACACCCGGCTAACTCTAATATTAAGTTAACATATTGTAGAATAAAACTAAAAAATTAGTGTTTAGAAATAAGTTAAGCCTTTAATTTGTGTGTGTTTAAAAATAATACTATGGGGGCTTTACCCCCTCCTGCCTTCTTAGGGACAGGAGCTCTTTCTACTTTATCCACTTATCTTTATCTAATAAAGTCTCTCTAAACCTTAAAATAATAGTGATATTATTAATAATAATGACAATAATGATACCATAGCAATTAAATAAAGCATTATGCCAATATCATAAAGAATGAATTAAATGCACATGTAATGGTATAGGGAAGATGCTTAGTGTTCACTGTTGAAGAGAAAAACAAAATGTGTAGAAATAGATCACCATACATAAAATAATTTGTCTTACCAAAGAAAATAAGCAGAATATTTATGGAAATATTTCAATAAGAATTATGCCTGGGAAGGAACATTAAAAGTACAAAAGCATGAGTAGAGGGCTCTATAACTTTTCAGCTGATGCCTTCTATGTTCTTGATGCCTTACCATAAACACAAATTGCATTCTTAATTAAAACAATGCTCAAGAGATCATTTGTTATGGCCAAGAAATGCTAAGATGATTTTATGACACCAATAACATTTTCATTGTGCAACAGTTCAGATATAAGCTGAGATAGAAAAACTTTAGAAATATGAGTGGGTTCACCTCGCTTTAAGAACTCTTAAGAATGTTTCTTCTCAATTGGAAATAAATCATCATAAACATAGATAGAAATCCCTAGGCCCTTCCCTTATACTATTAATGACATTCACTTCCAATATGTAATCAATAAAATTATTAATAATTATAGTTATAAGAATTATTATATAATTGTATAATTATAATAAATAATCCTATTATTTTATGCTTTTAATCTATATCCTACAAGTACCTGAAATGACATACTATATTGTTTTACTTATTTAATGACTTTTAAAACAGGATAAAACATAATCAATATTAGGTATCAATTTCCATTCTGTACATAATTGTTTTGTAATGTGCATTCCAACATTTCATTGAATACTGAAGGACTTACTACCCACATCCTGAAATATACTGGCATGTCCACACCTTAGCTGTCACACCTGCCCTTTGGAAACAGCCTGCCTTGAGGGAGTATTCAAGACCAGGATATCCCACTCTATAGATAGGGAGTGACTTTGTATGTAAAAGAGCAGCAACTGCAACCCCAATGAGGAAGCTTTAAAAGGACACCAGGTTTAGAACATCCTACAGTGGGTCAGATGAAGCCTTTGTTGAGAAGAATAGGTAAAGCACATCCTGAATCGATGAGAAACCATTTGATTTTCCCAAACTGATGAGCAATGTAGTTGGCCTATAATCTTCAGAAACATTAATGTCATGAAAGACAACCAAAATCTAACCATGTTTGTCAGGAGACTACAGGAATATAACTACATGTGATAGACTCTTTTAACGTTTTGTTTGTTTGTTTGTTTTCTTTGCTTATTTTTAATTTGGAGGAGAGTATATTCTTTTTTGAGTTAAGTACAGAATATATTAGATGTGACAGTATTTTGTGTATAGTGAAAAATCACATCCATTGATTTTTTTAGGAGGGGTTATTCCTTTGAAACAGGATATTGCTGTGTATTACAGTGTATGGCTTTAAAATTCAGGCTTCTTTGAACTTGTGATTCATCCTCCTGCCTCAGCCTCCCAAGAGCTGGGATTACAGACATGCACTAGGTACACCAGTATTTTTTAAATAAATGAATTTGAGTTTCTAGGGATTGAAAATACGCTTTCTTCATAGCCCAGCCTGTCCTACAGCATTCCGCATAGATAGTACTACCCAAGGAGCTGTCATCCCAGATCCCTCATTTCACAACGGCCTTCTTTCCAGAACATCATCCCATGAGAAAATAAGGAGTGATCAAAAAGTATGTGACAGGTTTGGTGGTATTGGTGAGGGAGCAGGAAAAATAGAAACAGGCTGAGGGAAGCCAGCTGTAGGACCACAGCCTTCCTCCTTCAGGTAATGATATTAGAGTGCTGCTCAGAACCTCGGTACCTCACTGCTTTGTCCACTGAAGTCTTCTTTGTCTCCTCAGATCAGGGTCCTCAGCTTGGCATGTACAGTCTACCTGCTTTGCTAGTTAGGACATAAGCTGAGCTGGTGTAGGGAGAGTGGAGTTTCTTCCTTCTATGCCAGCTCTGGTGAGCCTTTCAGACCAGAGTTGTGGACCCTTTGGCTGCACAGATCACAGCAGTGTGGACTTCTCAGCACCCCGAGGAAGGAGGGAGGAAGTACAGGACATGGAGGCATAGGCTCTGTGCCTCTTTAGGATGTGATCTGGCAGTTACACAGCTCTTCCCTGCCATGACTGCTGATGGCAGGGATTCTGAACATCATTTGGCCTCTAGTAGTTCACTAGGACTACCATAACAAAATGCCACAAACTGGGTGGCATGAACTACAAGAATTACTTTTACATTCTGAGGTCAAAGTGTTACAAGGTTTGGTTCTCCAGAGGCCAGTCCTCGGCTTCTTATGGTGTTTTCATGTGGCCCTTCCTCTGTGTATTAATTACATCTCTGGTTGTTCTGTGTCATGACGTAGTTCAGTGGTTAGGTCACTGGGGCCTCATTCTTCTAGGGCATGCTTGGAGCAAGTTTCTCTCTTTGTCACCATGAGGTAGACAGCTTTGTCCCAGCATGTAGTCTTTTCCATGATGTCCTGCCCTGCCATGAGCCCCATGTGAGAGAGCTAAGTGACAATGAACTGAAGTCTTTGGCTCTGTGAGACAAAGCATGTATTTCCTCTTTTAAAGTTATTATACTTGGGCATTATTTCATAGAAACAGAAAGGTGCAATAGTAACTATCCCCCCGCTCTCCCATGACCACTCTACATCAGAATCACATAGAGAGCTTTGAGCAACTCTGCTGCTTGAGTTTCAGCCCAGACCAGGTGAAACAGAACCTTTGGAGAAAGCAGGAGCAGTTGGTTATATTTGTGTTTCCTTTTTAAATTAAATGTACTTATTTTTGACATATTCACACAGGTGTACAATGTATTTTGATCCCACTCTCCACAATTACTAGTTTTCTTCTCTGTTCTCCTCCCAATAAAATCCTTTTGCTTCCCATTATGTTCCATCATAGAGCAGTTGGTTCCCCATACAGGCTGTGTGCCACTATTGCACAGGTATGTATTCCTGCCTAGGTTGGCTCATAGCTTGCTGAGTCCCTTGCTTAGCTATGCTATTGGTGACCATTGTCCATGGCAGCTCCTGTTGCACTTTCTAGTGCCATGAGGTCAAGCCAGGAGAGAGCTGACTACCCTTTCACGTCCAGCTTGGTGACTCCATGTCCTGTCGCTACAGCCTGTAGTGTCTTCAGCAATAGGTTATTTTTTAGCCTTAGTCAGGTCACCAACTGCTTTGGCAATAGCCTTTATTGTTTTGGGGACCTTATGAGCCTCTCTGACTAACAGCTCACTGTGGGGAGTAACACAGTTCTGGGACTGGGATTTACCACCCAGAAATCATGGTTTTAAAAGTGTTTCTTCCATCTTCTATAGAGTATTTCTGTCCAGACTGCCCCCCCTTTGCTTATTGTTGACTATATTTTGTAGACTGCTGTCTTAAGAGGAAGGTTTCTATGTCTCCACCTCCCTTGCTCTCCAAGACCCCTATACTCTATCCCTCACCTAGCCTGTCACATATCTCTTCCTCTCCTCCTATTTCCCTTCCCCTGGTCTCATTTAACTTCTGTACTCATATTCGTAATATATACTATTGTTTAAACTCATCTCTATTGATCCAATTTAGGGCTGTACATGAAAGAGAACATGCAACATTTGTCTTTCTGGTTCTGTGTGAGTTTGCTTAGGATGATTTTTTTTCTAACTCCATCCATTTCCCTGAAAATTTCATTTTCATTTTTCCTTACTGCTGAGTAGAATTCTACATCTGGGCTGATTCCAATTCATAACTATTATAAATAGAGTAGCCACAAACACTTTTGAGCAAGTATCTCTATAGATAAGGGTTGAGTTGTTAGAATACAAGCCCAAAATCAGAATAGCTGGGTTAGATGGGACATCTATTTTCATCTTTCTCAGGAACCTCCATAAAGATTAACATAGTGGTTATACAAGTTTGCACTCCCACCAGCAGTGGGTAAAGACTCCTCTTGCCCCACAGCCTCCCCAGAATTTGTTGTCACTCAATTTTTCGATGAGTGCCATCCTTACTGGAGCAAGATGGAATCTCAGTTTTGTTTTGATTTGCATTTTTTAAATTTTTTTTTGTTCATTTTTATTTATTTATTTGAGAGTGACAGAGAGAGAAAGAGGCAGATAGATAGATAGATAGAGAGAGAGAGAGAGAGAGAGAGAGAGAGAATGGGCACTCCAGGGCTTCTAGCCACTGCAAACGAACTCCAGACATGTGCACCCCTTTGTGCATCTGGCTAACATGGGTCCTGGAGAATTGAGCCTCGAACCAGTGTCCTTAGGCTTCACAGGCAAGTGTTTAACCACTAAGCTATCTCTCCAGCCTGATTTGCATTTTTTTGATGATTACCATGTTGAACATCTTTTTAAATGTGAATTAGCCATTTGTATTCTTTGACAGAATTTTCTGTTAATTTCCCTACCCCATTTTTATTGTATTATTTCATTCTTTCATTGCTTATTTTTGAATTCTAGACACTAGTCCCCTGTCAGAGATCAGGCTGGTGATGATTTTCTCCCATTCTTTTGGTTACCTGTTGACTCAGTTGATAGTGTGTTTATATATGCAATAGCTTTTTAGTTCCATGTGTTCCCAGTAGTTCAGTGATTGATTAATTAATTTAAATAAAACTGAGGTTTTATTTAAAACATCTTTCCTTATACCTATATTGTGAATAGTTCTACCAATTTTTTCTTTAAGGCATTTTGGGGTTTTAGGTCTTATATTGAGGTCCTTAATCAATTTGGAGTTGATTTTTGTCCAGGGTGAGAGAAGTGATTTATGAAATCTTTTATTTGTTGATTCTCAACTGTTTCCTTTAGACTTCTGTTGATCTCTTTTTATTTGTATTGTATTGATTGTATTGATCCACCTAGTAAAAACCACTTCTTAGTTCTCTTTGATTTCATTCAGCCATTGATTGAGTTGTGTTTATTGAATTTCTTCCCTTCCTTCATCCATCCTGTGAGATCCTTTTGTCACTCTTCTTCTATTTCATTAAGTCATCCTTTTAGTTATATTTTAAGTTCTGTTTTCTGATTTTATTCCAATTCTTTCAGCCATTTTTGGAGTTCTTGTTTTAATACTGTGTCAATTTTCTTCAATTTTGTCTAGTCATTTGTTCATGGCCTCATCATGTGTGTTTAAAAATGTGTATATTTTGTTGTTTTGGAGTTCTATGTCCTAGGCTTCCTCTGAGCTTCCTTTACAGGCATGTATTGTAGCCTAGGTATTGTTGTTGGGGATTCCTTTGCTTGGTGTCATATGTTGTTTGTTTGGCAATGGAGTCTCAAGACTGACCTGCTGGCTCACTGAGAATGCAGCTATGGTTGTTTCTGTATAGCCTGTGGTTGACAGACCTAGTCTAGTTAGATCCAAGTGGGTTTGGAATGTTAGTCCATCCACTGAATTATGCGGGGTGCTCTTAAATCTGAGCAGGGTCCTCCTTGTGTGTGTTGAATCCAGTAAAGTCTAAATGAAACCTTGGTGGCCCAACTTAATGAACAGGCTGGGCCCTAGTCGTCCAGTGCTATTCACTAGAGGTTTGGAACAAGCTCAATTGCAAGTTACTCATGGGGATTGGAACCAGAATGCATTGCCCTCCTCTTCAGCCCTTCAGGATTTATCCAGGGTTGATATGGGTGGTAGACTCCCTTCCAAGTAAGTAAATTTTTTGCTGGCTAATACAAGGCTGTGTCTGGCAAGAAGGAACACTTCCCTCTGACTAAGAGCTCTGGTTTTTTTTTGTACCTTTCTGCTCCTCTCTGCATATGCTGGCTGGTGATTGCCTGACCCTTCTGGTCATGTGTGCTGCCCCTCTCCTAGGAGATTATACCTCCTCCCCCCACCCCAAAGCCTGCCTGGCTTTGTGGCTGGTTAGTGATTCTCTGAGAGCTAACTAAAAGCCCTACTTGAGGTCTTCCTGTGTGGCGCTTCCCCTTGGACGTAGGCTGCAGCTCTCAGAAGCCTCCAACACAGGATGGGGACAAAGTTTCTCAATTGACCCTACTGTCACACTAGCTAAATCCCCCTTGTTAGTTGTTTTCCCCAGACTGCACTTCCCAAGATCAGCTGCTGCTGCCACCTAGTGGGATTCAGTCCCTGGAAATTGAACCCCTTGCACTCTGGGATTTCCCCTAGGCTGTCCTGGGCAAACTCTTCACTGGAAGGGAGCTGAGTCCCGAACTGCAGGTTTAAGCTGCCCACTGGAGCTAAAACCAAACTAGTTAAGTTGTTGGAAACACCTTGTTCGTCTACCTGGAAAAATCTTGGAAATATACTTGAGGAGGTATTTCAAAGAAAAGAAGACTGCTATAAAGTCCACCCAGCAGGCATGCTGAACCATTGAACTAAAGTGAAAGGTACAGGTTAGAAACACAGGTCAGAATTGATAACATTTTTATGCAAGTAGAATATCTAGAATCTTATTTATAATTTGGTTTCACAGACAAGACAATCACTTAGCTTCAGCTTAGATATAGAAGGCATAAAGAGAAAGACAATGATTACATATCCAAAAGACCAGTTGTGGTATGATTTTTTTTTTTCCTTGGGGAAAGCCAAGGGGATATTACTTCCTCAGGCAAAGCAAGACATGGTAGACTTAAGTTTGGTTGCACCAAAGTTCATCCTAGTGAACCAATAAGCATACTTAGAGTCCCATGCAAAGCATGGGTAAGGGGTTACTTAAAGGAGCATAAAGACCCCAAAAGCATCCATAGCATCAAAAGATGTCATTGCAGGATGGATGACAATCCACCTGTAGCTGCATTGATGGAGTTCCCTGATCTTTGATGTTTACCCATATATACTCGTATCCCCCACATCCCCTCCCTCACCAGACCATGGGATACTCTATTTCAGTGCACACAGCTGAAATAGAGGAAACCTGAGATCTTAGTTGAGAGTATGATAACCCATATTACCTCCTTTCTATGTCCCCACCTTGTGTGGGGAAAGGTCAATAGGCCCAATCTTGAGGATCTTGCCAATAGTCATAGCTGCTTCTGATAAAGACGGAAATAGTTTTTTCTGAGGTCCATTTCACTTAACACTAGAACATTCACTTTATTGTTCTTAAAGATTAAACAGAGGAAGGTAATGTCACCTTAAATTTGAGTAAGGTGAATTAAACTTTTACAGAGTCTTCTCATTCACCATCAAATTCAGTATTTTTCCACAAATTCAGTTAATTGGCAATTGATAATGAAAGCCAAACCACCTTAGGAAATGAAATATTAGAGATATCAAAATCCCTTAAGGCTGAGGAGATGCCACATTGGCAGAATCCCAGAGAGGTAGTGTGTTCAGGACTGACCTAGATAATAATCAATAATTACAGTAAGTAAATAGCCAGTGTTCAAAAACAGATTTCATACCGTGCCTGTCTCCCAAGATGAAGATTCTGGAAGAAAATATGTTTGAGATACTCTTAAGCCACTAAATTACATTGTCATTGGAAGCCTGATGTCCTGGGCACTCCCAGAACATATGGCAGAAAAATATCTTGTGAAGAATTTCATTGCCAGCATCAATCCTCAGCTTTGAGAGGCACAGCTGCCACACTGGACAGAGTCCAGGGATGGCTCAGGAGTGTCTATTCTTGTCTGAGATAGATGTAAAGGTTGAGGTTTGGTCCCACAATTTTATTTTCATATTGCCACAGGGAGCACGTATCACAGTTCACAGCCTGGTGTCCTGTAGCACCAGACCTTCTGCTTCAGCTTCTTAGTGGAAATGTAGGGCACCATTAACCAGGGCCATGGAGCCTTAAGTGGGTGATTCATGAGGCACTATTATTGTTATTTTGTCTAGGGAAAGGTTTTTCTATCCTTGACTTTATCCTCTTTATCCACAAAGTCCTACATATTAGCAATGAAACATCACACATTTTTCTATTTAAAACTATCAACTCAGAAAAATAAAATAATAACAAAAGAATGATATAGATCTCCTTATTTTATTAGGGTGTCAATAGGGAGTGGCAGGTTGGAAAGTTCAAGGATGACAAGCCCTATCTTAGGCATGCAGAGAACAGAATGGAGTTACATGTCAATGTGGAATGTCATTGAAAAATAATAGACAGGACGGGGGGCTGAGCACTGTGCTTTACTCACCCATTGTCCAGCACAGAGCAGATGTTCAGAATGAGTCAATTCAAATGGGCTCTCAAAAGATAATTACTCTCTTCCAAACTAAGTCTGTCCTCTACAATGAATTGTTGGTAACTAAACCTCACATCTCATCTTGCAAAGGAAGTTCTCTCTGCATTTTCTGTGTTATATGATTTTCTAAATCCCTTTCTACCATGTTACTCATTTAAATTTTAGACAATGAAAAAAATTGCTTTATTATATTTTAGGATTCAGGGACATGAAAAATGGAGTTATAACATTTTTTTTATAAATCAGGTTGAGATCTCTAACCTTAATAACATAAGACATGGCATGCTAATATTATAAAGTTATTCTGGATTGATTAGTTGTGTGGTAGGATTAGATATTTTACTTTTGAAAGCATGCAGCCATAAGTTTTAAAACAATGAAGGTTTGCTAGATATAAACTGAGCAAATAATTGGAAGCATTTTCACTGGATGAGAAAGAAAAAAACAAGAAAGTTTAAAAAAATCTCACTGTGTACAAATGTCACTGACATGAAATAAGAGAGAAATATTTTGTTTTGTTTTTATACTAAAAAGCCATTAATCTTCCCCAAGAAAATCTGTTGCATTTAAAGAAAACCTACAGTGACTCATCAATGTTTTGTTTTTCACCTAAATTCTGACAAATTCCTTAATTGAAAAGTTAACTCAATGTTGAAGAATTAGAAAATCTATAAATTAAAAGTAAGATGTCTGGTTGGAGAAATGCCTTAGCAGTTAAAGTGCTTACCTGCAAAGCCTTAGGACCCATGTTTGACTCTCCAGGTCCCATGTAAGCCAGATACACAAGGTGACACAAGTGTGCAAGGTCACACATGTGCATAAAGTAATACACACATCTGGAGTTCAATTATAGTGTCTAGAGACCCTGATATGCCAGTTTTCTCTCTCTTGCCCATTCTCACTATCTCACTTAAGAAAAAAAAAAAAGCCAAAGGACCCACGTTTAATTCCCCAAGACCCATATAAGCCACATGCATGAGGGAGCACATGAATCTGAAGTACATTTGCAGTGGCTGGAGGCCCTGGTGCACCCATTCTCTCTCACACACACTGCCTATTTCTCTCTCTCTCTGTTAAATAAATAAAATTATAATATTAAGATATCATTATACTAGAATATGTTATTTTTTCAGGAGAGTCTTTTGTCCCTCCACTACTTTTGTTTTGTTCTCCCCTTTGTTTCATGAGAAGGAATAATTCAACTTCTTTTTAAAATTTTTTTTTGTTACTTTTATTTATTTATTTGAGAGCGACAGACAGAGTGAGAAAGAGGCAGAGAGAGAGAGAGAGAGAGAATGGGCATGTCAGGGCTTCCAGCCACTGCAAATGAACTCCAGATGCGTGCGCCCCTCTTGTGCATCTGGCTAACATGGGTCCTGGAGAATCAAGCCTCGAACTGAGGTCCTTAGGCTTCACAGGTAAGTGCTTAACCACTAAGCCATCTCTCTAGCCCTAATTCAACTTCTTGTAGGACATGATGCAAAGAAGAAAGTTCATTTGAAGCTATTGTGATTTGAAGCACAATTCTTAGGAAGCCTTACAGTGGTATATATGACCATTGAGGACCACATAAAGAAAAGAGAGAAAAGAGGGCACTAGGGTGGGTGTGACCAGAGGTCATACGTGACAAGCATGTTGGTGCTAGGTGAATCTTAGTGCCTAACATGTATTTGGAGTTCCACAAATCTGAGTTATGCATCCATAAATACACTTAACGATGGCAATAACATTAAGGAGATGACTCCTGAAAGACCACTTTTAGTACTGTTGCCTGTTTGTCTATGTGAAATTCTTAACAATTAATGATTTTGACCTCTACATATTATGAGTACTATGAAGCTGCTAGTAACACATGGCACTGCTATAATTCTTGTCCAGAGGAGACTCAGTTAAGATGGGATATACCATCCAGCTTCTCCACTGGTGACAGTCACCATGTTATAGGTTCTATTTTATGATGTATGAAATGGTAACTCAGAGTCAAAGTCATGAGTTATACAAATCACACTCACCAAAAGTAAGCACTCATTACATTTTTGTTAAGATAAATAGATTTTATTTCATTCTTTAAAATCATGGCTTCATTGGCTATGTCCACTCAATGGTAAATTATGATGTTAGACCTTGATCTTAAATAATTCTAAAAGTATAATAATTCTGGGGAAAATCTGAACCAACAAAACAAGCAAACAATGCTTTCTAGCTAAGCCCATATGTAATCAAAATCTTCCCTCCAAGGTGAGTTTCCTAAAGTTTAATTTGTGATACATGCTTGAGCTCTTTTTCATCTCCTATTTCCCTGTTATTTATAGCAGTTGCAATGTCTTTAGAGGCAGCATCTACTTGTCTGTGCTATATTTTTAATGAAATGATACTGTCTATAATGCCACTTTTGAGAGTTTAGTGTGTTTATATGTCACCATACATCAGAATCATCAGATTTGGGGATGCTTTTATGGGCTACAGGTTTTGCTTCTTTCACATTCAAGTGTTCTTTATTACCATTTTATGGATTTGATCTTCCTTTCAAGAACCCAAACACTGCAGAGAAATAACAGGAGGGAAAACTAGATCTTTCTTTGAAACTGGGCAAGACTTGAATATTTTCTTAAATGTTCAGTCTTCAGCACTCTGTTTTTTCTTCTTTTATACAGTTCCCCTTACCACTTTGTGTTAAAAACACTATGGGAGGAACTCTGTTTGTTCATATGGCCTCCTTCATACCTAGCAGACAAATATAAAGAAGGAGGTAGAGCCAGGCGTGATGGCACAACACCTTTAATCCCAGCACTCAGGAGGCAGTGGTAGGAGGATCGTTGTGAGTTCAAGGCCACCCTGAGATTTCCAGGTCAGCCTGGGCTAGAGTGAGACCCTATCTCGAAACCCCTCCCCCCCCCAAAAAAAAGGAGGTAGAATTAGGCAGAGAAAAAGACTGATGTCATAAGTGCTTGAGAAGCATTCCTAAAATGTATCAGTGTGTCTCTGACTGAGTTTTAGGACTCTGTGAAGCTCAGCTTCATTCTTGAGGCAATAATGATACCCAATAAACTACTTTCTGGTTACACAGTGCTGTCTGTACTCCCAAATGCTAGCCCCAGGGTAAAACTAGTGACTCTCCTAAGGTTAAAACCAAAACCAGATCATGTCCTTTTTCCATTCCTAGCTCCTTACCCACAGACTGGACTGTACTAGATTGTTCTTTCCCCGATGCAATTGTCAACACTTATGGAAAAGCACAAAAGTCAATTACTTTGCCCTGGAGTAGAAATCATAAAGTTCCCTTCAACCCTTTTAGGATTCTTCAAAAGAAGGTGAAGAGATGGATTGGGGAAAAGAGTCTTTTAAGACTGAAGGGACACAGCTTGGTAACCTGTAAATAAAAGGCCCTGGTAGTTGTGGGTTATTTTTGTTTGTTTGTTTGTTTGCTTTAATTTTTGCTGTACTGTATATAATACTTTTCTATACAACTTACAAGGTGATATTATAATAAGTTTCTCTTAAAATATAACTAATGGGAGTGGTAGGAAAATGGAATTGTCTTAGTTTGTTTTACTTTTTTTACATGTGACTTATCAACCTAGGCTTGCCAACCTATTTTGTGTAGTCTTGCTTCCTGACAGTTTCAGCATGATGCAAAGTATGTGCTGGTTTCAGAGCATCTTTTCTTTTTAGGTGGCATGACAATGGCTGTCACCTTTTAGAGTACAATTTCTTGACATCTGATTTTTTTTTTCTTTTTGGATGTAGTTTTTACATTATCCCAGTTTGATATGTTATTCATTTATAAGCAGAGAGATCCAGAGAGAGAGAGAGAGAGAGAGAGAGAGAGAGAGAGGGAGAGGGACAGGGAGAAAGAGAAAGTGTTGGGCTAGCCAGGGCCTCCTGCCACTGCAAATAAACTCCAGGTGCATGCACCATTTTGTACATCTGGCTTATCTAGGTACTGGGGAATCAATCCAGGTCATTAGGCTTTGCAGGCACACACTTTAGCTGGTAAGCCATCTCTATAGCCCAAGTTTTGATTTTTTAAATATTTTATTTTATTTATTTGACAGTCAGAGAAAGGGAGAGAGAGAGAGAGACAGAAAGAGAGGAGGGGGGAGTGCATGAGGGCTTCCAGCAGCTGAAAACAAATTCCAGATGTGTGAACCCCTTTGTGCATCTGGATAATATGGGTCTTGAGAAATTGAACCCTGGGTCCTTTGGCTTTGAGTCAAATGTCTTAACCACTAAGCAATCCTTCCAGTCCCCAAGTTTTGATTTCTAATTCAATTTTCCATCTATGTTATTTTATCATTTTTAAATTGAAAAATATATATCAATATATGCTTTGATATTTGATAGATGTGTGTATATATATAATGTTACATATATATGTATGTATACATATTCATATATACGAAGCTAGCAACTATGACACCACCATGGCAGGTGGGTGCAGGCAGCCTAGAGCATGTGTTCAGGTAGAGTAAGGCAGTCCCCAGCACCTGGCCTGTAAGAGGAAACAGCAGTCAATACTACCAGAGTAAGGGAAAGGCCCTGGCACCTGTTCCATCCACTTGGCCCACACTGGTGAACTCCAGCCAGCATGACATTATGCACTACTGGTAAGCTACACCAGTGGTCACAAGGGTATCACAAAAGGGTCTCTACATCTAAGCATAATCAAATTGGTAATTGGTGAGTGAAGTAGCCAATGGAAGGTCCCAAAGAAGGCAAAACAAGCCACCAATTAGTACTGAAAAGAAGGGGCAGTTAAATCTTGTTCAAGTGAAGAAAAGAAAAATAGAAGAATGAAACACAAAGAACATGAGGGATCAACCCACCTCGACCCACTCCAAGCCTCCTAAACTTCCCTACAATGGAAACCATAACATAGAAATGGGGGAAATGTCAGAGAAAGATTTCAGAATCCTGTTAGCATTGTCACCTGCTGGGGCCAACTGAAACTGTTCACGGTCCTGAGTGACTAGTGTGAAGAAACTGAGCTGAGACTGGGGCGAGTAAACAGAACTAGGGCACCCCAAGCGATGTTCTGCACTGGAGCCCAGAAACAGCAGGTAGCAGGATTTTTTTTAGGTTATTTTTGTTGTTGTTGTTTATTTGCTTGTCTTTTCTGACCTGGAATTAACTATGTAGTCTCAGGGTGGCCTTGAACTCCTCCTACCTCTGCCTCCCAAGTGCTGGGATTAAAGGCGTGTCCCACCAAGCCAGGCAGCATATTTTTTGAACAGCTCTGTGTACAGGGTTCATTCTGTAACAGCTTATACAAAACAAAGTAGAAGGCAACTTCCCTATCTCAGAAACAAGAGGCATCTTTGGCTAACTTGAGACTATAGATGACTATTAGACCTCCCTAACAGCTGGAAAATAGACACCACAAACACTGTTCCCAGAATTCTGGGATCAGGCACAAGTGTACTTCTCAAAACATAGTGTCAGCAAAATGCAACAGGCTAAAATCCATCTATAGAATCCTACTTCTATCAAAGGTTAATGACCACATAGAATGCTCAAGTAACCAGGTGAATGAACTAATCAAAGTTGTTAAGAGGATAGTGGCTATTTTTCTTCATTGCATGATATCTAATTCAAAACAATGAAGTACTTAAGATTTATAATTATATAGTTGTGTTTTAAAAGGGAAATATAAATGAAAGAGTGATCATTGTTTAATAACTTGTGTTTATTTATGTTTATACACATCAGTGAATATTTGTTTACTGCCAAAAAAAATCTTAAAGTCAAGAACCTACAAAAGTAGCCTTTATAGAAAAAAAATATTCGTCATTTTATATTACTAGGTGATGTTTGGGTATTATTTCTATTAAGAATCTATATAATGTATACTTTATTATGTCTTTTGATTTATATTGATTTCAGTAACTACTTACTAGGTAATAAGCATTTATGCTAAGTCATTTTCATCTCCTTTTTATTGCGTGCTGCTTTAAAAACATACAATGTTTCCATACTCATCCACATCACACACACACACAATTCCCCCCCACCAACAAACACATGCATGCCACTGAACTAGAGAAGAGGAGGGGATATCTATCTGTGAGGTGGGCGTACTACTTTTTAGGTTTGATATCATCCATTAGAGTCACATGAAATCACATCCTCTCTTGATCTAGGGACGAGTTGATCCTTCTGCCTTTCCTTCAGTGACAGAGGATACATAACAGTTTTGTCAAGCATAAGCATATGAAACACAACAGAAGAAAATAAATGACTTAAGGTAGTCATTTTCATGCTAATATTTCATAGAGCACCATTCTACAAAGGTTTTGCTTTAATAATATATACCCAAGAAAAGAAAGCTGTTAAAATAAATTATTTGTCCCATGCACACCTACATAATGTTGTATATTAATGTAATCTGTGAGTGTCAAGGCAAGGTATACAGTATTCAGCCTTTCATTACTATAATATCCAAACTGTGCTATAAGCTCTATTCATTTTATGAAATGCTATTATCAAAGAGATGGCCAAGAGGAAACTAAGATTTACATTTCTATCTGCAGAGGTGTATACCAAGTTATTTGTTATAGTTGGTTGGAGTAAAGCACAAATTTCACTCTACTTCTTATTGTCTTGGGAGAAGTTTTCAATGCAAACCCTGAAGTAAAAAAAAAAAAAAAAATCCAATATATTTAGAAGCATCCCCTCTACAATACTGAGATGAGTAAGATCTCATTAAAGAGAGTACCAGGAGGCTTTGAGGGTTAAGAGTTCAATAACTTTGGATCAACATCACAGCATGCCTTCTGCCCCTCCTCTGTGGCTGATGAAGAGGCTGGAGAAAATCTCACAAAGGTTCAGATTCCCACAACCTCCAGTCATGATCTGCAATGCCAACTGTACAGTAAATAGAATTTAATCTGAATGTGCTCCTTCAACCTTGCTCAGGCCTGTAGGGATTATTCTCTTCTCTCTCCAGATAACCTTGACTCAGACCAAATTGAAACTCTCAGTTGTGGACTCTTCTGAATTCACTGCAGCCTTCCCTGTAACTGCAAACTGGTAACTTCTTAATAAAAGTCAGTAAAGGCAATAATCCTGTTGCTTCAAGTGCTCTTTAATAATATTCCGTATTCATGTGACATAGTTCTCCAAGATTAATGTTAGGTAGGGCAAGAGTCCCAGGATCAAGTCGAAATGAAGGAGGAGATCAAGAGCAGCCTAATTGATGCAACTTTAGATGTTTATATTGCCTAGCCCCCTCTGCCCTGACTTAACAATGCCCTGTGGACCATAGTTTCCTCTTGATCTTATCTCAGAAACAGCCTGGCTCTGGTCCTGGTGATACCAACTCCTCCACAATTTGATCTCTGTCCCTCTGACTATCTAGCTTCTCCATTTGGCCCCTGCTATTCCCTGCACTCCCCAACATTTGTCCTCTGTATCTCCTCCCAAAAGGAAAAACTATAAAGACTCAAACTATCCAGAACCATTCTCTCTCTCTCTCTCTCTCTCTCTTTCGGCTCAGTTTGCTGGCTTCAAACACTCTGCCTCCTCCCCCCACCTCCAAACACCCTCTGCCCCAGAGGAGAAGGCAGTTCCTTGCGCTCCGCCCCGCCGACTTCTGAAGCAGAAGACACTGTGTTTTACATTCTGCTCTAGCCTGTGGCCCCCACCGCCACCCCGCACCACTGGGCACACTGGCAGGCTCTCTCCCCTTCTCTTGAGATCTCATTCTTCAAAACTATTAATTACTCCTTCAAGAACATATGTTACTGTTCTTTTTCTCTCTTCCTTACAAGAGTCTCTTCCTATGCACTTTCCTTCTGCCTCCCATCTGAGATGGGAAATGAAACTTCCAAAACGGTCCCCGTTACCCTCCCCCCAGCTTGTCTAATTCAAAATCTTAGTCTTCAAGATGATATCAATCCTTGACATTTAATCTTTTATTACAACATGGCCTGGCCTCAATATAAATTAGACACTAGATCCATATCTTTTGTTTTCCAAATTCTTATTGATTTAAATAAACTCTCCTCAGCGCTGGCAATTGGTTTGGGATTTTCCATATTCAAACATCTTTTGCTCTACATGCCTGTCCTGCCTGTTCTGTTTGCCCTACTCACCAGATTTTTCTAGCGGAGGTGAGACTGACCCCATTTAGATAAAACAGCAAAAAATAAAAATAACTAAAAACAACTATTTTAAGCTCTAAATGATTATGCATGAACATGAAATTAAGCATTCACCTAAATTTCATATACTAATGACCAATGCTAATCTGTGGCAAAGATGTATTCTGGCTGTACTGGTTTGTGCCTGCATTAATGCTTTGAGACATAGATTCAAACAACGTGACCAGTCTCACTGACGAGACGCCACATGTGGGGATATGCTGTGTAGGGGCTGCCCAAACACAAGTCTGTGACTCATGCTAAATGGCAAACAACAGGATGGCAACAGAGCCCATGTCACAGCCACACACACAGACTCAAAGAACAAGTTTAGATCCTAAAGTCTGCCAGACACCTAGGAACTGGTAGATTTGTTCAATGTTTAGAGATATTTGTTAGTAATTTTTTCTACTTCACTGTAATGTAAATTATGTTAATTGTAATATGCTATTTAAATTCATGGTAAGCTGGATTCTGAGAAATATGTTCCTCACCCCCATCTCAGACCCCAAGCACATTTAAAAACATGTGTTATACACACCTTGACCTTAGGCAAATTGGTCTATTGCCTCAGGCCAGGAAAGGGAAAATGACAAGCAGAATATAATTTGATTCTCTCTCAATTTCACTCTTGTATAAGATCACTATGAACAGATATTCTTAATTTTTTATATCATAAATGTAGTTCATATATTTGTCATTTGATTCTCTCTCGATTCCTCTCTTGTATAAGATCTCTATGAACAGATAATCTTAATTTGTCATATATATAGTTCATATATTTGTCATTTAATTCTTTCTCAACTTTTCTCTTGTGTAAATTCATTGTAAACAAATAATGTCAATTTTTTATATAATAAGTGTAGTTCAGATTTGTCATTTTATTCTCAATTTCTCTCTGTGTAAGTTCAATATAAACAGATAATCTTAATTTGTCATATAAATACAGTTCATATATTTTTCATTTGATTTTCAATTTCTCTTGTGTCAGTTCACTGTAACAAACAATTTTAATTTGTTATATCATAAATATAGTCCAGATTTGTCATTCGATTCTCTCTCAATTTCTTTCCTGTGTAAATTCAATATAAATACATAATCTTAATTTGTTGTATTATAAATATCATTCAGATTTGTCTTTTGTTTCTCTGTCAATTTCCAAGTGTGTTATATTATCTCTATGGCAAGTTATCAAGTTTTACCTACATTTTCAAACCCATGTATTTAAAATGTGTTTCATAGGGTAAAAAAGTCTCAGAACAAGAAGTTATAAAGTCTAAAATTTGATTCACTGATATTGGTTTGCTTATGGTGACACTTGTAAAAATGCCTTTGAAAGTTCAATTAAGATAATAATACTTTAATTTTAAAGTTTTAACTACAAAAAAACTGAGTCTTAAGACGATTAATATTTATTAGTTATTTTCTTTTATAAAACTAATTCTATTAAGTAGTTGCTGTGTTTATAACTCAAGTTTTATAAACAATATAATCTAACTTCATTCATGTAACTTTTGTTCTTAGGGAGATAAGGAAGTCCTGCACATCCTGATAATGATATAAACTGTGATTTTTCAACTTTTGAGGAGCTCCATTCATAATTCTCGGGCCAAAATGAGTTGTAATGCTAAAATATAACTCAATATAACTCAATATAACTCAAACAAACTATCAAATATCTGACCAAATCTTCATTTAATAGTCATGATTAACAAGGAAAATGAGATATAAAATTGGTTTGTGTTAATCAAGGTAACACTAAACAAGGTATATCAGATTGATTGTTGCAGATTTTTCTCTTTCTTTTTTTTTTTTTTTTTTTGTTTGTTTGTTTTTTGAGGTAGGGTCTCACTCTGGTCCAGGCTGACCTGGAATTAACTCTGTCATCTCAGGGTGGCCTTGAACTCATGGTGATCCTCCTACCTCTGCCTCCCAGAGTGCTGGGATTAAAGGAATGTTGTACCACGCCTGTCTTGTTGCAGATTTTTATATCAGGATTAAATTGATGTCTAATCCAGTTTAGACAAAAAGATTAAAGCCACTAAACTGCACAAAGGTATATATATTTAAAGGTGATTCTAAATTTACTAAAGAAACACTTTTAGATTTTCAACTTTAAAACCAGAGTTCTTGTTTACATCTGCTACAATAGCCAGAGGTTGTTAAGTACAAAAAAAAAAAAAAAAAAAAAAATTCAAAAATTCAACTCTGATTTTAGAATGACAGACTTAATTAAAAGGTCAAAATTTCACTTAATTTCTGATAGATTGCTTGATTTGAATTTGCTAATAGATTTATTTATTTTATTGACAACTTCCAAAATTATAAACAATATTCCATGGTAACTCCCTCCATCCCCCCATTTTACCCTTTGAAACTCCACTCGCCATCATATCCCCTCCCCCTCTCAATCACTCTCTTTTTTATTTTGATGTTATGATATTTTCTTCCTATTATGATGGTCTGGTGTTCGTAGTGTCAATAACTGTGTGGTCCTGGATACCCAGGCCATTTTGTGTCTGGAGGAGCACATTGTAAGGAGTCCTAACTTTCCTTTGGCTCTTATATTATTTCCACCACCTCTTCAGCAATGGACCCTGAGCCATGGAAGTTATGATTGAGATATTTTAGTGCTGAGCACTTTTTTATTACTTCTTCTCAGCTCCATCATGCCTTCTGAGTCATCCCAAGGTCACTGCCATCTGAAAAGAGAAGGTTCTCTAACTAAATGTGAGAGTAGCATTAATATATGGGTATGGACATTAAAAGAAGTGCTTAATGGGCAGTTTGATGAGCATAGTATATCCACTTAGCCAGACAACAGCAGATGTTACACCCTATGGCTCATTACTACCCCTGTTGTAGATTTTCTGTATCAAGGATGTATTCCCTCCCATAGAGTGGGCCTCCAGTCAAATTAGAGGGTGGTTGCTTTCCCCCATAAGAGATGTGCCAGTATTGCACCCACTAGCTCATTTGGCCTGGCTGGCCAAATAGAAGGCTTTCAGTGTTCACTGTTGAGTATCTTCACTGGTGATTTCTCTCTCTCCCATTGACCTGCATCAGCATGACTTTTTCCAGCTTTCTGTCAGCTGGTCTACATGAAGAGGTTTTTCAGCTCAGTTCCAGCAGGGTTTCTTAGTGATCTTGTAGCTTAAGTATGTGGAGTATTCAGCAGTAGAGTTTTACCATTGTAGCTTAAGTATGTGGAGTATTCAGCAATAGAGTCTTACCATATATCCCTGGTAAGAAAACAGGCACCTCAGCAATGGCCTGTAATGTTTTGAGGGCATCAGGAACCTCCCTGGCCAACAACTCACTGGCAGTTATCCCATCCCTGGCACTTAAAATTTTCTAGTAATAATCTATGGCTCCTGTGTGTTCCATTGTCCAAAAAAGCAGGTTTCCATATGACTTATTTATATCCTCTTAGATTTTGATTAGCCCTCCCTCCAACTTTCTTTTACTTAGTCTTTCAGATATGACTTACCATGTCATCAGACAACATTAAATAAATGTTATAAAAATGTTAAGGTTTTTCAATGCTATGTTTTAACTAGATCTGTCTTGTTAAACACAAAAGATACAGAAATACTCTATATTTCTATTTTTTTCCTGGATGCTTAACAACCAGATGAAGTGGCCAGAATCAATGAGGGCTTTGGGGTTAAAAGGGTACTCAACATTTTGGTCACAGTCATTCCAAGTCAAAAAACCTAAAGAGAGAATGGGACACTTCTTTCACTAGAGGATCCTAAAGCTTTAGGTAAGTCACCTATCTTCTTGATCAGAGAAGACATGGAAACCCAAAAATGGATTCCAATCACTATCCAGTCTGCAGAAGGAGGGCCAAAACACAGAGAAAACCTCTTACTGCTTCCAAGGGAAGGGAAGCCACATGGTCAGCATGGCCCTGACTCATCTCAGCAGATGACACAATTGCTGAGACAGCCATAGAGCTCCTTCCAAATCCCTAAAAGCCTCCCTTAAAAAGCCACAACTGACCTTCAAAATTGCAATATAGAATTAAGCTTTGGTCATGTACTTTGTCTTAAACATACAATAGAAAACTGCTGCCAAAAGTACATGTTCACTGTAACAAAAACAGATATAAACCATACCATTTCTAGATCTTCATGATTATCATGCCTGGCATTTCTGGTAATAATTCTGTTAATTTTTGGATTGTGTATTTAACTACAATTTTAACCTTGTAGCCTCTTTCTACAGTTAGCCCATACTCAGATGTTTCTGTGATAATCCAACATAATCAACTAGGGTCACCTGGATTGCCCTTCAAGGCCTAAAATGCTAATGAAAACCCTGGGTTCAAAAGGAGGCTACTTAAACCTTAACCACATCCAAACTTCAACTTTTTCTTTCATGTCACCTTCCTAGACAACCCAAGCATTACTTCAAACTCCTGGCCCCCACCTAACCCAGCTAGCCTTCTACAAAAGATTACCTGTCACAACCCCAAGATTTCACTGTCTCCCTCCCTGACCTAACCACACTTGAGATATACATGAAAGCTCTTCTACCACTCACAGAGGTCCCTAATAACTAGATATGTTGTCATTTTAGATGACAAGATAATAGAGATTCATTGTGGTAGTTTGAATACATGGCCCCCAATATATTCCGTGTTTTATTAGCTTGTAGTTTGGATCTGTACAACTTGGCTGTAGGTGGTGTCACTGGGTAGATCTTGGAGTCCAGCAATAAGGTGTGGTGGTGGGATATGCAAAGTGTGCCTAGTGGGAGTTCCTGAAGTGTGCTGGGCAGTTTGGGTTTTGGCTTGGGATTTCTCCCTTTCTGCTTGCTCCTTTAAGAGGTGGCAAACTTCTTTCTGCCATTATGGAACTTCCTTTGGATCTGTAAGCTTCAATAAATCCCTTCTTCCATAATTGTGCCTGGTCTGGAAGTTCATCTCAGCAAACCTGAAACTTTCTGATACACTGGCCCTTAATCTAAGGAAAGTACATTCCAAAAGGCCGAGCTTGTCACATTCCATTTACTTATACTAATAAAAATAAGTCTTGCCTCCTGTATAACAGCTACAGGACTGGCTGCAGGTGGGCTGGGACGCAGCCTAATCTCTTATCGACAGTTTCCACAGAACTGAATATAGCCATTAAAGACTCTGCTATCGCCATTCATTCACCTGCTATAGCAGCAGCTCACCTCACTGGCATCAGTAGTCCTTTAGAACCATTAAGACCTCGACTTCATCATAGCTGAGAAGGAAGGAAACTTGTCTCTTTGTAAACAAGAAATGTTATCATTTAAACCAATTGGGTAATATAAAATTAGATATAAAAATCTCGCAAACTCTGGCCAACAGAATCTATCCTGGCACCTCACTGTCCTCAGGACCATGGATGTCTTTAGAACTATTTGGCCTTGACTACTACCATTACTTGGGTCATTGATAGGGATAATTTGGATATTTCTTTTACTCTTGGTAGCCCTCTGTTTTTAGAAGTACATTCAAAACCTGCTATAAAATCTCACATATCACTTGTTCAACCAACTTTTATTAACCTACCTCTCTTCCACTCAATACCAACTTTTAGCCTCCTCAGACTCAACTTACTGTTGTTTATATTGCCTAAACCCCACTCCCCTGACTTAACAATGCCCTCAGTGGTAGTTTCCTGCTGATTTTTTTCTCTGAGATTGCCAGGCTCCCCCAGCAGGTAGTGCTGAGGAAGGACCAGGCCTGCTGGTTCCTCCCAAGGGGTTGAGGAGGAGGGTGAGTGTCGATGGCCAGAAACACACCACCAAGCCAGGAGTCTTGTCGAAGCAGGAACTCACTTTTTTGTTACAGGTGGTTGCCTATATAGCATTGTGAATGAGGGTGGGGATTCTAGCATGGGGGGAAAGATAAGGGCCAATAGTATGCTGCGACTTTTGAACTTATTGGTTCTAAGCGTGTGTGTGGGTATCCCAACTCCTATGTGGAAGTAACAGGCCAGAGGCCATTAGGTGTCTTGCTGAGTCATAGCTGGCCAGAGGCAGATCGCCAATTTTAGCTAGGCTCAGGAAGTTCCACTAGGCCTCACATCCAGGCCTTTCAAGGCCCAACAAGAGATAGCCTGGCTTTTCTCCTGGTGACACCTTCTCCATCTTTGTTCTCTGTCCCTCTGACTATCTAGCATCTCTGTATGGCCTCTACTGTTGCCTGCACTCCCCAACCCATGTCTTCTGTATCCCCCTCACAAAAGGAAAAACTCTATAAAAACCTAGACTATTCAGAGACATTCTGGCTGTTCTCTCTCTCTCCTCCCATGAGATAGTTTAGCAGCTGGGGCCCCAATAAACATCTTTGCTTTGCCTCAGAGTGGTCCTGCATGGTCTTTGTTCATTCATGAATCTTACAATAAGTACTTGCTATATAGTTTTGTGAGGGTCTTTGAGCATGCTTAAGAAAGTTGATTTAAAATAAAGTGTTTAACAAGTCTGCTTCATGGACATACTGGGGGACAGTTTCTGGTCTTCTTTTGAGTCTGGTAAATGCTTTTCAAATGTTTATTTTTGTATGCTTCATTGTATTTCATCAAAGCAGGACATTTGGGATGGTATAGCATGGAAACTCTGGAAATCAGCATTTTCTCCTCTCTCTGTGGCATATTGCTGCTTATGGATTGCTATGTGTTTGTTTAGCAGCTTTCCATAACTATCATTTCTTGTTTTGGCTTTTTTGTTGTTTTTGTTTTTGAGGCAGTGTCTCATGTTAGCCCATACTAACCTAGAACTCAAAATGAAGATAAAATGGGACTCAAACTCACAATGATCCTACTATATGAACCCTCCAAATACTGGGAGTAAAGGCATGAGCCACTATTCTTGGTTTCCTGAACATCTTTTTAAAGTCTATGTTCTTTATTGTCTATGATCAGTGAAATCTATGTTTCATTGACTTGGTAGCTATAATGTGTTTTGCTGTGGGATGAGCTTGAACTTTTGGAATCAAATAAAGAAGGAAAAGAAAGGAAAGGGAGTGGAGTGGAGAGAAGAGAAGGGGAAGGAATTGAACAGAAGGACAGAAAACAATTTTCTCCAAGGTTTTGCAGATTGGCTTTTTGTTGGGACAGGACAAACTTTCACACTTAGATACACCATATACAACTCTGCTTTAACCTGTATTTCCTGCTTGCATGAAGTTCGCCATAAATTTAACCTCATGTGTTCTCTGGTATTTAGTGAGTAGGTGCAAAGTTTGACACATGTATATTTTTCTTATTTCCCTAGAATATATGTTACTTTTTAAAAACTTTTTTTTTTAACCTTTAAAAGTCTTTATTCCCCTTTTCCTAACCTTCTCCTTGCCTTTCATTCCAGGCTTTTTCTTTTCTAGACTATTTTATTTTGGCCAAGTGCTTCCATAGCTGATGATAGAGCTTTAGATGTATATATTATATAAAAAGACTTAACGTTTTTTCAAGTGGCAAATAATATCCTGGTCCTCTGTCTTCTTTGCATCCAAGCCCTTCAGAAAAAAAAAAAAAAAAGACTTTTTGTTTACTGTTGCTATTTCTTCCCCTTTGCTAGTATACAATCTGTCATTATATAACAGATTCTTGGTGCTTTGTTTATGGTGACCTCTTATGCCTGATTCATTTAGAGGTAACATCATACTGTAACTTGTTTCACTTATCCAGATCTTACCAGAGTCTTGTATGTCAAGAATTTAATATATGTGTTAAATCAAATCTTTACAATAGATACATGACTAATTAGCAAAACAATCACTTAGCTGACCCTTAATGTAAGTCATTTGCAAATTTCCACAATGGAGTAGAATCCAAATACCTTTGTAAGAGGATATAATACAAACCAGATGCACATATTTTGAACATCTATAGGAACGAATGGACTGAGTGTTCTTTATGAACCTTCTATGTACAGAGCCTTTCACAAAGAATAAAGCATAGCTATTTGACTTGACATTACCTGGATAAGCCTAAAAGGCAGAAATTGCACATTATCAGAAAAAGGCAGAATAACACAATAACAGTCACTGGTAGTAGATAGTGTTACCAAATTATATTTGGACTATGACATGTAACTGAGTGAATAGTCATTTCATCTTAAAATAAAGGGATAAGGAGATGTTAAGGGCCAAAGACTTCCTCAGAAAATAATTTGGAAACCCATCTGTTACAGAACAAATAAAGAACACTTATACAAAATTCTGTGTTACTTAAATGGGTTTGACTTAGGAAATGTTCAAGGCAGGCATCACCAATCACACACAAAACAATAAAAGTAATGATTCAAAAAACATCTGGTTAGACAGGAAGGATAGCCATCAGCAATATGAGCACAGAACTCAAATACATCAATTTATAGTCTAATTACCTGGAGCAAATGATCTAATTTTATGTAGCCAAGTCTTCCTGTCTTGAAAATAATTATAACATTTATATAGCTCTGTGAGCCAAGCAAGATTTAAGTGTTTTACATATATTAACTTGTTTAAATCTCATATCCATCCTTGAAGGTAGGTGCTATTTTACAAATGAGAAAACTGAACCAAAAAGATGTTAAATTCATTGGCCATGGCTGGGTAGTGATAAAGCCAGATTTTAATCCAAAATATACATTATGATCCATTACACTGTACATTTAAGACTGTACTATTGCATGATGATATCTGTGTAATATGATATGTATGATATGTAATATGATAAAATGATGATCACTATGATGATTGCATAAAATAATGTAGGCATAATAAGTGCAGTACAGGTTTTCAAAAACAAAAGTTCTTCGAACTGAAAAATGTCCAAGGAACACTTCCAGCTGTTTTAATTTTCACTATAATGAATAATAACAAAATATTTTTTAAACAAGCACCTTTAACTATTGAGCCATATCCCCAGTCCAGAAAGTAATTTTTAATCTGTTCCTTAGATCATGTTTTAGTAATGTACCTTTTCAATAAATTCTAGAAAGTGAGGATTTCTGGTTTGTAACCATACTGTCTCTGTCTTAATTATTGGAGTCTAGCAATTCAAAAAATAATGAATGCCTTGCCAAGCCAAAAGCATATAAAAATAATAATACATGCTGTAATAATAAGTGCACAAATTGAGCTAAAGTAGTAGCAAAATGACATAAGACTAATAAACTAGAACCCATAATAACATGAATAGAAAAGCAGAAATGATAAGCAAAATAATTTCTATAAAATGTTATAAATATGTACTTCTTTCTGTTATTAGTATCTTTAAAAATATTTTTAATTACAATAGTAGTAATGTATTATTAGGTTAGTAGCATTTGTAAATACAGTATTTCACCATAATATTATGCCAGAAAAAGTGAGGCAAAAAAAGGGAACATAGACATGTAGCAATAATAAATCTACATAGCATTGGAACTAAGTTGGTATTAATATAAAGCAGATTATAATAAGTTTAAATACAATGTTATGGAACAACACATAAAGGAATAACATGATACTATGCTATAAAGTATTAATTTAATGCATAAAAGCAATTAAAAATTTTAAAAATTACACATTAAAAATAAAAATGCCAGACACAAAGATAATTATGTCATAATAGCACTAAATTGAATGGATTAAGCCATTTAGCCACACAGCATAGATTAACTAGATTACATTATTTGAAAAATCCAGCTACATATTATCTTTTGGAAATGAAGTTTAGACTTGAAGTTTCAAATAATTAAAACTAAAGTGAAATAAAATTTTATTATCCAAACATGCTCCAAAAAATGTCTCAATGTGCATACTGATATCAGGCAAAAATGGATATTACACAAACAAAAAATATTTCTAGAAGTTGAGAGGAACATCTTGCAATTATTTATATATAGATCCATTAGGAAAATATAACCATTACAAAGACATTTGTCTGGTAACAGGACAACATAATACGAGAAGCAAAGACTGAGTTAAATAAAGGGATAAGTAAACCATCTGACAATAATAAGCAGAGACTGTGATGTGCCATTTTTTTTGTTTTTAGTTTTATTTATTTATTTGAGAGTGACAGACACAGAGACAGCAAGAGACAGAGAGAGAGAGAGAAAGAGAGAAAATGAGTGTGCCAGGGCCTCCAGCTACTGAAAATGAACTCCAGATGAGTGTTCCCCCTTGTGCATCTGGCTAACATGGGTCCAGGGGAATTGAACCTCAAACCATGGTCCTTAGGCTTTACAGGCAAGTTCTTAACTGCTAAGCCATCTCTCCAGCCTGCGACATGCCATTTCTAATAATGAATAGGATTAATAGGGCAAGAGTTCAACAATGAAGTGAAGACCACACTAAGTCAGTAGAGTTAAGTGACAGACATTTACAGTAGATTCTCTTTAGGATAGAACATGTGCTAAGCTAGAAATAAACCCTAATGCTTTTAAAGGATATGGCAATAAAAACTATGTTTTCTAATCACAATAAATGAAAATAGAAATCAAAATCAAAACTAAACCTAAAATGAGAAAAATTGTCAAAATTAAGCAAGTTGTTCACAATAAATGGCTCAAAAAGAGATTAAAAAGAAATAGGAGAGGTAGTATGATCACTGTGAGTTCAAGGCCAGCCTGATACTGCATAGTGAATTCCAAGTCAGCCTGAGCTAGAGTGAGATCCTACCTCAAAAAACAAAAAAAGTATTAGTAATAAAAATTATTTTCCAGGTGTGGTGGCACATGCATTTATTCCTAGCACTCAAGAGGCCAACGTATGAGCATTGATGTACGTTTGAGGCTAGCCTGACACTACACAGCAAATTCCATGCCAGCCTGGCCTAGACCAAGACCCTACTTTAAAAAGCTAATAAATAAGTAAATAAATAGAAATAGGAAAAGACTTGCAGAGAGATTCATGCAAGGCACAAAAAAATGAGGTGCAAGTATAGACATATTGTAAAGCAAGCAAGCAGACATAAGAAAATTATAAACATCAAAGCAGAAACCCATATAAAGGAAGTGAGAAAAATCATTAATCTAAAATAAAATTCAAAAGTTTACATGGATTGACCAATAAAAGGGAGAATTCAAGTTTTGAGATTCACAAATGATAGACAAAACCTATATCACAGTGTTGTTGTTACTTTTGGAAAGTTATCAAAAGGTACCCAATCAACAGCAGCTGATGGAAGAAAGAATTTATTTTGCACTACAGTCTCAAAGAGAAGCTCCATGATGGCAAGGGAGGGATTGTGGAGCAGTGGCTGGGCATCACCTCCTTGCCACAGCTAGTGTAAAACAGCAGCTTGGGAGTAAGTTGAGCACTGTCAAGGGGGAAGCTATTTATAATACCCATAAGCTCGCTCTCACCAATAGACCTCCTCCAGCAAGGTTCTAGTTTCCAACTTGCTACCAACTGGGAAGCAAGTCTCCAAAACACCTAGTTCAAACCACCATTCATAGGAATAAAATGGATATTAGAGTATTATGAACAAATATATACTAGTATATTAGTATATAAGGAAAAGCCCAAGCCCATGCATCTTGACTGAGGAATGCTATACAACAATTCATATATTTTAAAATAGTCAAAGAGGAGGCACTAGGCCAATACCTTTTATTAATGTGGACATAACAATTTCCAATTGAATACTTTTAACTAGATCCAATATTAGAGAATATTATTTTGTGTCCACAAAATATATAGTTTTGGGATGCCTAGATGTCTGGTTAACATCATTTCTGGGTGTATGTATAAGGAATTTTCTTAGGATGAAATTGACATTTGAATTGGTGAGCTTGATAAAGACACTTGCTTTCCATGAAGTGTGTGGGCATTGTCTGATCCACAGAGGAAAAAACAAGAAAGGTACCACTTTATTTTTGATCTATCTGCTCGAGTTGGGACATTGCATCATATATTTTCCTGAACTTGGACTGTGTCTTAAGCTATCACCATCACTCTTAGTCCATTTTGTGTTGCTATAAAACAAAATAACACAGACTAGATATGTTATAAAGGACAGAGGCTTATTTCTAATCATTCTAGAGACTGAAAAGTACAATAAAAGGTGTTGGTATATTGTGAGAGTTTTCTTAAGTAGCCATAACTTAGCAAAGTGCATGAGGATGAGAGAACACATGTGCAAGTGTCAGTCACTAAATAAGGCAGACACCGTCAGGAGCAAATCGTAATAGTAATATATTCTTAAAGTGTCCTTTTGTATTTCCATCTAAAACTTCATGATGCAAACTGAGCATGCTCAGAAGCATTCCTGTCCAGCACTATTTATCTCTCTCTCTCTCTCTCTCTCTCTCTCTCTCTCTCTATCTATCTATCTCTCTATCTCTATCTATCGATCGATTGATCTATCTATCTATCTATCTATCTATCTATCTATCTATCTACCTACCTACCTATCTATTTATGAGAGAGAAGAGCAAAAGAGGCACATGGAGAGAATGGATTGCGAGGACCTCCAGGCACAGCAAATGAATTCCAGACACATGTGCCACCTTGTGCATCTGGCATTTTTCCCTACTTTTAAATTAGTGTGACCTAACCTTGAGCTAAGCATATTCAAAATAATGTTTGTTACCTCTTCTTAAATTATAACCTGAAGCCCGGAGTGGTGGTGCATACCTTTAATCCCAGCACTTTGGAAACAGAGGTAAGAGGATTACCATGAGTTTGAGGCCACTCTGAGATTACATAGTGAATTCCAGGTCAGCCTGGGCTAGAGTGAAAACTTACCTCAAAAATAACATTACATATATATATATATATATATATATATATATATATATATATATATATATATATATATCTCCATGCTAAACTAAGCATGCTTAAAAATGTACTCCTTAACTAAACATGCTTAGGAATGGCCACTACACAAATATGTTTAGGCTATCTAAAGAAAACTCCCATGCTTCCTATATTCAAGGAAAGCATCCTTTGGAATCATTGTTGTGCTCTCCTTGCCTACTACAGGTAATTAGCTTCTGTTCATTCTTTCATGACTTGGCTGTGCTAAGTTTGGCTTTTCATTCACTAATATGTGAAACTATGAACAGATCACTCTTCTTTTGCTCTTAAAGCCTGTAATCCCATCATAGAGGCCCAACTCTCATAACTCAGCTAACCCTAGTACCCTTCTGAAGGTCCACTTTTGAATACTACCAACACACAAACTAGAAGACTAAGTTTCTGAAGTATGAACTATATGTGGAAGGCACATCTAATTTGCAACACCTGCTTCTCGGGACATCAAAATTAGAGTGAATTATATCATGGTACTTCACAGGCTCTCTCATCAAGTGATTTGCACAGACTTATTCTTCCAAATCTTTCTTTCTCACTTCAAGTGTGTGTGTGTGTGTGTGTGTGTGTGTGTGTGTGTGTGTGTATTACGCATATATGGTGATATATATTATTGATTTTGTTTCTCTGAATATCTCTAATACAACAGCATAATGAAGCAATTGAACTGTGACTGTGGGATTTATCTCAGCAATGCTAAATTAGTTTAATATCTGAATGTAATTAATAAAATATATCAAGTTATGGCAGAAGATTAGAATAGAAAGGGAAGCCAGGATTAGCATAGAAAAGAAGCCAGTGTGAGTGAGAGTGAAAGAGAGAGAGAAAGAAAACCCCAACACTAGGGCAGCCATGTGATGAATACAGCATAAGCAAAATACTCTTGCTATACAAGCAACTGATAAGGATCCAAATCTACATGAGAAAAGACACCATTGAACCTCTGACTTTCTTTATCTCTGGCCAACTTCCACTCTTGGACGTGCTGTTTTCCTTTAATAAAGTATCTGTTGTAGTCATATCCATATCATTAGGATGCACCTGCAAATCAGACACAGTTTATGGGAGGAAGGGATTTTTTTGAAGTTTCAAATCTTGGGGAAGTTCCAGTGATGGCAGAAGTTGGCACCCTTTCACACATCCAAGTGAAGAGAGAGACAGCCAGCAGCAGGGACCAAGGCAGAGTTTAAGCATCCTGCATATATTTAGGTGGGAAATCATATCCACCCCCAAACACAACTTTGGATTAGACCCCAGTATCTACCCCACAGTTACACCTTTTTCAGCCAGGTGGCTCACAATCCAAACTACAATCTTGTTAGCAAAAACAGTTTTATGTATTGGATGATCAACTACTACCATAGCTCTTCTGATACTATCAATAGATCTCTATGCAATTCTTTGATCTAGGACATAGAAACCTGAAAATCTCATCAGGCTCCCTCCAAATTCTATTCTATCCTAGTAATAATATCAATAAAATAAAATTCAAAAAGTATATTATCATTTAAAAGATGCAAAAATGCATTTGATAATATCCAATGTTTTTTCATAATTTATGCAATGTTCATCAAATTAGGAACAGAAAGGGACTTTCAACATGGTTGAACAAAGAGATTTATTAAAATTCTACAGCTGAAAACTCATCTTGGCCTGGAAACAGAAATAAACACCAACACCATCATAGTTGGGGACTTTAATACTCCACTATCATCAATACACAGATCACCCAAACAGAAGAACAACAGGGAAGATATCTCAATAGCACCATAGATCAACTAGACCTAATAAACATCTACAGAACATTATATCAAAAATCTACAGATTACACATTCTTCTCAGCAGCCCATGGAACCTTCTCCAAAATAGATCATATACTGGGCCATAAAGCCTACCTCGATATATTTAGGAAAATCAATATAATTTCCTGCATTATATCAGACAACAATGCTGTAAAGCTAGAAATTAACAAGAGATGCACCAGAAACTCCATCAGCTCCTGGAAACAGAACAACACACTTTTAAAAAATACATGGATAGTGGATGAAATAAAAGACGAAATTGCAAAATTTCTAGATTCAAGTGACAATGATAACATATCATACCAAAACTTATAGGACACATTGAAGATGGTCCTTATGGGAAAATTCATAGCACAAAATGCCTTCATAGCAAAGACAGAGAGAACCCAAATAAATAATGTAACTATCCATCTGTGGTGGTTCGAATAGATAGCCCCCAATATATTCAGTTTTTTATTTGTTTGTAGTTTGCCTCTGCAGCCACCTGGCTGGAGGCAGTGTCACTAGGTAGATTTTAAGGTGTGGTGGTGGGTTTCAAATTTCAATCTAAAGATATGAAAGGTGTGCATAGCTGGAGTTCCTGAAATGTGTTGTGGCTTTTAGGCTTGTGCATCTCCCCCTCTCTGCTTGGTCCTGTGAAAGCAGGCCAGTTTCTTCTGCCATTGTAAAACTTCCCCTGCATGTGTAAGCTTCAATAAATCCCATACTCCATAACTGTGCTTGGTCTGAAAGTTCATCTCAGTGAACCTAAAGCTGTCTACCACACCACCTAAAGGCATTGGACAAACAAGAAGAATCCAACCCAAAAAGCTTCACATGGAAATAAATAATCAAGACCAGAACAGAAATTAATGAATTGGAAACTAAGAAAACAATTAAGAAAATTGATGTAACATAGAGTTGGTTCTTTGAAAAAGCAAAATGATTGATAAACTCCTGGCCAATTTGATCAAGTGAAAAAAAGAGACACTTCAAATTAACAAAATTATAAATGAAAAATGAGAGATGACAAGAAACATAAGTGAAATTAGAAGAATCATCAGGACTTACTTCCAAAACTTCTAGTTCTCAAAACTGTATAATCTGGAAGAAATGGAAAAATTTCTGGGACACATACCACCTATGAAAACTAAACTCAGAGCAGATTACTCTCCTAAACAAACCTATCATACCCATCAAGGTTGAAAAGGTAATAAAAATAACCTCCCCCAAAAGAAGAGTCCAGGACTGGATATATTCTCAGCTGAATTCTAGCAAATCTTCATGGAATAACAGAAACCAATTTTGTACAAACTATTCCACATAATCAGAGAACAAGGAAAACTCCCCAACTCCTTTTATGAAGCTAGGATCACCCTAATAACAAACCAGACAAAGATACAACAAGAAAAGAAAACAATAGACCTATATTTCTTATGACTTTAAATGCAAAGATACTGAACAAAATCCTTACAAACTGAATTCAGTAACATGTCAAAAGCATCATCTACCTTGATCAAGTAGACTTTATCATAGATATTCAGTGTTAGTTCAACATATGGAAATCTGTCAATGTAGTACCACATAAATAAGCTTAATCACAAAAACTGCATGATCATTTCATTAGATGCAGGAAAGGCCTTCAACAAACTACAACATCACTTCATGCTCAAAATGTTGGAGAGAATAAGCATTGGCAGTTTATTTCTCAATATAAAAAAGGCTGTATGTATAAAACACCCAAAGCATAAATAATGCTAATGAGGAAAGACTCCAGGAATTCCCATTGACATCAGGAACAAGACAGGGTTGTCCACTCTCACTTCTGCTCTTAAACATAGTACCCTCAATATTAAGACAGGAGAAAACTATAAAAGGGATACAAACTGGAAAGAAAGAAGTTACGTTAGCCCCATTTGCAGATGACATAATTCTATACATAAGTAACCTGAGAGCCTCCATCTCAAAAATCTTAAAGGTGATTAATTCCTTCAACAATGAAGCAGGATACAAAATCATCACTTGAAATCAGTAGTATTTTTATATGCAAAGGACAAAGATACAGAGAAATAATTTAGTGATAATTTCCCATATTCAAAAGCAACAAAAAATTGAATAAGTAAAATGTTTTGATACAGCACTAACCAAGGATGTGAAAGACTTATGCAAAGAAAACTTCAAAACACTCACTCAAGAAAGATTGAGGAGGACATGAGAAGATGGAAAAACCTCCCATGATCCTGTATAGGCAGAATTAACATTGCAAAAATGGCAATTCTACCCAAAGAAATATATAGATTTAATGCAATATCAATAAAAATCCTAGCATTATCCTTCACAGAGATAGAGAAAATGATCTCAAAGTTCATAAGGAATGGCAACAGGACTCTGATATCTAAGCACATCCTCAGCCAAAGAAACTCCTCTGGAAGCATCGCCATACCTGATCTAAAGCTCTATTACAAAGCCATAGTAACAAAAACAGCATGGTACTGGCATAAAAACAGGATTATAGACCAAAGTAACAAAATTGAGGATCTGTACTTTAGGTCAAGTAATTATAGCTACTTGATTTTTGACAAAGGGCCTAATAATGTAGACTGGATAAAAGACAGCATTTTCAACAAATGGTGATGGACAAACTAGGTAACCATATGCAGAAAAATGAAACCAGACCCACGCATCTCACCACACACAAAAATCAACTCCAAATGTATCAAAGACTTAAATAAGACTGGAAACCTTGCTACTACTTGAAGAAAAAATAGGAAAAACTTCCCATGATATAGGAGTGGGAAAAGACTTCCAATAGCACAGGAATTTAAACAATCACTCAATTATTGGGATCTCATGAAGTTGAATTTTTTTCACAAACATACAATAAGCAGAGCCAATAGACTACCCACAACATGGGAGAAAATTTTTGCCAGCCATACAACTGACAGAGGCCTAATTTATAGAATCTACAAAGAAGTCAAAAACCTTAACAATAAAAAAAATCAAACAACCTACTCACATGGGCAGAGAACTGAACAGGGAGTTCTCAGAGGAAGAAGTACAAATGGCAAACACACACTTAAAAAAATGTTCAACATACCTAGCCATCAGGGAAATGCACTTTAACACAACTATGAGATTCCACCTTCCCCAGTAAGGTTAGAAAACGTTAAAAAAAAATCAAATGAAAACAAGTGTTGGTGAGGATGTGGAGAAATAGGAACATTGTTGGTGGGAATGAATGAACAGTATGGGAAGCAATATGGAGACTCCTAAAAAGGTTGATTATAGAGTTATAACAGACCCAGTTAATCTCTTACTAGGAATTTAACCTAAAAGCTCTCTGACTCAGTTCAGAGATATTTGTTCAACCATGCTTATAGCTGCTCAATTTATAATAGCTAAGAACTGGAATAAGCCCAGATGCTCATCATTGGATGAATGGATAACCAAGATGTGGTATATCAACACAATGGAATTCTACTCAGAAGTTAGAAAAAGGGACACAAAGAAATTTGTAGAAAAATGGTGGAGTAATGAACAGATCATACTCAGTGATCTCACCCAATCACCAAAAGACAATCATTGCATAGTCTGACTCATCTGTGGCTCCTAACCTGGATCAACCCAAGATGCTGACATACCTAATAGCCCTCTCAAAGACTGGAAAATAGGGAGCATAGGGCTTGAGGGGAAGGTAAGTGTGGTGGGGTAACAGAAAAATGAACCCAAATGGTACTAGTACCCTACTGTCAAAGACACCACGTGCTGTTGGTATGGAACATGGAGAGACCTGGCTAGAATCTTGAAGAGAGCCAGTCCCCAGATAGCCCATCTAGTGCTAGAAGGTGCTACATGACCTACTGGGTGAAAGTGGCCAACATCTGTCTGAGGAACTTGAGATCTAAGCTACTCAGAAGCAAACAACCTGAAGTGATGCTTACACAAGTGCAATAGTGGCATGCAGTCATGATGGGTAAGCAACTGCTCTTGGATTGACTAACCTATCTGCTCAATGGAAAGGAACCCATATCTGGAACTGAGAAACAAATCAGAATCATATCCAGATAATGAGTTTGCTCTCCAGTATCAAGCTTCCACCAATCTTGGGCTACAAGAGGGCCTACACCCATTAAATTCTCTTTAAACTAAAGATGGTTATTCAATTTAACCTCTGATGACTTCAGTATCCCTTGGAGAATCTTCTTCTCTTTTACGAATAAAAGCATGACCTGAGAGGAGAAACAGACCATTGCACTTCACCAGGGCTCCAGCTAAAACCATAGAGGAATTGGGGAAATGAGCAAGAGTGCTGCTTTCTTGGTGAACCTGATACCAGCACAAGGGTGAAGGAGATAGACACTGAGGACACTCAACAACTACCAAAGCAGAGATACAGAGGCTTGTAAGAGCCCATCACTTGTGTAGACCTACAACAAACCCAATGGCTGGAGTAAATTTGCAGAAGAGGGGGCAGAAAGATTGTTAGACCAGAATTTGGGACTTTATGCACAGAGACATTGCCTTTTCCCTATAACTGATGGCTCACTCCCCAAAATATATGACCCACAATCCTTATGGGGATAACCAGCATCCCCAATGAGGAGGGTAACTTTTGAGGGGGGAAAAGGATGAGAATAAGGATGGTACCAACATGTGTTGCTTATAAACCTAGTATGTCCATAACTAATACAAAAAGTGGAAAATATCTAACAAAAGTACCATTATAAAAATATTTTGTTTCCAATCAATGCTAACTAATGCTAAATTATTTTCAGTATATGTTATATATGACATGGAAATGAGGAAAGATCAGGCTACTTTGGGTACTCAGGGTCAAGGTTAGCACCATCTGATTCAGGGGGATGCCATGTTGAATGGCAGTCTCATGTAGGTAGGTGTTCAGTGATTTGTGCTGGTGTCTCAGAATCTATGACAGCAATGTCCATAGGAAAAGTGATGCATATTCCAAATAATGCAATAGTTATCCCAAGCTCAAAATTTAGAATGTAACATCTCTGAGATAGGATTCTGATCTTACTACTTGAAAGCTCATCTTCTTGAGCAAGACCTTTAATTCTCTGAAACAAAATGTTTATATTTATAGTAGGATATAATAAGATGCATTTTAAGTTGTTACTGTAAAATATAAGCTATTTAGTTTACTAGGGTTCTTTCTACAGTGCCTAATCATGGCAAAGAATTAATGAATACTAGCTACTCCTTTCACAAAATGAATAAACATTGAATTCCAGGTGGGGACTAAACTGCAACAAACTTCAATTGCAACATGTATGAGATTTCCTGCAGTAGAAGTTATTCAATAACCTTGAAATGTAGGACCTCTGTATTTCTGTTACTCTCAGCATTAACATCTCATACTTTCTTCTCAATTTCACCTCTACTCTGCAGTTACTTAAATTATATGCATTTCCACCAAAAGAATATCTTTGTTTATAATCTAATATTTTAAATGCAATGTAATTTAAACAGAAAGTTAAAATGAATATCATATAGGATCAACATGCACTTTGGGTGGAAAAAATGTATTATTAGTAGCCACATAAGAGAAAATTTTTCATTTGTCAACAAATTTAAAATTGCTAACAATCTTAAAATATTTGTAACGTTTAGTGCAGCATAAAATGTGTTAATGGAATATCATTGCACCGATTTATACACACCTATGTACATAATACTAAACCAGCTCTAAAAGAAAATAAAACCCTTATATAAATAGAGGAAAGTAACTAAGGACAATAACCCCATTTTTAAATTTACTGAAGAAATAATTAACTCTGTAGTATAGGTTAAAGCTGGAATTTCAGAGGTAGACTCTCACCAAGTACTGTGATCTGAAACAGGGAATATTAACCATAGCACTCTGGACATTTGGAATTGTATTTGTTTTGTTGTATGGTTTGTTTTTATCACATAGACCACAGTATGCATTGTAGGGTGTTTGCAATATGCCTGGCCTCTATTTCCACCATGATAGTGGTGGTCCTTCCCAGTGATGACAAGCAAAAATGTCTTCAAACATTTTTTATTTATTTATTTGAGAGTGACAGACACAGAGAGAAAGACAGGTAGAGGGAGAGAGAGAGAGAATGGGCACGCCAGGGCCTCCAGCCTCTGCAAACGAACTCCAGACGCGTGCGCCCCCTTGTGCATCTGGCTAACGTGGGACCTGGGGAACCGAGCCTCGAACTGGGGTCCTTAGGCTTCACAGGCAAGCGCTTAACCGCTAAGCCATCTCTCCAGCCCACTTCAAACATTTTTGAATTCAACTTTAGATTGGGGGGTGTTGAGTTTCTTCTGGTTTAAAAGAACTAGTATAAACTGAGATATGTCAAGTGCAACTAACAGAACTTTGATATGTTTTTGTTCATTATTTATATTTCTGTTATTGTTTCATGTAAAGCCCCTACCCATATACTATACTAAACATACATTTTTAAATTTACTATAATTCAGTCAATCCTTCTTGGCTAAATACTGCTTGCACTAAAAATGTCACACATTTTCTTTAAGTCACCAGGCTGATTTCTAGAAATAATGCTAAATGCTCTATGTATGATTCAATGAGCATTTACTTTTTTTGTTTTGGTTTGGACATTTTTTTTTCAAGGTAGGGTCTCACTCTAGCCCTGGGTCACCCGGAATTCACTGTACAGTCTCAAGGTAGCCTGGAATTCAAAGTAATCCTCCTTCCTCTGGCTTCCAAGAACTGGGATTAAAGGTATGTGCCACCATACCTAGCTAGCATTTAATTCTTAAGTAACACATATGAACTGCTCCAAAGTTTACACAGGATGATTTGAATTTTTAAAGAGCTGTTAATGTAATAGTCCTTTTGTAGCATTTTTACTGTAACTTTTTTTTTTTTTTAAGAATGCTGCCAAGTGTGATGGCGCACACCTTTATTTATTTATTTATTTATTTATTTATTTATTTATTTATTTATTTATTTATTTAAGAGTGACAGACACAGAGAGAAAGAAAGATAGAGGGAGAGAGAGAGAATGGGCCCGCCAGGGCTTCCAGCCACTGCAAACGAACTCCAGATGCATGTGCCCCCTTGTGCATCTGGCTAACGTGGGACCTGGGGAACTGAGCCTCGAACCGGGGTCCTTAGGCTTCACAGGCAAGCGCTTAACCGCTAAGTCATCTCTCCAGCCCTTTACTGTAACTTTTATGCATGAGTAATATACAGACTAAGTAGGAATGTATCAATCCAAAAGGAAGTAATACAGATTAAGTAGTAATGTATCAATCCAATATGAAGAGACTTTTGAACAAAAAAATAAACTTTAAGGCAGACAACTCATAGCTAAGCATGGTGGCACACACCTTTAATCCCAGCCCTCAAGAGGCAGAGGTAGGAGGATCGCTGTGAGTGTGAGGCCACCCTGAGACTACATACTACATAGTTAATTCCAGGTCAGTCTGGACCAGAGTGAGACCCTACCTTAAAAAAAAACAAATGAACATACAACAACAAGAAACAGACAACTCATGCTTTGGCTGCCTTCTTCCACTTAATTGGCACAAGGTGAATTAATTTTCTATGCTAACATCATAAAAGGCTGCCCTGAAGGTTACTGAGTATTTTCTCTACATATAGATCATTGCTACTTATATTTTGTTAGAACATGTAGATATTTTTTTTAATTCTACTAAAATATTTTAGTAATGGCTAAACTAATTTCTACATCATACAGCTATGCTAAAAATGTTCTATTTTAACTAAAAGGTTTGTATCCTTTCCAGAATTACTGACAACTCCCATGAGGAGTAAATGACAATCTGAGTGTCTTTCTAACATCTCCCTAGTAAAATTCACAAAATTCACTAATAACCAAAATCACAAAAGTTGCTGACAATAGTCCTAAATTAAATGGGTATGCAAGAATATATAAAAAAGCCAAATCTTGGTTAGATAAGCATGTAGAAAAATCTGTAGGTCAAGAAACTGTTGAAAAGATTGGAGCAATCAGTTGGCCATGAGTAGAGCTGAACAGCCACATACCTAGAGGAACATGGACAAGGAAAGTCTTTCCTTAATCAGGTGTCAACCCAGATCAACTGTGTGACTGGGTAAAAAATTCAGTACATCCTACAGAAGAAAGATCATACATTTAACAATGTGCAGTGTCCATGCAATCTTGTGAAATGAAGCACAAAGTAGAACTCACACTTCACAGTTTATTAAAAAGCTATGTTAATCAAAAGATGTAACTAACATCAGCATAGAACTATAGAACAATGCCATACCAAATGTATAGAAATAAACTCACACCTCTACATCATTTGATTTTTAACATGGGCACCAAAACCAACAAAATGTTGAAACCAGATGATACTAGGACAAGTGAATAGACACATGTGAATGAATGAAGAGGGACCTCTACCTCAAGCACAAAAGCAAAAAGATAAAAAAATAGAGTTGTCAGACCCCTTCCTCCATCTTTGCTTCTCAGCTGCCGGGAGGTGAGTGGCTTAAATCTACCACACATGCCCCTGTGAAAATGTATTATTTCACAACAAGTCTAAGCAACAGAGCCAAACAGAAAATCCACCAGGCTCTTTCCACCTCCCCAGTCTGAGTTCCTTGCATGGACAGTGTGTGGGCAGGCATGGTCTGGAGTGAATAAGCTGGACCCATTTCTGAACTCCTCCCACTCCAGGGTTTGAGTTCCTTGCAGAGACAGTGAGTGCACAGGCCTGGCAGTCTGGAGTGAGTATGCCAGACCCCTGTATCTGGGCTCCTCCCACCTCACCAGTCTATGTTCTCTGCACTGATCTGTGTCCTGAAGGGCACAGCATGAAGGAGGCCTGTTTCCTTGCTCCTCCTAGTCCCTGGTCCTGATAGGTCCCATTGTGCCTTGTTTAGGGAGGCCTGGTCCCTGTGTGAAATTAAAAAATGATCTCAAAATTCATATGGAATGGCATAATGCCTCAGATATCTATACATATCCTCATTAAAAGAAATACCTCTGGTGGTATCACTATACCTGATCTAAAGCTATATTACAAAGCCATAGTGACAAAACACCATGCTGCTGGAATAAAAACAGTATAGACCAGTGGAATAGAATTTAAGATCCAGACCTTAGGGCAAGCAATTGCAGCTGCTTGATCTTTGACAAAAGGGCCAATAATGTAGACTGGAGCAAACACAGCATCTTCAACAAATGGTGCTGGGTAAATTGGTTTACCATATGTAGACAAATGAAATTAGACCCACTCATTTACCTATACACAAAAATCAAGTCCAGATGGATTAATGACCTCAATATAAGGCCTGAAACTCTTCAACTACTGGAAGAAAAAAATTGGAAGCACTCACCAAGATATAGGACTGAGAAAAGACTTCCTGAACAGAACCCCAGTAGCCAAGGAAATTAAACAAGCACTCAAGCAATGGGATCTCATGAAGCTTAAAAGCTTTTGCACAGACAAACATACTATAAGCAGAGCCAATAGATTACCCTCTGAATGAGAGAAAAGCTTTGCCAGCTATACTACTAACAGGTACCTAATATATAGATTCTGAAAAGAACTTAAAACACTAAACAATAAAAAAATCAAACAACCCACTCTAAAAGTGGGGACAAAGAAGTAAATAGGGAGTTCTCACAGAAAGAATTACAAATGGCTAACATACACTTAAGAAAATGTTCAACATCCCTAATCATCAGGAAAATGCAAATTAAAACAACTATAAGGGGACTGGGGAAATGGCTTAGAGGTTATGGCATTTGCCTGCAATGCCTAAGGACCCTGGTTCAATTCCCCAGGACTCATGTAAGCCAGATGCACAATGGGGCACATGTATCTGGAGTTTGTATGCAGTGGCTAGAGGTCTTGGGGTGCCCATTCTCTCTTTTGATCTGTCTCTTTATCTCTCATAAATAAATAAATATTTAGAAAATAAAAGAAAAAACAACTATGAGATTCCACCTTACCCCAATAAGGAAGGAAACATTTAAAACTCAAATGCAAACAAATGGTGGTGAGGCTGTGGAGAAATAGGAACACTCTCACTGTTAGTGGGAACGTAAACTGGTACAACCACTGTGGAAATCAATTTGAAGACTCCTGAAAGGATGAATATAAAGTTACCAGCATACCCTGCTATTCCCTTACTGGGAATTTACCCTAACCTAAAAGTTCCACATAACAGTTTAGAAATATTTGTTCAACCATGTTTATAGCTGGTCAATTCAGAATTGCTAAAAACTGGAATCAACCCAGGTACCCATCATTGGATGAATGGATAACCAAGATGTGGTATATCTTCCTGATGGAATTCTACTTAACCATAAGAAAAAAAGTAACAGTTTGAAATTTGTAGAAAAATGGTTAATCTTGGAACATACCACTCTAAGTGAACTCACACAATCACAGAAAGACAACCGTTACATGATCTCACTCATTTGTAGTTCCTAACCTGGATCAGCCCAAGTTGCTGACAATAGGGCTTGGGAGAGGGGAAAGTGGGGGCACACAAAACTGAACCCAAATTGAAGCAGTACCATGGAATCCTATGTCCATAGGAAGTACATGTTGTACCAACCACAAGTGCATTTGTAACATATGATGGCTATCAACTTGTGCAAGAAAGCTTCTAATTTATGTGGATATATTCTTTTGGATCTCCTAAAAATGCTGTCCATTAATTTTGTTAAATAAAATTCTATGAAGATCCCCACACGTGTAAATGGCCAACATTCAATTATTTATTGTGACTGAAGTTCTGGCAGAATTAAAAGTTGTGATTGAGCTGGGCGTGGTGGCGCATGCCTTTAATCCCAGCACTCAGGAGGCATAGGTAGGAGGATCGCCATGAGTTCGAGGCCACCCTGAGACTCCATAGTGAATTCTAGGTCAGCCTGGGCTAGAGTGAGACCCTACCTTGAAAAAGGAAAAAAAAAAGTTGTGATTGATAGACAGAATTAACATTAGATGCCCCAGCATAGAAGAGAAGGCCAGTGGTGAAAACTGCTTCACTGATAGATGTGCAGCTCTCACTGATGGAGATGACTCAAAGTAGGAAGTACTAGTGATAGATTATTGCAATACTATGATCTCACCTATAATACATCAACCTAAGTCCTATAAATACTTCCTATGATTCCAAGACTCAGAAAGACCCTTTGGCATGAGTTTTAAAATTGCTTCTGAAAATGCTGGAAATGGTGGTGCACACTTGCAATCCCAACACTTGGGAAGTTGAGACAGGTGGATCCCTGGGTTTCAATGGACAACCAGTCTAACCTAACTGGTGAGCTCTAGGTCAATGAAAGACCATGTCTCAAAAAGAGGTGGAGGGCATAGCAGAGGAATGACAAAAATATAGTTTTACAAATACCCACCCCACATGCTCCCACATGCATATAAACACACATATGCACATGCATACCACACACTGAAAAAAAACATTACAATAATAAGGGACATTACAATGAAATTACCCATTACTTCTATTCATCACATTCAATTCTAAGCATTATAATTTATTACTAAAGTATCCAAATATTCCCTAGATAATCTGCAAGTTTATCATCAATGACTGGGCCTTGTCATCTCATGTCTGGAGTTCATTGTAGTGGCTGGAGACCCTGACACACACTGTCTCTCTCTCTCTCTCTCTCTCTCTCTCTTTCTCTCCTTCTTCTTCTTCTTCCTCTTCTTCTTCTTCTTTGTCTCTTTCTGTCAAATAAAATTAAAAATAGTTCTCAAGTCTTCAAATACATTTTTCCCATGACAGTATCTAGCAAAGACAAAATAATTAGCCAATAAATATATATTGACTCAATTACCAGAAAAAAGCATCTTTGCCCTCCTTTATGCATTTAAATTTTATTAGGCCTTGTAGAAAAGCTGAATAGTATAATCCACAGAGGAAAATCTGCACTTTAATAATGTTCACTATCTAATTAGAATTAGAATTAGAATGTGTCCTCATTCTAATCAGTAGCATAAATGTCATATTTTCATATTTAATACCTCTATTTATTTTCTATGTGTGATTGCACATAATTTTAATAATAAACTTGATATATTTCATGGTACAAAGTGTAAGTATTTCTAATTAGTTTGATCAAAGATCCTAGTCAGTGCTGAGTAATGGAAATTGTGCCACTAAAAATTCTATTGCTTCTGACAGAGGAAATAATGGCCATACATTGATTCAACCCTCCCAGCCTTCCAGAACAGCATTTACATGTGAAATATTTATAACAGCTCATAAATGTATATATAGTCACCATTTGTAATATTTCTAAAGGCCCTACAGCAGAAGCAGTAGGACAGCAAGCTCTTTTTGCTGAATTTGTAAATTATGCTTGCCTTTTTTTTTTTTTTTTATTATGGACTATTGCAATTTTAACTCTTACACTTCTGGTATATCCCAGTGTGCAAACAAAGCAATGGACTCTCCATAAACATATCCCAAATGGCCCTCTTATGCCATCTTTGCATTTCAGGACTCCTTGATGTATGAATTAAATAGATCTCCCTTACTAAATAAAATCTCAAAACACTGTTTGTTGAGGAAAAGAAGTAAATGATAATTTATTAAGTATATAAAACCTATTGAGAGATCAGTGTAAAGTGAGCTAAGTTCACTTTGCGGATAGGTCTCCAAAGTGCCAGATATTCGGACCCAACAGAATTAATGTAGATCATCATGCTAAGGGAACAGAAATATAGCATAATTACTGAAGAGGATGTCTCTTGGAGACCACCAATCTTAGTGCAAAGAATACAAAAACACACCAGAGGATCCCACCAGATTTGGAGGTGACCTATGTAGCCAAAATTATAAGCTTTCAAGTCCTGCCTTTACGTCTTAAATAATCTTAGCCAAGTTTAGGGTTAGGGTTAGGGCTAACATTTTTTTTTTAATCAAATATGCTAATCAAGTGCTACATAAATGAAATACCCCATACTTCTTTTTCCTTTGTTATGTTTATTTCCTCATTTGTATCATTCATTCAGTGGACAACTAACAAGAACAAAGGTATTATTATTATTTTGGTTTTTTGAGGTACATTCTCACTCTAGCCCAGGCTGACCTGGAATTCACTATGTAGTCTCAGGGTGGCCTTGAGCTCACAGCAATCCTCCTATCTTTGCCTCCTAAGTGCTAGGATTAATGGTGTATGCCACCACATACTGCTAGAACAAAGTGATTTTAATGAGATGAGGAGCCAGGTGTCAATGTATCCAATGTTATTCCTTCTTATATGAAGCTTATGTTCTTATAAATAAGTTAGGGGTTATGCGACTTTCAATTAATATAAAATTGTATATATTTATATATTCTATAAAAGGAAAATAGAAAGTGTTGTAAAATAGACTTATGTCTTGGTTTTCATAGAAACCTTTTTATGAAAGTGGCATTTAAGTGAGAATAATAAGCCTAAATAAGATCAAGAAAGAGAAATTCTAGGGAAAAAAATCTTTAAAGCAAAAAGTCTGTAAGAAAGCTTTGTGGCAGGTCTTAGAAATACAGAGAAAGTTAGGAGGAAGGGAACATGGAAAACACATGAGTGATGGGGTGAGAAAAGACAAGAATGGTAGGCACATTATGGGTGTATTCTTTGCATAGTTAGCCTAATTTCATAATTACATGGAAAACTAGGTTTTATTCTTTATATAATCTGAAAACTAAAATAAATTAAATTAGAATGTGACATAATCATGCTTTTACTTAAAGACAGATTTTTTTCTGGCTATATTGTAGATAATCACAAAAATACAAAGGGGCATACAATATTTTTTCAGGCTTTCTTTCAAGTGAGTTGTTAGCTTATAATGAGATAACACTAGGAAAAGTAAAAATAGTAGTTGGATTCAATAAAGAAATTTGAAGTATTTGTGTTTGATGTAACATTGGACTTGCCATGGGGGAAAAGTATGAATAAAAGCCACAGAAAAAATTCACAGCTTTTACTGTACTGGAGACTAACAGATGGTCCATAACTAGTAGGAAAGTTTGCTCCAAGGAGTATTACTATTACTATTTCATATGTTTCTTCTGAAGTACCTCAATGAATATCTACAGGCTGATGGATATAAAATATATGCACAAGATGCAAAAGTTAAAGGAACTCTCGAGTGTAAGAGAAGCTGGAAGCAAGACTGAGCTGCAAGTCATGGTGAGTCAGGACTAAGGTCATACAACAAGGAGAGTCACCCCTGGGCTGCTGCCTGGCAGGGCAAGACCAGCACAAAAGGGTCTGGGAGAATAACAAAAAAAGCTCATGAGGAAGCCAGAAGGAAAGTGATTCCAAACACAAGAGATGGTTCTGAGAGAGCCAGCCAGAAAACAGTATGAGATGAAGTAATCTCTGAATCATCAGACATTAGTAGAGGAAGAAGTTGACATGATTAGGAGAGTGAGAGAACATCTGAATGAACGTAGTAAGATTACAGAGCAATAAGCATGCTGGAGGGATGAAGTGATATCTCCAAACAAGGATGAATTACCACATTAAATATTTAGCAACAAATTTAATATGAGACCATTTTCTGTATTGTGATTTTCCAGGAATTTTTCCCCATGGATTTAAGGATATTTATAATAAGGTTAGTATTATTACAGTGGATCCTTATGGTGTTTATCATGGAACATAAACAAGGGTAGGAGTACGGTGAAGACATGAATGAGGTGAATCATAGACTACAACATTGTAATTAGTAAAGTCTATGGTTCTCATTGCAGAATGGGAAATATGTAATAATATACTGTAAGACTGGAAGACCATGAGTAGATTTTTAGAAACTATGTATTTGGTGAGGACGTAGTATAGAATATGACTGACAATTAAGTAGAGGAAATACTGTTGAGATGAGAAAAATGTTGAATTGAGTGGCCAAGATGTAAAAGGTATATATATGAGTGATAATGAAAGAGGAACAAACGCCAAGACCCTAAAGGGTATTCACAGCAGGAAAGGAATAGAAGACATCAATTTTAAATGAATCTATGAGAAAGACATGGGATATCCGTTCCACTGAGTTTGGAAAATATGTGACCTGAGGCTGTTGATGGGTCTCTGTGTTACAGTTGCTTGAGCTGATCTAAACATAAGAAATCACAAATTATTCATGTTGTGGTAGAAATTGATTCCCAGGGAAACAAAATGTTTCCCAAGACTGCATCATTTATTTAAAGGAATTTTAGATATAAAACTCAGTCTAACTTTTTTCTATAACTCTGAATTAAGTCAGTATTTCCCAGTGCAAACGTTTAGAGCCTTCAGATGAGACTTAAATATTTCTTGTCTTTCTGGTTCAAGGTTTGAGAAAGTTGCATATAAGAAACAACTTATGTCATTACTTGTAAAAATCTAAATTTTATCACTTAATTCCCAAAAGGTGAACATGCTCAGTACACTTATCAAATATTTATGAAATGATAATGCCACTCATTTGAAAGGGCACACTTGAAGAAAAAAAAGAGAAGCCAAAAGTATTAAACTCATCAGCCTATTGACATGCAAAAATCTATCAGGAGTTGTGACGTAACAACTCCAAAATATCAAAAAAATCTTTATAAGTAATGACAGTGAAGGATGTCCTCAAATTTATAATCAAAGTGATATTAGTAACTCATATATGAAACACCAAAGCATGGATAGTAAAAGAGATGCTTTACAGAGGTAACATGTCTGAGTCCAAACTAAGTCAGAAGAGTACATCATTCTTAAGCAGAGGAGACATGATAAACTGCATCTATATGCAGTTTCCACCCTTCTCTGTACTGTTCCATAGGTTGAACATAAAGCAAAAATACTGAGTATTGAAGCCATAATTTTGAGACTCTCACTTGTGACAATATAGATAGAGCATTTAATTTCAGCTTTGTAATAATTAGCCAATTCTTTATTTTAATTACATCCTCCTTACATATGATTTTACATAAAAACCAGGTATGACTTCAGGGAAATTGTGCAAAATATGTCAACTCAAGAATTCTAGTCTTCACAGTTCTTTTCTATTTTCTCTTTTCTTCTCTTTTTCTTCCTTTTTATTTTTCTTCTGGAATTGAACCATGGGTTTTGCACATATTAGGCAAGAATTCTCCCACTGAACTGGCTACCAATATACACCCCTCACTTCTTTTACACATTTGAGATAGGTTCTCCTTAGTTTGCCTAAGATGGCCTTAAAGTCCCTTAGTACCCTAGATAGGACTTGATCTTGTGAGCCCCTGTCTCAACCTCCTAAGTAGCTTTGACTATAGGCCTGCATACCAGGCCAAGTCTACTACTTATTTACCACATGAAATTTATAAAAGAAAATTTTAATTAGCTTATAGATTTGCAAAATTTAATGAGAAAAACATTCACTAAACTCTCAAAAACTACATTTTTGCCTAAAAACAGTATCCCTTGATTCCCTTGGGAGCACATTCACATGAAACATCAGCATATATTTATTTATATTTTAATTTCTTTATTTGCAAAGAGAAGGAGAGAGAGAGAGAAAGAGAGTGAGAGAAAAAGAGAATGGCCTCTTGCCACTGTAAGCAAACTCCAGATGCATGTACCACTTTGTGCATCTAGCTCCTCATGGGTGCTGGAGAATTAAACCCAGAATATCAGGTTTTGCAAGTAAGTGCATTTTAAAACCAAACTATCCCTCAAACTCCCAACATCAATATAATTCAAATTACATCTTATGATCAAATATTCATATCCTCATGGTTTTATGTTGAAAGCATAAACTAACTCCATGAAGCTCTGGCTAGTTCTAGGAGTGCAAACTCACTCAGAAAGCAAGGGTCAGTTCTAGGAGCTCACACTCAACCAGGAAGCACTGGCCAGTTCTGGGAGTGCACACCCACACAGGAAGCACTGGCAAGTTTTGGGAGTGCACACTCACAGGAAGCACTGGCCAGTTCCTGGGAGTGCACACTCCCAGTGGAAGCACTGGTCAGTTCTGGGAATACACACTCACCCAGGAGCACTGGCCAGTTCTGGGAGTACAGACTGACACAGGAAGTACTGGTCAGTTCTGGGAATATACACCACAAGGAAGCACTGGCCAGTTTCGAGAGTATACACTGACAAAGCACCAGCCAGTTCTGGGAGTGCACACTCACACAGGAAGCACTGGCCAGTTCTGGGAGTGTATACTCACACCAGAAGCACTAGCCAGTTCTGGGAGTGCACACTCACACAGGAAGCACTGGCCAGTTCTGGGAGTGCACACTCACACAGGAAGCACTGGAAAGTTCTGGGAGTGCACACTCACACAGGAAGCACTGGACAGTTCTGGGAGTGCACACTCACACAGGAAGCACTGGCCAGTTCTGGGAGTGCACACTCACACAGGAAGCACTGGCCAGTTCTGGGAATGTATACTCACACCAGAAGCACTGGCCAGTTCTGGGAGTGCACACTCACACAGGAAGCACTGGCCAGTTCTGGGAATGTATACTCACACCAGAAGCACTAGCCAGTTCTGGGAGTGCACACTCACACAGGAAGCACTGGCCAGTTCTGGGAGTGCACACTTATGCAAGATCACCAAATCCTGATGTTTCTTTAGTAGTTTTGAATTCACCCCTGACTTCCTCATAGGAATCAAATTTTAATCAGTTTCTTTTCTTTTTAATTCTAAAACTAAAATTGTTTTTAGTCTAGACACAAACTTTCAGAAAGCATGGCATTTAATGTTGCATTCTATTTTTGTACACAGACAGTAAAATAATTCAGAAGTGGTTGTCTCTATAAAATATATTGGGCTGGTAATAAGACGCAGCAGTCACATTTGTTTGTGTATGTGTGTGTAACATGTGTTTGTGTAAGAGCACATATGTGTATGCCTAGGTTTCAAGGCCAGAGGTTGTTGTCAGGCATCTCATATCTATCTCCACCTTATTTATTGAGACAGGATATCATTGCTAACACAGATCTCACTGACCTGACCAGTCTAGCTATCCAGCCTGTCCTGGGGATCCTCATGTTTCTGCCTCCCCAGTTTTGGGACAATAGGTACACACCATGATGCCCAGCATTTTATGGGTACTGGGTTCTGAACTTAGGACCTTGTGCTTCTGCAGCAAAAATTTTACCAGCTGAGCCATCTCCCCAGCCTCAACAGTTAATAGTTTGTGCCAGGTGTAATTTACTTGTCTTTCTCAATGAAATTAATTTTAAGTTTGAATAAAATGCTAATTAATGTAGAAATTTCATTGGTAAACCAGCTGTTTTAAAGGAGTCAATAAAGGCAGAACAGGAAATATTACTTTTCTTAATGGTAAAATATTTATCAATAGGTAAATTTTTTACAAATTTCTGGTCAATCCTTGTACTGTCTGTCCTACTGCTAGATATATCCTGGGACTTAAAGGAAGTGCTAAAAAAAAAAAACTATCACTAAAAACTAAACTGTTGGCAATTTTCCCTTCTTATTTTGAGAATTGCTTATTCAGATTATTATCTAAGCTATTGATTGGATGGTTTAAGTTTTTGATCACTTTTGAGGTTCTTTATATGTCCCAGATATTATTTCCCTATCTGATATATAGTTAGCATTTCTGTTTTCAGTCTGCATTCAATCTTCACTCTAGTGATTATTCTTTGCTGTATAGATGCTTGGCAATTTCACATAACACCACTATAAATTCTTGGGATTATTTTCATGGCTATTTGAGTCCTTTTATAAAATCTTTGACTATAATCATAACAATTTCAGGAAAGTAGAACTGGAGATCATTATACTAAGAAAAGTAAGACAGACTAAGAAACAGAAATGTTAGATTGCTTCCCTCATACACAAAATCTAAATTTAAGTGTGTGTGTGTGTGTGTGTGTGTGTGTGTGTGTGTGTGTGTGTTTGTGGGTAGAAACCAGAAAGAGGAGTATTGGGGAATAAAGATAATAGAGGTGGAGGGTGTTAAGCAAGACAGTAATAGAGTACATATAATATGAAAGTAGATGGCAGTAATATTTGAGGGAAGAAAGAAGACAAGAAAATGGAGAATCAGAGGCCACAGGGAAACATATAGAGAGGAGTAAATAAGAGAAAAATTTAATTTTATATGTGTGTGTAAAATGTCATAATGAAACCATTACTTTGTATAATAACTTAAAAAAAATAACTTTCAAAAGGAAAAACTATAGCAAACAAAAAACCTATTTGATTAGTTAGGTGACATAGCATCCACAATCGATGCATAGCTTGCATGGCAGAGTTGTGACAGCATGAAAAGTCTACAGTGCTCAGGATCGAAGCAATATAGACTCCCCATTTACCCTTGCCATGTAAAAGATTGTGTCCTCCAGAAATGCACCATGGCTATCTTAGGTACCATGTTGCCAAGTGTAAAGCAATACTGAGGATTTATGGTTGAAATAAATTACTTCCAGAAACCCTGTTTCCAAGCTATTAGTGTGGAACAAATGGTCTGAAAAATCTGGAGAGAGAGGACACATTTCTATAAGCAAGTTAGTGGGATGAGGGACCATGTCACAACTTTACCTCTTAAAATCTAATTTGTGCATCTGTTCTACTATGCATGATTAAAAATTATTGTGCTCAACACTATTAGAAACTAGGTTAATAAACATTCCAGGCAAAATTAAGTGACCTGGCACAAGTTTTTTCCTGTTCTTTTTTTTTTTTTTTTAACCAGAGAAATACATGTTTACTAGTAAAATTTTTAACATAATTTAAGCCAGTAAAACCCACTTCTATTTTTGTAACTCAAGTTCCCATTAAAGAATGAATAAAAGTATAACCTCTGTATATATGGAGGAATGGGAACTTTTATAGGACAGTGTCTGTCAGACAAGACTAGGTGATGACCTTAATCCCTTAGAGAGGGCAGAACTCATAACTCCATACTCTGTGACACAAAGTAACAAGGATTCATTTCTCTCTCTCTCCAAGTTCATTGTGATACATCAGAGAACTATGGTCATCGCTGTTCTTCTAGACACATTCTAAGCTAATAGATGTTCAATAAAACTGTCTTACCATATACACTGACAATAGTCATGGTGGCAGAAGAAAAAAAGAGCACAGGAAAGTGCACATTCTAAATTCAAAACATATCCAACACTTCTATTCACATTATTTTGGCTAGATATAGTCACCTAAACATCTTTAACTTGAAGTGAGTGGATAATTATAATTCTTCATTAACCCAGCAGTAAATGGGGATCTTACCTTAGTGAATAATATTAATAACTATTGAAATGCTTATTTCATCTTTTGGTCACTCTAGATTTTATTTCATTTAACTCTTTTTCAAAGGAAACTTCCTAAGTGCCTAGCATCTATACCTGTGATGAAAAATGGTGTTTATAACTGAATCGGATATGATTTCTCTTGTTCAGAGAACTAGCAACTAGAAAACAAGCTCTCTGAGCCCAATAACTCAGTATACATTGCTGAAAACAGAACAGGATAAAAGCAATAAATGTTCACTTCACTTCACAATGATGAATGGGAAACATAAAAATAGCCACTGGTTCATACCCATTCTCAAATTCCATTGAGCAGGTGGCATCAAGTCTCCTCTATTAGAACAAAAATTTTGTTCTCTTTTATATTTCCTCAGATGCTTCTTTTATCTCCCTGGTAGTGACCTTCTAGTGCTGGAAAGATGTTCCATTTTCATACTTGAGTGAAACATCACACCAGGAGGCATGAGTGTGGTTTCCTATGAGAAGCCCATGTTGTCAGATGAAAATAGTATTAGAAAAGAATATGTGAGGAGTTAGTTCCTAGGAATGAGCTTTGACATCCTCTGCCTCCTCTCTCCAAGGTATGATTCCAAGCTCCCATATCTAGAATATTAGTTAATTTTCTCATTGCTGTGACAGAACACCTGATCAAAGCAACTTAAGGAAGGAAGGGTTTATTTTGGCTCATGGTTTGATGGTACTCACTCAACTCTGAACAGGTCATCACCTTGTGTCCACCATCAGGAAGCAGATATATATATATATATATATATATATATATATATATATATATATATATGGAGAGAGAGAGAGAGAGAGAGGGAGAGAGGAGATGAATGCTCATACTCAGCTCACTTCTTATTTATTGTGTAGTCCAGGGACTTGGCCTATAAGATGGTGATGCTAATTTATGGTGGGTCTTTCCATCACATTTAACCTAATCTAGAATTCCCTCATAGACATGCTCAGAACTTTGATTTTATTGTGATTATATACTCCATCAAGTTGACAATCAAGGCTCATGTCAACTTTGCCAAACTTTTCAACAATAGATTATGAGAAAAAGGATGAATGACTTACATTTAATATCCTTCTTATTGCTATTGCTATTGCTAAACAATCATATCTACAAAACAACCAAGAAAGTCAAAGACTGGCTATCAAATGTTTCAGACAGTGACACTTTTCTTTCATACTCACTTTGCATTGTCCAGAGCAAATAATGTGGACATAAATAACTTCAAAAGTTAAAGAATTTCAATCTTCCACGTACTTGTAGGAGTAGAAGATGTCAGATAACAAGGCCGAAAAGGGGACTGAGGTTCATAACAACTCAGTCTACATCTTTTAATTGACCCTAGATTTAATGTTTATCCTTAATTTTTACTGTGCCTGATGGGCCAAACATTGCAGACAACTGTCTTGTCATTTCTGAACAAAATATAACCAGGCCTTCCACTGATCAGGGGAGGAGCAGATATTGACTATGGTTTTATGGACATCCCAAACAACCCCCTGTTGTAGGCACTTTTCTAAAGTATAATATCTGTGGGAGTAGCAGATCCCCTTTTCTGAGTAGCGAAGGGCATTTTCTCCCTGTTTACTTCGTGTTTTCCTTAAACTGCTATTGTTTATTCCATCTTCTGACACATTACTGACATATATTTTTCTTTGTTCTCTTTCAATATTTTAATTTTGTGAATGTATGAATTATTAGTTATCTTTCTGTCATTTTCTGATTTTTTCTCAGAAATAAAAATCAGGGATTTAATATTTATTTTTCCTAACCCAACTCACCAGAAAACATAATTCTGCCAGTGCTACATCAATGGAGAGATTTTCAAAACTGAATGAAAAAGAAGTCATCAAAATTACCAAGGGATGAGAAGTGAGCTGATATATTTGACTCCATTGCTAGCCTAAATTTGCACCATGGGGAGTATGACCCCAAACTAAAAGGCCCACATGTAAATTTTCTGGTTCCACCATAAACAGTTACAAGGCTTTACTGGAAGTTTCCTATGGAGAAGTTATGTCCATAGAGGCAAGGACAGACCTAATATACTACAGTCTCCAAGAGAAGTTACACTAAGGGCCTTTCTGGCAGGTTGTGATCTTACACATAGCTCCATTCTTATAACAGAAGCTTCCATCAAGCCTTTATGTAAAGGCTTGGTTAAAAGTGTTCTTTGGCCAGGAATGGTGGCTTATTCCTTTAATCCCAGCACTCAGGAGACAGAGGTAGGAGGACACCATGAGTTATAGGCCATCCTGAGACTACATAGTGAGTTCCAGGTCAGCCTGAGCTAGAGTGAGACCCTACCTCAAAAACAAAAACAAAAACAAAAAAGTGTTCTTTGGTTGGATGTATAGCATAGTAGGTAAAGTACTTGCTAGGTAACCATTAATACCTGAGTTCAGATCCCCAGAGCTACATAAAATCTGGGCCTGATGGCATGTGTCTATAATTCCAGCCCTAGGTAAATGGAGACAGAGGATCATTGGGGCTTACTAGCTAGCTTATCTGGTCCAATTAATGAGTTCTGAGTCCAGTAAAGTCTCTTTCTCAAATGCTAAAGTATACAGTGATTGAAGAAGACACCTAATGTTGACCTCTGGCTTCCACATACACGTGCACTCATGTGTGAACTCACACACATACAGACATGCATACTCACAACACATGCACTTATTTATTAGGTGCTTTTTCCAAGGATGCTTTTACAGGCAACACTTACATAAAAACCTTCTTACCCATTCTGGTTTCCCGCTCTGACTCAATGCTAAGAACTTTTTATTCCTAGCTTCTTCCTCACACCTTCTACTTGGCCCGAAGGACTGTAAGATATAGGAGTCTTTTGTTTTTAGCATACATTCCAAGTAGGTTGATCCTTTTGACTAGAACCACTGTGCTATACCCACAGTGGGTAATAAAATAGTAAAGAGCTGGTGCATTCTGTGGTCTAGCCTTTGTTTTACTAGTGTACTACGTGACTGTGGCATGCCTGTTAATATCTGGAATTAGCTGCTCCAGCACTTATCAGCTCAGCTGAACTCCAGACATATACATATATTCTATTGCCCCATATTGGATGAGCCAATTAGCTTACATAAAATAACAAAACACGGTTTTATGTCTTTGCAAAAACATAATCTCCTTTTGATTTCTCACCTGCAAATCTCAGTAACTGAATTTACTGCAATTTGTTTTGGAGAGAATTGAATGAAATGGTTCATGAAAGACTCAGAATAGTCTGTCATGTAGAAAATACTGAGTCAACCTCCATGATGATATTTGAGATTATGATGGGGATGATTAAGGATGTTTGACATCAAATCCCTGTAAAACCAAACACTTTTCAACACACTTTGGAGTCAAGTGTTTAATTCATTTCCTCTCACTAAAAAATTAAATACCAGTGTTTAAATAATGATGAGCAGGGAGTTCCAGAAGGATAAATAGTTTGAGCCTTGGGTCCTCAATTGAAATTTTATTTGAATTCTGGCAAAAAGATCCATCAGCTCAGATTGCAAATTAAGTCCTCAAGCTGAAGGCAGAGCCCTGGGAGCCATCATTTCGGTCTATGTACTGTTTATTTGTGTTCTGAAAAATGCTCTCAAGCTTTCCTATTTGCATTATGAATTTTTGCTAAGGTTTGCACTGTCCTAAATGATGCTCTGCATTTTTTCCTCTCTGCCCATAGCAATAATTGATTATTCCAAGTGCATATGTTTATATGAAAACAATAAGATGGAAACATTTGAAAGAGAACCTGACAATTTAAAATTATTTTATCTTCTGGCTTTCCATCCCACTCCCAGAACACACTGGCCTAACTGCTAGTGCTTTCCTCAAATGAATGCCTCCCAAAACATTATTATGAATAAATGCAAATATTTAAAGGATACATCTAAGTGCCCAGGAACTGTTGCCAACTAATTCAGAAAATAGCAAAGAAAATGTACGTGTTGTATAACTTTCAAAGGAAGTATAAAAGACATTGACAGAAATAAAATTATACTTCAAATCTTCTTGGTTTAATGACAGCAAGCTTTTTGAAACATTCTTTTTTATTTGAGAGAGAAGGAGGGTGAAAGAGAGAAAGAGAGAGAGAGAGAATAGGAATTCCAGGACCTCCAGCCACTGCAAACAAACTCCAGGTGCATGCCCTTGCGCATCTGGCTCATGTGGGTCCTGGAGAATCAAACTGGGATCCTTTGGCTTTGTAGGCAAATGCCTTAACCACTAAGACATCTCTCCAGCCCAACAGCAAGTTTTTTGTTTGGTTGCTTGTTTGTTTTTTGCTACGTCCACGGCGACCTCGCCTGTGTAGCAAAGATGCCTCTACACTGGAAGAGAGCTGAGGACAGAGGGCCAGCACTCCTCGGAGGGATGCCCCCGGTGACCCCTTGGCAGTCAGCTACTGTCATGGTTCCTGCTGCCTATAAGAAGTCACGACGACCTAATTGCTGGCGCCAGTGGGCTATTTTCTGTGCTTTATTTCTTTTCTGCTTTCTTCTGGTTGTTTGTCAAAGAACAGCTAGTTCTACACTACGCTTACTGGTAATCATGCACACAATCAAAGTACAAGGAACAATTTGAGTATTGAATGTGCCCCTCCTATGATTAGGACAATGGAGGAAATGTATAACTCTACTAGGAATAAAAAATTAACTCTAGGACAGTTTTTAGATGGTGTAGAGTAGAAACAGCTTATGATGACTAAAGACAATACTGATCCTGAGAAAGTGAAAGTAGAAATGTTAATTGGTAATGTTCATAAGAAGCATGACGATTCTACAAAAAAGAAGTTACAAAAGTTGGGCATTCCCACCAGAACGCTTCCTGGGGGGTATGTTCAGTACTTGATCAAAGGCAGATGGTGGACTCCACCAAGGTGGCCTCCCAGAGCTGGAAGATACCTAGATCCACTCCCTTATGAGGGAGGATATGATGAATTCGGTGACAGATGGGTAAGTTATGAAGGGAAAAAGAGGCTATGGCATTCTCTTCCATTTATGGGAACCCTTAGCAAGGAAGTGTAAGCCTTGGTGTTTATACAATAAACAAGTAAGAAGGGAATTCCTAAAAAGCATTAAACCAGCCTTAAAATATTGGTGGTCTTTTGGATAAAAACACTTTTATAATGAATATGAGGATTATATAAATAATCTAATAAGTGGAAAGAGATGGCTCTCTGCTCGGTTTATAAAAAATAAATAACCTATTGTTCACCTTATACCTCTTGCCCCAAGCTTCTATTCATGTAAAGCTGTGGTCAGTAGTGCGAGACGTCCTCCTTAAAAAAAAAAAAAATGGGTACATTTCCTGCCTGATAAATATTACATGGGTGCTTAGAATAGAACAATACTTAAGATTATTTAGATTAATGATTTCTGAGATCACTTGTTAGCTTGCTAAGTTTCCTTGTTCAATCTGTATGAAACCTTCAGTAAATTGCAGCAGCATATTCAACTTAGAGTGTGTCTGTCTGTCATTTCCTCGCCGGATCCCGAGTTCTCCTTGAGCCTTCGCCCTTGTTCTCCCTCGGTCCTGATCTCCCCGAGAGTCAGTCCACGGCAGTTTTTAGTATTTGTTCACTTATTCATGCTTCTAAAGATCTAGTTCCTTAACCATCTATCCATTTGTATAATAGGGGCTATGTGTTTTTCTACATGTAAGTATGTTCCAAGATAAAAGCTTCAGTTAATACCTATGGCCCAGGGGAAGCAAGGCTACAGTAGTGGAGGTAGGAAGACATCAGGCAAGGATGAACAACAGGAGGAAACTATGGCTGAGGACCTGGTCGTGACCAAGTATAAGATGAGGGGCGACATAGCCAACCGGGTACTTCGATCTTTGGTGGAAGCATCCAGCCCAGCTGTGTCAGTATTGAGTCTGTTTGAGAAAGGGGATGCCATGATTATGGAAGAAACAGGGAAAATCTTCAAGAAAGAAAAAGAAATGAAGAAAGGTATTGCCTTTCCTACCAGCATTTGGGTAAATAACTGTGTATGTCACTTCTCCCCTTTGAAGAGTGACCAGGCCTATATTCTCAAAGGAAGGTGGCTTGGTAAAAATTGATCTTGGGGTCCACGTAGATGGCTTCATTGCTAATGTGGCTCCCACTTTTGTGGTTGGTGTAGCTTAGGGTACCCAAGTAACAGGTGGGAAAGCAGATGTCATTAAGGCAGCTCACCTTTGTGCTGAAGCTGCGTTACCTCTGGTCAAGCCAGGAAACCAGAATACACAAGTGACAGAAGCCTGGAACAAAGTTGCCCACTCATTTAACTGCACGACAATAGAAGGTGTGCTGTCACACCAATTGAAGCAGCATGTCATAGATGGAGAGAAAACTATTATCCAGAATCCCACAGACCAACAGAAGGACCATGAAAAGGCTGAGTTTGAGATACATGAAATACATGCTGTGGATGTCCTTGTCAGCTCAAGAGAAGGCAAGGCCAAGGATGCAGGACAGAGAACCACCATTTACAAATGAGACCCCTCTGAACAATATGGCCTGAAAATGAAAACTTCACGTGCCTTTTCAGTGAGGTGGAAAGGCGTTTTGATGCCATGCCATCTACTTTAAGAATATATGAAGACCAGAAGAAGGCTAGGTGGGGTGTAGTGGAGTGTGCCAAACATGAGTTGTTACAACCATTTAATGTTCTCTATGAGAAGGAGGGTGAATTTGTTGCCCAGTTTAAATTTACAGTTCTACTCATGCCCAATGGCCCCATGTGGATAACTAGTGGTCCTTTTGAGCCTGACCTCTACAAGACTGAGATGGAGGTCCAGGATGCAGAACTAAAGGCCCTTCTCCAGTGTTCTACAAGTCAGAAAACCCAGAAAAAGAAGAGAAAGAAGGCCACCAAAAGCAGAGAATGCCACCAGTGGGGAGACATTAGAAGAGAATGAAGCTGGGGATTGAGGTGGGCCCATATCCCCAGCTTGTCATTCCTGCCCCATCCCCTTCCCACCACACCCCGGCTCTGTGAAGTGCAGTTCGTCTCCACCCAAGACCGCCCGCAGAGCAGGGTATCCCTGGCCTCGTCCCAGTCTCCCAAACCAGCCTCTTCCAACAGAAACCAGCGCCAGCTGACTCTGGTCTTGGGAGTAGACTAGTTTAGAAACAAAGAGAAGGAATAATAAAATCAGGAGTCAAAATCCATCATCTTCAAGCCCTTCTTTCTAGCCTTTTCTACTACTCTGCTTGCTCAAAGTTTGTGGCCCTACAACAGAACAGGGAGGAGACTAAAGCAGCCACCGCCACTTAAAACCACAGAAGAAATTTTTATACCGGTCTGATGTCAGCATTTTCTCATCCTCTTGGGGACTTTTTACTGTTCCCCATATTGTTCCCAAGTATTTAATCTGCCCTCAAAATTAAAAACTGTTCTTCAGTTTATTTTTATTCACTTGTGGCAGATTCCTCGTGTGATCTAGCTAGGCCCTGTTTCTAGGATCTGAAGTTTCCTATTTATGAAGATAATTCTTCTTGTCTATCAAATGGATCCTCATTTGTAACCCTTTTAGTATGTTTTGTTCTGCAGGATCCTTCCCCATTTTCACAAAGTTGTGATGACGGGATCCATCTCAACTCGTTTTCTCTGGAGTCAGTAGGGCTTTCCTTCACTCCATCTTCCAAGAACCAAAACTGGATATTCCACTGTGGCTTTGTTCCCTGTTTGAAATATTTTGACTTCCCTCCCTTGAAGGAAAACCAGGAACCAGAGAAGTAGACTTTACTAAAGAGACAGCTGGCTTTCTGATGCTGTGGACTTGGATGAATTGCTGGGGGGGGGGGGGCGTGTTATTGAGAATGGTGACAAATTTCAGTACCCCTGCCTTGCTGTCCCTGGGGACCAAGGCTCCCACTAACTTATGAGGTTTTAAAAATGACATGCCATTAAAATAAATTTGGATTTGCTCATAAAAAAACGGTCACCTACCCTCTTGAGCCCTCACTCATCTCCACTATCAATCCGCTTTCAAAATATGATCCATTACATATAAGAATTTTTACTTTGTATTGTTCGTTTTATCAAATTTTGGGTGAATATAGGAATTTTCCCACCATGAATATACAGCTTCATTGAAATAACTAGTTACATTTTTATAGGAACAGAAAACTGGGTTTCATTATCCAGATAATTCAACAATTTGCTAGATTCTCCTGGTACCAATTACTTGTGAAGACTCCTTTGTAAATGTCTATCAATTTATCACAATACTTATGAAAAGATAGAGTTAGAATCTTGTCCTTTGAGAGATTCATAGAAATAAGAAATCATAAAACAAGTGAATAATAATGTTAACCTAATTTTTGGTTTATTTCATGTTCCATGAAACATGGCTATTAAAGATGGAACTGTTTTAGGAGACTAATTTGACTACTAGGTCCAATAACATCAATTTATTTATGAAAGAGAGCTATAATTACAAGGGTATAGTATATTCATCAGATTTTTGTACCACTGTGATCAAAATACCCTGTAGGAATACCATAAAAGATGGTAGACTTAGTTTGTTTCACAAATTCAGAAGTTTCACTCCTTTGTGGTAATGAGGGTACAGTGAGGCAAATAGTTCACACCATAGGGTCAGCAAACACGAAAGACACAGGAAGGAGATGTGATAAGTTGTATCTCCCAATTATGTGCTTCTAATAATCCACTATTTCAACTGGGCTTCACCTCCTACCTTTCACCACCACCCAATAACATTATCATATTATGATTCCTTACACAGTCTGATCCTTTGATTAAGCCCCAGTCCTTGTGATCTGCCTATCTTCAGAAACACAATCGTAACAATGTCCAGGGGTACCCATTACTAATGTCCTTGAAGAACTCTGTAATCCAGTCAGGCTAACAATCAAGAATAAACACCATAGGGCATTTAGAGTTCTTCTAAGGCATACGTCCAAGAATTGTTAAAGATATCTTGAGAAAATTAGTTAAAGAGTAGGAAAAAATTTGAGAATTTCTGTTTTTGATTTTTCAAGGTAGGGTCTCACTCTGGCTCAGACTGACCTGGAATTCACAATGCAGTCACAGGGTGGCGTTGGACTCATGGTGATCCTCCTACCTCTGCCTCCCGAGTGCTGGGCTTACGGGCATGCATCACCATGCTCAGCCAAGAATTTTTAAATCATAAGAGAAATAATTATTTCATTATTTTATTTGCAATTTTAAAACATTTTTAGGAATACCAAATTGAAAAAAAAAAAAGAATACATGAAGTAGTTAAATGTCTTTTAGGTCATTGTGAGAGTTAAGGTGCTGTCAACTTGATCTGTTTAGTAATCCACAGGCTGCTTCTAGGAAGGATCAACTAAAGGAGGAGGTCTTTCTCCCAGGATGAGCCCTTCCCCCAGAGTGGGCAGCCCTGCTCAGAGATGGACTTGATGTAAGGAAGCTCTGGGTAGAAGAGTTCCCTTTTTCCTTCCTTCCTTCCACTTGGCTGCCGGAGCTGCTCCCTACCTTCTAACATGGATTGAAGACCAGTGCTAAAGACCAACATCAACTGAAGACCCACGTGGATCGAAATCCAGCAGCTCCTCAGGAAGCCTCCAGGCTTTCCGGCACCATCTGCAGTGCCGGGTTGGGACTGCTGAGGCATCTGGCCACGTGGACTGAGCAGCTACCAGGTTGGGTGATTCTTGGGCCTGCAACTGCTATTGGACTACTGTAAGCTAATCCAATAAATTCCCTTTTTAAAATAATTCGTTCTAGCAATTCTGTTCCTCTAGAGAACCCTGACTAATACAGATTTTGGTACCAGAAGTGGGGTCTCCTGGAATCAATGTCAATTCAGAGCCAGTGTCCAGTAGACCCCAAAAGGTCTGATTATTTCCTTTCCCCAAGTATACAGTTACCCTAGCAAAAGGCCACAGGTCCCTCTGAGGAAGGATAGTGTAAGTTTAATATTGAAACTTTTGGCAGTTGTAGGAGGATCCTTCCCCGAGGGAACCCGGCCAACCCTTCAACCAAGGGGCTCAGGATCTGTAAACTGGCTAAAGTCTGGAAACTGATTAAGATGTCTTGATTCTCTGTTGCTATAATTCAAAGAGGCTTTATGTCCTCTTGCTGTGGAACTTTTCTGCTTATACATATCAAGAAGAAACTCAGTAGGCTTCTTATCTATTTGACTTCTGGGAACACCATGATTAATCAGCCAACACCAAAGGTCCATACGAGTCATACCTTTATGTGCATAATTTTGCCTATGCTGTCTATTATGAAAAACACGTTCACCCCGCCTTTGGCGATTCAGTGCTGCCACTTGGTCCTTGTTACCCCGAGATCCAGTTATGCCCATTGCATCTAAATCACCTAATGCAGCAACTGAAGCTCCCACTGTGAGGTCTTCTTTAAATAAAAGACCAATGATAGGGGACTTTAAGTATGCTAGCGCTCCCCTCACAAATCTGTTTCTTATGGTCTTAGTTAAGGGCACATCTTCTGGTCGCTCCCATTGTGGGGGCAAAGATGAGTTTACATAGCAAATCCACTCCAGCATTCCAAGTTCTCTGAGCTTTTTAATCCCTTCATCAACATTAAGCCAAGGGATATCAGGCAGCTCAAGCTCATTCACAGTAGGCCATCTTTGGAGCCATACTTCAGTCAACCAATCAAATAAACTCTTGGCATCCCTTCCAACTGCACAAGCTGCATTGTTAAATCTAAAATCTCTGCTCAATGGGCCCATTTCAGTAAATTCAGCCTGATCCAATCTTATGTTCCTTCCTCCATCATCCCACACCCTTAAAATCCATTCCCACACATATTCCCCATGCTTCTGCTTGTACAGTTAGAAAAGTCCTGAAGTTCTTTAGGACTGTACCTCACCTCCTCCTGTGTCACACTTTCTATCTCAGCTTTAGGAGCCTGCCTAACCTTTTATCTGGTTATAGGCCTAGAGGCAAAGATAGGTGGGAACTGAGAATCACCAGCATTTTCTGCTGATTCCTCAGACAAAGAGGGATGAACTGGTGCTAATGGAGGGCAGGTCATGTTTTCATCCAAAACACCTTCTTCAGAATCTAACACTTCAATGTCTCCAGGTTCTTCAGGGACTTCCCACTCATCACCATCCCAAGTCACAGGATCCCACTGTTTTCCAATCAGTGCTCTCACTTTAACTTCTGATAGTTGGTGAGGCTGGGATTTAAGTTTACGTTGCAAGTTAGCCAATCTCACAGTGAGAGCTTGGGCTTGGTTTTCTGCAATTTGAGCCCTCTTATGGCTAGAGAGGAGACTCTCCTCCAGGGCTACTTTAGAAACCTTGAGATCATGTATGTGGGTCTTAATCTTGGAATTTTCCTTTTTGAGCTTCTGCTGTTCCCTCAGTAGTTTGTCCAGAGATGCTAAAAGCAACCAACCAGCCTCATCATTGGTATTACTTTTCCACAAATATTCAAATGTTTTAAATACAGAGTCACTAAATTCCTTGCTCTTCACAAGACATGAGTCAGGGTCACCAAATACATCTATCTCATGGAGTTCTTTAAGTAGTGCACACCATGGATTATTAGAGCCCTCCTTATTTCCAGTAAAGGCACTTTCCTTATCACCAGTAGGGCCTTTAGTAGCACTGAAATTGGAAGCCAACCCCAAAAAGCACCATGGCCTGTCAGTTAAAGTAGGTGCTTATGGAGGTCAGGTGATCAATGGGGTTTTGGCAAATGTTAGACTGACAGTGGGTCCAGTGGGTCCCCAAATGCACCCTGTGGTTACTTCCCCAGTCCCAGAATGCATAATTGGGATAGATATACTTAGGAGTTGGCAGAACCCCCACATTGGTTCCTGACTTGTGGAGTAAGGGCTATTATGGTTGGAAAGGCCAAATGGAAGCCATTGAGGCTCCCACCACCAGGGAAAATAGTGAATCAAAAACAATATCACATACCTGGAGGGACTTCAGAAATTAATGCCACTATAAAGGACTTGAAGGATGCAGGGGTGGTGGTTCCCACCACATCTCCCTTTAACTCTCCTATTTGGCCTGGTCAGAAGACAGATGGATCCTGGAGAATGACAGTGGATTATCGGAAACTTAATCAGGTGGTGACTCCAATTGCAGCTGCTGTACCAGATGTGGTTTCTTTACTTGAGCAGATTAACATGTCTCCTGGTACCTGGTGTGCAGCTATTGATCATGCAAATGCTTTCTTCTCCATACCTGTCCATAGGAACCGCCAGAAGCAATTTGCCTTCAGCTGGCAAGGTCAGCAGTACACATTTACTGTTTTACCTCAAGGTTATATTAACTCTCCAGCCCTGTGTCATAGCTTAGTTCGCAGGGACCTTGATCGCCTGTCCCTTCCACAGGGTGTCAAGCTGGTCCATTATATTGATGACATAATGCTAATTGGATCAAATGAGCAGGAGGTGGCAACCACTCTAGAGTTGCTGGTACAGCATATGTGCATCAGGGGATGGGAAATAAATCCATCCAAAATTCAAGGACCTTCCACCTCAGTGAAGTTTCTAGGAGTTCAGTGGTATGGGGCATGCAGGGATATTCCTTCTAAGGTGAAGGATAAGTTGTTGCATTTGGCCCCTCCTACCACTAAGAAAGAAGCACAACATCTAGTGGGCCTATTTGGATTTTGGAGACAGCACATTCCTCACTTGGATATCTTACTCTGTCCCATATACCAAGTGACTCGGAAAGCTACTAGTTTTCATTGGGGCCCAGAACAAGAGAAGGCTCTTCGACAGGTCCAGGCTGCTGTGCAGGCTGCTCTACCCCTTGGGCCATATGATCCAGCAGATCCGATGGTACTTGAGGTTTCAGTGGCAGACAGGGATGTTGTTTGGAGCTTTTGGCAGGCCCCCATAGGTGAATCACAGTGGAGGCCCTTGGGATTTTGGAGCAAGGCCCTGCCATCATCTGCAGACAATTATTCTCCCTTTGAGAGACAGCTCTTGGCCTGCTATTGGGCCTTAGTGGAAACTGAACGTTTGACAATGGGCCATCAAGTTACTAAGCGACCCAAGCTCCCAATATGAGCTGGGTGTTGTCTGACCCACCAGGCCATAAAGTTGGACGTGCACAGCAGCAGTCCATCCTTAAGTGGAAGTGGTATATACGTGATCGGGCTCGAGCAGGCCCTGAAGGTACAAGTAAGTTACATGAGGAAGTTGCCCAAATGCCTATGGTTGCTACTCCTGTTTCAATACCTTCTATCCCCAAGCATGCACCTATGGCATCATGGGGTGTGCCCTATGATCAACTGACTGAGGAGGAAAGATCTAGGGCATGGTTTACAGATGGTTCAGCACGTTATGCCAGCACTGCCCAGAAGTGGACAGCTGCAGCATTACAGCCCCTTTCTGGGACAACTCAGAAGGACTGTGGTGAAGGGAAGTCTTCACAATGGGCAGAACTTCGGGCGATGCATATGGTTGTTCATTTTGCTTGGAAGAAAAAATGGCCAGATGTGCGGTTATACACTGACTCATGGGCTGTGGCCAATGGTTTGGCTGGATGGTCTGGGACTTGGAAGGAGCACAATTGGAAAATTGGTGAAAAGGACGTTTGGGGAAGGTGTATGTGGATAGACCTCTCTGAATGGGCAAAGGATATAAGGATACTTGTGTCCCATGTCAGTGCTCATCAGAAGGTGACCTCACTGGACGATGACTTTAATAATCAAGTAGATAAGCTGACCCGTCCTGTGGATAGTGGTCAACCTCCTTCCTCAGCCACCCCTGTCATTGCCCAATGGGCCCATGAACAAGAGGCCATGGTGGCAGAGATGCAGGCTATGCATGGGCCCAACAACATGGACTTCCACTAACTAAGGCTGACCTGGCTATGGCTACTGCTGAGTGCCAAATTTGCCAACAGCAGAGACCAACTCTGAGCCCCCGATATGGTAGTATTCCTCGGGGTGACCAGCCAGCAACCTGGTGGCAGGTTGACTACATTGGACCTCTTCCATCATGGAAAGGGTAGCGTTTTGTCCTTACTGGAATAGACACTTATTCTGGGTATGCATTTGCCTTTTATGCATGTAGTGCTTCTGCCAAAACTACCATCCGTGGGCTTACAGAATGCCTTATCCACCATCATGGCATTCCACACAGCATTGCTTTTGACCAAGGAACTCACTTCACTGCCAAGGAAGTACGGCTGTGATCACTGGTCTTACCGTGTGCCCCACCATCCTGAAACAGCTGGCTTGATAGAATGGTGGAATGGCCTTTTGAAGAAACAGATACAGTGCCAACTAGGTGGCAACAGCTTGGAGGGCTGGGGAAGTGTCCTCCAGCAGGCTGTATATGCTCTGAATCAGCATCCTATATATGGTACTCTTTCTCCTATAGCCCAGATTCATGGGTCCAGGAATCAAGGGGTGGAAATGGGAATGGTTCCACTTACCATCACCCCAAGTGACCCATTAGCTAGATTTTTGCTTCCTGTTCCCGCAACCTTACGCTCTGCTGGACTACAACTCTTGGTCCCAGAGGGGGCAGGAGACACAAAGAGCATTCTATTGAACTGGAAGCTAAGACTTCCCCCTGGTCACTTTGGGCTCCTAATGCCCTTGAGTGAACAGGCTGAGAAAGGAGTTACAGTGATTGCAGGGTTGATTGAACCAGATTACCAGGGGAAATTGGACTGCTCCTCCATAATGGAGGTAAGGAAGAGTATGCCTGGAGTGCAGGAGATCCTTGAGGGCATCTATTAGTGTTACCATGTCCTGTTGTCAAAGTCAATGGATGACTGCAACAACCCAATAGAAGTAGTGTGATAAATGGCCCAGATCCTTCAGGAATGAAGGTATGGGTTACCCCTCCAGGTAAAGAACCAAGACCTGCCGAGGTGCTTGATGAAGGTGGAGGGAATACAGAATGGGTAGTAGAAGAAGGCAGTTACAAATATCAGCTAAGGCCACGTGATCAGTTACAGAAACGAGGACTGTGATTGCAATGTTTCTGTCCTGCCTTGATAACAGAGTGTTTGTATCTACACCAATATTAAGATTATATCATTAGCTAACTGTTGAATTTATATTAGACCCATTGTATTAGAGACTAAGCTTGTTTTGGGGGGAAGATTTTGCGGTTCCAGTTGTACGTGGGATAGTTATGCAATGTTAGGCAGAATTATGAGCTTGTTACTGTTTTCATTTGGAAATTAAGTATGATGTAAGGAGACTTTGAATTGATGCCAAGTTGACAAGGGGTGGACTTGTGATAGTTAATGTGTTGTCAACTTGATCTGTTTAGTAATCCACAGGCTGCTTCTAGGAAGGATCAACTAAAGGAGAAGGTCTTTCTCCCAGGGTGAGCCCTTCCCCCAGAGTGGGCAGCCCCACTCAGAGATGGACTTGATATAAGGAAGGTCTGGGTAGAAGAGTTCCCTTTTTCCTTCCTTCCTTTCACTTGGGTGCCAGAGCTACTCCCTACCTTCTAGCGTGGATTGAAGACCAGTGCAGACTAAAGACCAACATCAACTGAAGACCCACGTGGATCGAAACCCAGCAGCTCCTCAAGAAGCCTCCAGGCTTTCTGGCACTATCTGCAGTGCCGGGTTGGGACTGCTGAGGCATCTGGCCACGTGGACTGAGCAGCTACCAGGTTGGGTGATTCTCAGGCCTGCAACTGCTATTGGACTACTGTAAGCTAATCCAATAAATTCCCTTTTTAAAATAATTCATTCTAGCAATTCTGTTCCTCTAGAGAACCCTGACTAATACAGTCATTAATATGGAAATAAATTGGAAAATAAATACTGATAGTGAAAATAAGATGGAACATATATTTAGGCTAGATTTTATAAGATGTTACATATTCCTGTTTTTGTTGTTGTTGTTGTTTTTGCTTTGTTTCATTTTGTTTTGTTTTTCACCAGAAGTTTCTCTAAGAGTAAGAGGCATAATTCAAATGCATTAAAGAAAAATATGTTCCAAAATGACAACTGACATCAATCCTATGCAGGTCAATTGGGAACTGCAGACATAATCACAGGTCTTGCTTTATTTAAAAGATTTTAGAAGCTGACTTTAGATGACAAAATGAAACAAAAAGCATCATTTGTAGTACCCAACAGGCTTTAGGAGATAGATGCCTTACCTTTGGGACTAAAAACATTATGTTTCCGTTTAATAATTAGCTCACGAAATATTAATGGATTCTGGCTACTCAACACTGATACCAAACACTTACTTCAGATAAACACTGGGAGCCTCTTGTCTTGATACTGATGGTAGCCATAAAGCTAACATCGTGGTCATGCTTTACCAAATGGCAGTGTGGATATTCACCAGAATATTAGTTATGACACATGGGGAAACAGAAATATAAGTAATAGAGACATGTACATTTCAAAGGAGGAATCAGATCAGAAAATGTGCTTCACAATATTTTAGTTGGTCAATATCTGAAACAACACTCATGGGTTACCACTGGTATCAATTGTAGTGTTTCTGCTAGACACCTGACTGTGAGGCTTTGGCCTTTTGGAGCTGATTTTTGAGAGAAATGTGGAAATATTTGAAAGCTTGGCCTAAGAGACACCTTGCAGTGATGTAAGTAAAGCTTGATGCACTATTCTGGTCAGAGTTGAAAGCCCTCAGTGCAGTAAGAACTATGGATTATGAGGCTTACCTTATGAGGGTGCGAAAGAGCTTTGTTTGGATTGGACTAGAAATTTGTGTGAGAGGCTTGCTGTTATATCCATGTCCTGAGAACTTGTGCAGGGTTGCTTTGCATAGAAATGATCTGGTGTGAGCAGGGGGATATGGCACAGAAAAAATGAAATCTTTGGGCTTTAACTGTGCCTATTCAGCTACAATTAAGAGATTATAACCATTAGGATTGGGCCAGTTTACCTGCATTGGGACAACAGAAAGAATGTAGACTCTTTTGAAGAGGCCTGAGTGCTCAAGGAGTGTCCTGTTCTTCAAAGTCTGCTTTATTTCAACCTAGATTAACAAATTGGCACCCAACTGGTATTGTGGAGTTAAGAAATGCAGGAAAGACAGGGTCATTGAATTTGCAGCATGGTCTTGTGCTTTGGAAATGGTCACCGGCAGTGTAAAGCAGGTTTGCTGGATGCCTGCATGGAGATGCTGTGAAGATGAACTGTGGCTTGCAGCGGAGACCCAGTGGAGATGCTCAGACCACAAGATGGCTGCCAAGCAGAGCTGCTGGACCTGATGAAGTCTTCATGGACTGCAAGTAGCCTAGCTGGAGGGGAAGAATTGGAATGCCAGAGACTTGCTGCTAGTTAGAATTAACAGACTTGGAGACTTTTAATTGACTAGAGATTTTGGACTTGAAACTACAGTTTGGTGTTTGCCCTAGTTAAATCTTGTGTTGGTTGAATATCACTTTGTTATGACCAATGCCACTTTTTGCAGTATGAGTGTCTATTCTGTGCCATTATGGGGTTTTGTGGAATTTTTTGGTATTATAGTTCAGTTATAAGACCTTGGATTGTGGAGATGTTTGAACATCATTAGGATTGATAAAAACTATGGGGACTTTTAAGGTTGGACTGAATGCATTGCATTTTATATCATGTATGGTTATCAGTTTATGGGGGCCAGGGACAGAATGTGGTGGTTTGATTCATGTGTTCCCATAAACTTAGGTGTTCTTAATGCTAGGTTCCCAGCTGATGGAGATTTAGGAATTAATTCCTCCTGGAGGCAGTGCATTGTTGAAGGCAGACTTATGGGTATTATAGTCAGTTTCCCCTTACCAATGTTTGGCACACTCTCCTGTTACTACTGTCCAGCTTATGTTGGCCAGGGTGTAGTATCCACCCTCATCTCATGCCATTGTTTTCCCCTGCCATCATGGAGCTTCCTCTTGAGTTTGTAAGCCAAAATAAACTCCCCTCCCCCAAAGCTGTTCTTTAGTGATTTCTGCCAGCAATGCATACCTGACTGCAACAACCATGTTAGGTTTATCTCATGTTATGAGGCCGAGATGAGCTTCACTATATGCCAAATTATTTTGAAACTTGAATATATCTCTTATCATGCCTGGTAGATTTAAGTGAAAAAAAAGTCATGCCTTTCCATGTTTTGTGATGGCCTGTGTAGTAGCAGGACTATTATGTTGCTCCATCCATTAAGTCAGCATTCTTAAAACCTGCTCAGTTACCAACTACCAAATCTCTTCTTATGTTTCCCTGTAGTATCAGTGTATCTTGAACCAATGTCTGCTATCTCCTAAACATCTCCAAGCTCCTACTCATTTTCCCTGGTTTAGAAGTAATATCTGCCATCCACAAACCACTCTCTGTTGTTGCACAAAAGACTTGCAAGGTTAAAGCTGAAACACTATCTGTAAGCAACCTATGGCCAGAAGTGTCTCTGTCCACAAATGTGCTGTAAAATGCAGTTTGTAAAGCTAAATTTCTCAGATTATCTGTTCCTGATGCCTCTTCCTACCATTATAACACACTTTACTTTTTCCTTTCTACTTTGTCACGCTTAATCTCAGAATCATGCTAGATTTCTAGTTATCATCTCTTTCACACAAAATTCCATATTATATAGATCTTTTTAATATTGATACTCTTTAGTATCTCTGGAAAAGTTTATGAATGGCTAACTGAAGCTTTATATAACATTATCCTCAGGAATCCAGACAGCTCTCAATAAATAATCACAGAGTAATAATTTTATTTCTCTCTTTACATATGGGTAAATTTTCACATCCCCCTTTTTTTCTGTCTCCTTCCTCATTAACCCAGCTGTCACACTGTCTCTACTTGCCTTCCTTCTATGTGTCACACTCTATCACAGATCAATTAAATTATCTAAAGTGTCACCAGGATGAGATCAGAGGGAATCATATTTTCTACCAGGCTGACAATGAATGTTTGAATTAATCAGGGGCTTCCGGAGAAATGAAACCAATGGGATATATAGAATTACATTCAAAATAGGGGTTTTATAGATATTGGGTCACTGAAGCATGAAGGCTGAGAAATCTCATATTATGCCATCTGATCTCCAAGCTAGAGATCTAGAGAAGCCAACAGTAAATTTCAGTCTACACCCAAAATGCCCAAGGACGAGGGAAGTCAAAAGTGTGACAATAAGCCTGTGGCAAACCCTGAGGAGCACAGGCATCACTGTTTTAAGTCCCTGAGTCTGTAAGCCCCAAAACCTAGGATTCTGATGTGCACTGGTAGAGAAGTGTTCCAGCCTCTTAAAGATGGAGCACATTTGTCATTCCCCTGACTTTTGCTCTTTCAAAACCCTCAGCACATAAGTTAAGGACATGGTGAGAGCAGGTGTTTCAGATTCTGTGATGTTTTAAATGTGTTTTCTTTTTGTATTTTTATTTGCAGGGAGAGAGACAGAGGGAGAGAGAGAGAGAGAGAGAGAGAGAGAGAGAGAGAGAGAGAGAGAGAAGAAGAAGAAGAAGAAGAGGAGGAGGAGGAGGAGGAGGAGGAGGAGGAGGAGGAGGAGGAGGAGGAGGAGGAGGAGGAGGAGGAGAATGGGTGTACCAGGGCCTCTAGGTGCTGCAAACTCCAGCTGCATGCAACACTTTGTACATCTGGCCTTACGTGAGTACTAGAGAATAAGACTTCACATGCAAGTGCCTTAGCCACTGAACAATTTCTCCAGTCCCATATTCTGTTGATTTAAATGCCAAACTCCTCCAGAAATAGCTTTATGGATCTATCAAGGAATAATTATTTTCAAAATATCCTTTAACCCAGGCAAGCCAAAACCTAAAATCAATCATTGCCATGCCATTTTCAACTCATGCGTCCTCAAAATATAAAGAAGGAAAATGGAGATGCAACTTTAAATGGCCAGTTAAACAAAAATAATTATGAAATAGCTTTTTGAAACAATTACCCTATTCAGTGATGTCTCAAAGCTTCTTTTTTATTCTTTGAGCTTGAGGGCACTTTCTCATTGCTTCTGCAATAGCACCAGCTCAGACACTTTGAAAACATCAGTGTTCAAGGAAAGCTTACTAACTCAGTCATCAAAAGTCATGAGGCTGTGGATACTACTTCAGAACTATCCAGGTGTCATATAGGCATTCTTCAAAAAGAATAATTTCTTTTGTTTTTTTTTAATTAATTTATTTATTTATTTGAGAGCGACAGACACAGAGAGAAAGACAGAGGGAGATAGAGAGAATGGGCGCGCCAGGGCTTCCAGCCTCTGCAAACGAAGTCCAGACGCGTGCGCCCCCTTGTGCATCTGGCTAACGTGGGACCTGGGGAACTGAGCCTCGAACCGGGGTCCTTAGGCTTCACAGGCAAGCGCTTAACCGCTAAGCCATCTCTCCAGCCCAAAAAGAATAATTTCTTATCAATAAATATCTAAATAATTTAAAAGGCATGTTAGTATTGTTCTAGAAACTATTACCATTGCCAATCCCACCTGCATATAAGCATATTGATAACTTACCATCTCTTGGTCTGGTGGTTTCTCATATTTCATATCTATGCAAAGGTGTAAAAGTTATAAAAGTCTGCCAGTGATCTATTCCCAGCTCCTGCCAAGAGCATATTTACCCTTCCTATCTGCAAGTTTCAGGACCTTCTACAGTAGGTCATTTCCCCAGGAAACAATCCCTCCATCCTTACCTGTTCATTTTTGGTATTTCCACTACTGCCTTAACAGAAACACTCACTATAACATTCCTTGAATTGAATAAGCATGATCACAGCATTTAACAAGAGAAACAGACTCTCTAGATACAAAAATGACAGAAATAAACCTGAGAGAGAAAAGGGATAAAGCGGGGGGGGATAAAGACAAAATATTATACAGATGTTGGAAAGAAAGGTCAGTTTTATCCTGAAACATGGAAATAAAAGGTAAAATATGCCAAAATGGACATCATAGCAGAACACAGGAACAAAGGAATCTACACCACAGAGGCAACAAATGAACTAATGGCATGCATAGCTTTGCCCTCACAGTCTCCAAGAATAGATATAATTCTCCAAGTAAAAAAAGCATCAATGTTAATATGTACAAAAATTTATATACTAAAAGGGAGAAATATGGCAAACAAACCCATGATAATATATTTAAAAGGCACAGGAAATAAAAGGAATTGACTAAAATTATATACAACTTTTCACTAATACCAGTATTTTGTAAAACTGAGAAATATTAGAATATTTTCACTCTCTTTCATATACAAATGGTACATTCCATCATGAGTGGAAGAGGATCTCATAAGGCCTCACCACTTCCCAGGAGGAACTATCAGCAATTAATTGTCACTTGTTTTGCTAGGGGAAATCATTTGTTTCAGAGGTGCAACTCTGGCAAATTGTCCATGGCCTAGTGCTTAATCCCACACATATGTTTATGCAAGCAACCATAACTAAATTCAGTGGGCCAAAAACAAAAGAGATATACAAATGGGAGGATGCCAGTTTAGAAGAAGTGATTCAGTAATAGTGGGAGGAGAATAAGAAATGATAATGGGTGTGAATTTGATCAAAATATATTATGAACATGTATAAAATTATCAAGAAATAAATTTGAAAAATTAAAAAACATATATCAAAATCTATTCCCAGTGAAAAACAGGTATTCACTCTATCAAATAGATTTGTTTCAGTCTCTGAAAGTGATTTCAGATGCCATCAGTTTTGAGGAAGAGCATCACTTTAGGTGAATACATGCTTTTTCATGCTCTTGCCAGCTCTCTACTCTCCAGGTGGAGTCAGGAGCAGTATGCCTCCAGTATATTCTGATTTTGATGACACGGGAAATAAGTCAGGGATAAACTGGTCTTTGTAGATCAGAGATCATGTTATTAAGCTTTGAACTATGAGCTTCTCCTAAGTCATTAAGGATCAGAATCAGAGGAGCCTTGTAAAGAATGCACATTTGATATGCAGAGACATTTATCCTACCCGTAACTGTGGGCTAACCCTATAATGCATGACCCATATACCTCAACAAGGAGGGGCCAAGGGGAGGGGAGTTAGGTCACGAATGAGCCTAATAATAGTACCAAACTGATTGTATTTGCTGAATAAAAAACTAATTAATAAAAAAATTTAAAAAATAATGTGCATAAGAATTATTACTTGGCTTTATTTAAAACTTCATCTTAGCATTAGGATGAAGGACATAATATGGTGTTCATAGAATTGAAATCACAATGTCAGGTTGGTGATTCATTTGATCTTTATGTTAAACAAATCAATGCTTGTTTTGGTCACTTTGCAGGCAACTATCACAATGGTGCTGGGAAAATTAAAAGAACAGAAGGTCTTCCATAAAGAGTCTCAAAAAATGTACCAGGACATCCATATAATTGCTAATATCATGCTAGGTCTCTTCTAGCATAAGAGAAAACAAAAATAGTACACAGAGGAGAAGAAATTCCAGCCTTCTTTTTTTATCCTAGAATTGTCTGTGACCATCCCTTTCCTGTACTTGAATATACAGAGTATGCTAACCTGCTTGAGTAGATCCCAGGACACTCTTTTTATACCAAGAGTTCAAGCTATATTTTAAAAATCATTTTATTTATGTGTGTGTGGTATATGTATGTGTGTACATGTGCACATGTTCTGAGAGCACACATATGCATTTGAATGCACATCCACCAAGCCCTCTTGCTGTTCCAGAAAGAAACACTAGACACTTGTGCACTATTTGTGTCTGGCTTAGCAGGGATGTGTTGGGAATTCAATGAGGGCAACCAGGCTTTGCAGACAAGCACCTTTAACAACAGGGCCATCTTCCCAGGCCCCACAGGCTATATCTTTTAATTTCCCTTTTTACAAATTTGCTTACATTATAGATCTTTAGATACTTAACAGCGTGTCAATTAAAAACCCAATAACTTTTATATGTTATTAAATTTATCTGAACTTGACTAGAGGGGATAGAGATGATTGATAGGATAACATCCTTGCATTCTAAAAATATTGGCTATATTTCTAGCCATATCTCACCTTTATTTATTTATTTTTTTTAAATCTTACTACATACTTTTTTTTAAATTGGTTTTGTACTCAGTGAATACATCAAGTTGGTACCATTGTTAGCCTCCTCACTGTCCTCCCCCCTCCATCTGGGCCCTCCTTTTGGGGGTATATGGGTCATGAATTGTGGAGTTAGCCATGAGTTATGAGTAGGAGGAAATGTGTCTGTATCATGACCCAACATGTGGCTCTGACATTCTTTCCACCCCTCTTCCACAAATTTCCCTGAGCCATGTTGGGTTCATTTTAGGTCTGCTTCAGTGATGAGGTCTTGGGAATGTCTAGGTCTCTGGATATATTATTTGGTAGGAGATGATTGTTCTCCATGTCTATCTCCTTCACCCTTGTGCTGGTACCCATTTCACCAAGAAAACAACACCCTTGCTTGTTCACCTATTATTTTGCTCATCTTTATTTTTATCATGGAATTCAATAAAATTATGAGAACTGTTATTAAATTCATTTCAGACCATGTTCCCCAAGCTAGAAATTTCTAGTATATCAAATGAGTATGCCCCTGTCTTTGTCCTGTCAATTTCATGATCTTGGGACTTATTGAGTTAGTGAATACCAGCCCTAGTGAAAGGAGGGGTAGGCTCAGGTAAGTACCTGAAAGGAGAAAGAGAACCAGAGCTCATTAAGATTTAGAGCAGAGGCATCCCTTGGACATTTTATATAAAGGTCTAGTCCCAGAAAAGTTCTATAATACTTAACTATGATGAGCAAATCCAATATTTTAAAATATGTAATACATATTAACTGGCTTATGATATAATGTCTGAGACCAAGAATTGCATCTGGCTAGGCTTCAGCCCAAGCCATCTGAGTAATGATGTCTTTATAATTTTATGTGTTTTCAAATAAGTAATTCAAATAGTGCTTATTATGATGGAAGGGAAGTCTTGGCAGCTTATCCTCCCTTCTTTTGGTGCCTCCAAGTGGTAATAATCACCATTTCTCCATAAATTCATGCATACATGTGTTTGTTACTAAGCCACTACAGCCATGCTAGGGAAATCTAGAGAAAGGAAATACTCTGGTCCCCAAATGCAAAAGTTACAGATGGTGTTGTCACATTTCTCTGGCCAACACATCTTTCAGGTCTTAGCAGAACAGGATGAACACTGGAATAACTGGATGATAAGAGTATAAAATAGGTAATTTCATTTGTAACCGTTTAACTTGCTCTTAGTTATGAGATTTATACAAAAAAATCATAAAAGAAAGGTTCCATTTATTGAAAATGTGTCATGTGCCTTTGTGCCAAGCATTGTGCTATGTCTTTTTAAAATTGTTATTTATTTATTTATTTATTTATTTGAGAGCGACAGACACAGAGAGAAAGACAGGTAGAGGGAGAGAGAGAGAATGGGCGCGCCAGGGCTTCCAGCCTCTGCAAACGAACTCCAGACACGTGCACCCCCTTGTGCATCTGGCTAACATGGGACCTGGGGAACCGAGCCTCGAACTAGGGTCCTTAGGCTTCACAGGCAAGCGCTTAACCGCTAAGCCATCTCTCCAGCCCATGCTATGTCTTTAACACAGCTATTCATACAGCACATGGTAAGTCTGGCCTCACACTTATTGACCATATTATAAGAAGAAAGAAACAAATATCAAATTAACCATGATGCAGGGAAATATGAATTTCCATAAGGTTATCCTCATGAGATAATATTAAAAGTTAACAATATCAGAAAAACTAGACAAAAATAAGGTCCAGAAGAGGAAGGTTATGATTGTTTTGTTGGAATCACAGTGTATCTTTTCTTTACCATTATTCTTGGAAAGGCTGGCCAAGGATTTGGACATGATGACAGAGTAGCTGAGGGCAGACACTGGAGATGCTCCATGAAGCTCCTTTAGATAAACCTGTCCATTGTAGTGACAACTCTCACCCTATTTGTTTTTGCTTTGCACTGCTCTCATTTGTGATTATTTTCACATGTGTTTATCTGGCTACTGAAACTGGAAGTGCCTTCCAGGTTATGCTCTTGAAATGCTCATTAGCCAATGGTTAACATATGTTAGAGGAGATGAAAACCTCCTTGTGGGGCAAGCTGATGATAAGATCTTGCCTACAATTTTCACCTGGCTTCTCTTCATCCATTCCTGTCTCTTCACCATATAAAAATTTCCTTCTATAAATCATTCTTCTAAACACCTCCAATTTGCTAGTGCATGAATCACCACTGCCAGACCATATTTTTAGTAATACAGGACTAAGAGACGTGGTATAAGGAATAGATATTGTCCAGTTGTCTTTTCAGCCATGGCCTTAATTTTCCTCATATTTTGAGAGTTTTGAAACATATACAATGATTCCAGAATATATACAGAAGCCAGCATTAAAGCATGTTATAATGAAAGGTTAAGAGTCAGTTATGGAAAGAACTGAAAAGAAAGGAAAGAGATCCACAACGATTAAGGAACTTGACCTTGGACTATAAGATATATTTTTTCTTATTCTTATATTTTCCTTCCATTTTACCAATCTCAATAAAATCTTGTTATATTTGAACCTAAGTACAGTTAAAATGTCAGTATCCATGATTCTCAGTTTAAAGGTCACCATGAATATGTTTGTAGTTGAACATTCTTTATTACTCAAGATTAGAGAGAATATATACCAGAGGAAAGCCTGGAGTATCCTTATTATTAATGATAAGAGGGCTGGAGAGATGGTTTAGCAGTTAAGCACTTGCCTGTGAAGCCTAAGGACCCCGGTTCGAGGCTCGGTTCCCCAGGTCCCATGTTAGCCAGATGCACAAGGGGGTGCACGCGTCTGGAGTTCGTTTGCAGAGGCTGGAAGCCCTGGCATGCCTATTCTCTCTTTCTCCCTCTATCTGTCTTTCTCTGTGTGTCTGTTGCTCTCAAATAAATAAATAAAAAATTTTAAAAAAAACATTAAAAAAAAGAAAGAACCAGGGGGCTGAAGAGATGGCTCAGCAGTTAAAAATGTTTGCTTGCAAAGCCTAACAACCTGAGTTGGATTCCTCAGTACCTACATAAAGCCAGATGCACAAAGAATTGGGTACATGCATTTAGAGTTTGTTTACAGTGACAAAAGATACTGTCTTTAGCAACAAGAGGAATGCAAAATTAAAATGACTTTGAGATTTCATCTTATTCCACTCAGAATGCCAAAATTAAAAAATCAAATGCCAATAAATTCTGGTGAGGGTGTGGGGAAACAGGAAGCCTCATTCATTTATGGTGGAAGTACAAACTTGTATGGCCACTATGGAAATCAGTATCAAAGTTCCTCAAACATCTGGCAGTTAATTACCATTAAATCCACAATTTTATCCATCCATGGACATATATGACTGTATTCTTCTCAGCTGTGTTTGGCTTTGCTCTATTTATGATAGCTATAAAATGGAATCAACTCAGGTGCACATCAACTGATTAATGAATAATAAAGATGTGATACAAATACACAATGGAATTCTACTCAGTGGTAGGGATAATTAAATCATAAAATTTGCAGGAAAATAGATGGAACTGGACTATATCATACTAAGCGAGGACATACATTAAAAAATGCTGCATGTCCTCTCTCCTATGAAGAAATTAACATGGAATAGTTTTATTTAAGTTGTAGTAAGTATAAATAGCAATGGTAGTGAAGCTGGAATGGAATTTGGAGTGAGAAGTATGGAGGGTTCAGAGGAGCAGATACTGGATGAGGAATGTGAAATAGGGTAAGGGATTGAAGGGAGGGAGGGGGAAAGGGAGACACAGAACACTAATTAATAATAATGGCATGAATCAGTGCCGTAGAAACCTATTCCTCACTTATAGTGAAAGAAGAGAGAAAGAGAGAGACATAGTTTGGTCATAAGCATCCTACAAAGGTAGAAAAAGTATTACCTTAAAACCATAGTCTATTGCTGATAAATCCCAGTGCCAGAATTGAGTTACCTTCTACAGTGAGCTGTTGATCATGGAGGCCCATGAGGCATCCAAACAATGCATACCATTGCTAAAGTATTTGATTTCTCATCAGAACTAAACAATAAAACCCTTATGCTGAAAATACCACAGGCTGCAGCATCAGGACATTTAGAGATCATGCTGGAATTAATATCAACCCAGCTCCCTGCTGGGTAGATCTCATAGTACTAGAAAGTGCTATGCAGGCTGCTGGGGATAATGGTCACCAACAATATGAGTAATCATGGTATCCTGCCAGCTATACAGCCAACCAGCCAGGCAAAAGGTACACTGTGCAATAGTGACACACAGGATATGGACATAATCAAATGTTCTCTGATGGGATAGAAGGCCCTATCAATGGGTAAATCAAGTGACTGAACCAAGTCAAAAGCCTATGGCTCAGAAGGTCAAAGATTCTCAAGGGTATTTTCCAATGATCTTTGGCTAAAAGGAGAGGACATGCACATCAAAGTCTTTTTAAAGGTCTATGTTTATCCCTTTTGATTCATGCTGCTCTAACTCTTAGCTGGAGAACCTACATTTTACATATGGCAGTGAATACCAGGAAGACCCAAGACCCCATTAGGATAACAAGAAAAGAAAGCCAGTTGTGTATCCCAAGATAAGTCATCTCAATCACATCTGCCATGTCCCAGGAAACATTAAAGAAGTGGAGGATTAGATATGAGCACTACTCTCACTGCTAACCTGAAAACCTTCTTCAGGGAAATGATGGTAGACCCTGAGGTGATCAAACTTTATCAATGCAGAAAATCAGAGGCTTCTGAAAGTTCAACACTAAAGAGTCATACAAAATTCCCTCCAAGGTTCAATGAACATTTTGGATGAGGAGGTAGAAAGAATGCACCACAGGGTGGAAACTTGTTCTCTGAGGCATTGTCACTTCCAATAGAAACTGACTGGTGCATTCATGATCCCACAGTGAATCCCAATAACCCCATTTAGGAATTCCTCAGTGGAATGGGAGCAGGGGAAAAGGGACATTTGTAATATGTCCACATAATAAAGTTCTCTATAAAATATTAAAAAAGAATATTTCCTCATTTTTATGAGTGAATAGAAATATTTAAATATCAGGGACTGCTCTTTGGTTCCTTTTTAAGGACTCCTTATTTCACCATTTCACTTATAATGAAGGTAAACTTCATAATCTAAACATTCTGTGTAGTCAGACATTTTAGTGAGCTCAGAGCTACATTCAGTCTGACTCACCACCTTTAGCCTTATAAATCCTCTTAGGTTCTCATAAGCACAGCACTTCTTTCTACCCTGTATTTAACATGTGCTATTCCAACTCAACCTGAAACTTTCATATTCTAGAGAGAAGGAACTCTCATCATATGTTCTAGATCTAACAAAGCCTACTGCAGGGTAAATATGCAGCAAGTGTGTGTGTGTGTGTGTGTGTGTGTGTGTGTGTGTGTGTGTGTGTGTGTAAAATAATGAATAAATGGACTCAGGTGTGTGTGAACCAAGAGCATATTGTTTCAAGTGTGCTGCCTCTCTTTGCCTAGTTAAAGGTGGTGACAAAATTGTTTCCATCTTTCTTTTCTACCCTATTATTTGCTAAATAAAACTCAGAAGGAAAGCAAGGCTCTATCAAATTTCATGACTGCTGTTCACAATGGCATAAGAAATCTCAAGGAGAAAAAAAAATACCAATTAAAAAATAATGACGCTCCTGAATATTAATGTACTCCCAGTTTTTAAAAAATGATTAGATTCCTGGATCAGCCCAAGTTGCTGACATAACTGAATAATATCTTGAAGCTTGTACAATAGGGAGGGTAGGGCTTTGGGGGAAGGAAAAGGGTGTAGCAGCCATAAAACTGAACCCAAATTGAACTGATATCATAGAATTCTATATTCTAGAAATCAGAGTAAAAGGTGGAACCCTCAAGAGGACATTAGAGGGAGCTCCTGAATCTAAGGTTTCCTGGAGAGCCTGAGACAAAACCTAAATTCAAATTTCTCCTGTTTTTCTTACTTCTCTGCTTTTTCTTTTTTATTTTCCCTTGGCACTGACCTGTAATTCCTTGTACCAGGATGTGGTCTACATTCATCAGAGAGACCTACTAGATTTCCCAAAACAAACAAGACAGACTTCTGTCAGAACACTTAATTGCCCACCAGAGGTTAATGGTAAGACCCTACTGTTGAAGACACCAAACACTGTTGGCACAGACCATGAAGAGACCTGGTTGTAATCTGGAAGAGAGCCAGTCCTCAGACAATTATCCCAGCTAGTGCTGGAAGGCGATACATGGGCTACCAGGGGAAAATGGCCAACATCTCTACAAGCAACTCAAAGTCTAAGTGACTCAGAAGCAAACAACTTGATATGATGCTCAAAGAACAATAGTAGCACACAGCCATGGTGAGCAACCAACTGTTCTTGGATTGGCTAACAGATCTGCTCAGTGGAGAGGAAACCATATCTGGGAGTGGGAAACAAGTCAGAATCATATCCAGATAATGATTCCGTTTTCAATTGTCAAGTTCCCACTAACCTTACCCCATAAGAGTGTCTAAGCCCTTTTAATTCTCTCTAAATTAATAGTGGTTATCCAATTTAACCAGTGCTGACTTCACTGTCCATTGGATAATCTAATTTTCTCTTTCCAATGGGAACTGGACCAAACCAGAGATGCAGATACTCCTAAATGCCCATTACTGAAGTAGACCTAAAATGCTCCCAGCATGGTTCAGAAAATTTTGCAGAAGAAGGGGGCAGAAATATCGTTAGAGACACAAGTTTGGATATTTTACACAGAGACATTGCCTCACCCCAACCATAATGCATGACCCACAATCCCCATGGGGTTGACATTCATCCCCAAGTAGGAAGGACTCTTCAGAAAAGAGGCATGGAGGAGGGGAATGATGGTACCAACATGTGATGTATACATACAAAATATGTCCACATCTCATAATAAAGAAATGATTAGATGAAGTGAGGAATCTTTAATGGAAAAATGTAAGTAAGAGCTGACTATAGGGAAGAACATTCATAATTGAGAAAAAATATGTAAATTCTTAGAACTAAATATTTTAATCATATCTTTCATTTTTGACGGTAAAAATGTTTGATTCTTTTTCAAATGGACTACGTGGGAATTACTTTCTGATTATAAAAGTAACATATAGCTGTTACAGAACATTTGGAAAGAGGGAAGAGGAAACCACAGGACATTAAAATGAATGATTACCATACAGTATGTACCATTACTATACATTGAGCATGTTGTCTCTCAGATTATATAAAGATGAATTTAACTTGAAACATACTGATCACAAAACTCTACATCAAAATTTTTGAAACTTTTGTTTTGATCTTGACAATAACTCATATGGATCCTTCTGTGTCATTTATCTTTGAGAATACATTAATGACTACGTTCTATTTCATCTGGGAGATTACTGTGCTAGTCATCTATGTTGCATAATAAGTTAGCCCAGAACTTAAAGTTGTACCCAATTTGTTATGTCACAGTTTCTGAGCATCAGGAGGTCAAGAAGCATTAGATGGGTAGTTCTCACTGTGAGTCTTGCAAGAGATTACAGTCAAGAAGTCAGTTGGGGTGGGAAGATCTTTCAAGGTCACTTGTCTGACTTTTGAATAAAAGCTTTAATTTCCCTCACAAAAGCTTTCCATTAAATGTTCCCAAGATATCTTTAAGCAAATAAGGTTTCCAGAATATCCAAAGGGAGCTGGCATGGTACGATTATACTTGCTTTAATAATCTACTTCTGGTCACATACCATCCCTTCCACCATACACTCTTTATCAGAGAGCACACCCAAAGCCAAGCCATAGTGAAAGAGAGGCGTGGCAGGAAGACAAAGGTCATAGGAAGCAGGACTCCTCAAGCCATCTTGACCTCCCCAGGCTTGCCTTCAAACTTAAGTGACTATATATAGCTCTTTATTTCATTTGTTATATGCCTGGGATCCAAAATTTTCTCCTTTGGATATTTAGGTCTATGTTTATTTTTTCTACCTACAAGTGGATATATTTTTTATTTAAAAGTATATACATCAATTGCCTTCAAATTGTTAACTGCTGAGTTCAAATTTTGCTTTATGAGACTGAAGACGAATGAAATGAAATATTCTCTGGTTAAAATCTTAAAAAAGAAAACTTTCCTTTGTAATCTATGATTAGTCAATTCAAACTGGTTTCAAGAAGTGGGAATGTTGAAATAAAATTCAAAACATGTAAGTATTCCATATATTTTAAATACTTTTTCATTTGTTTGTTTGTTTGTTTTTAGGGAGAGAGATAAGACATATAGAATAAAAGAGAATTGGTGCACCAGGGCCTCTTGCCACTGCAAGTAACTCCAGATACATGTGCCACTTTTTGTATATAGCTTTACTTGGGTGAGGAATCGAACTCAGGTTGTTAGACTTTGCAGGCAACTGCTCAACCACTGAGCCAACCTTTCCAGTCCTTAATTACTTTTCATCTCATTATAAAATTAATATTTTTATTATTTATCTTTAATGCACAATTTCTTTATGAAATGTTTATTTATTTATTTATTTATTTATTTATTTATTTATTTATTTATTTATTATGTGAAAGAGAAAGAATATGAGTGGCCAGGGCTTCTGGCTGCTGCAAATGAACTCCATACACATGCACCATGCTGTGCATCTGCCTTTATGTGGTCACTGGGGAATTGAACCTGGGTCTGCAAGCAAGCAATTTTAACAACTGAGCTGCAGAAATTCACCTGTTTCAGTCTCCCCAGCTCTGAAATTACAAGCACATGTCAGCAAACCTGACATTTTTACATTTTTCACTTGGGTTCTGGGAATCAAACTCAGATTCTCATACTTAAAAAAATACTATCATTTTGCTAACTAAGCTATCTCCCAAAGTCTTTATTGTATTTTTAACTAACACAATAATTGAACATATTAATGGAATACCATGGTATGTTCCACTATATATATAGTACAATGGCCAAATAAGGGTAGGTATATCTGTCTATTCAAGTCAATATTTCTTTTTGATGAGGTATACAAAACCCACTTTTCTAGTATTTTCACAACATACATCATATTTACCAGTAGTCACCCTACAGTGCAATAGATTAACAAAACTTAAGTTCTCATGTCTAATGCTAACTTAGCACCATTGATTAATCTTTCTTGATCCCTTCCTTCTGTCTTCTCCTAAACTTCTACTAACCATTTTCCTCTCTATTTCATGTATGCAACTTTTCAAGATTCCATATATGAGTGAGATTGTGCAGTGCCAGTCTTCCTTTATGTCTTATTTCAATAATATACTGTCCTATATATTTTTTAAATTTTTGTTTATTTATTTATTTGAGAGCAACAGACATAGAGAGAAAGAGGCAGATAGAGAGAGAGAATGGGCGCACCAGGGCCTCCAGCCACTGCAAACGAACTCCAGATGTGTTTGCCCCCTTGTGCATCTGGCTAACGTGAGTTCTGGGGAATCGAGCCTCAAACTGGGGTCCTCAGGCTTCATAGGCAAGTGCTTAACCACTAAGTCATCTCTCTAGGCCCTGTTCTATATATTAATCACTACTGTCACAAATAACACGGGACAACCATGCGTATATCTAAATAATATCCCATGATATATTTGTCTCAAATTTACTACCCATTCATCACTGAATGAACATGGATTCATTTATTGGATATTGCAAGTAGTGCTCTAGTAAACAATAGTGTAAGTGTATCTCTTACATATCAAACATGCTAATTTTATTTCATTTTTATTTATTTAATCATCTCTGTCACATGGCTAAGGTTATATTGATATTCATTGTTATTCAGTAATAATTTACTCTTTTCTCAGACTTAAAGCACCATTGGAGCAGAATTCTTGTTCCTTTTCATCCATTGCAGACAACTGTAGGGCAGTTGTCTGGCAGGAGTTTCCTTGTATACAGTTTGAGGTTTAAGCCAGGGCTACGTCCTTCCTTTGAAGCTCTTATGGAAAAACTGTTTTCCTCACTTTTTAAGCTTCTAGAAGCTTTGCATTTCTTTGTTTTAGCTCCCTTCCTAACTCTAAAGCCCCAAAGTAAGTCAAGCTCTTCTCACTATGACCACCTTTTTCCTATTTGTCTAATTCTATGTTTTTGCCTTGCAATAAGACTAAACACGCTCAAAAACTCCAGGATAGTCACTATTTTAATATAATTTGATCAGCAACCTTAATTATATCATCAGCCTTTATTCTTTTCTATGATTTTAGGTAACATTCACAAATTCTTGGACTAGGATCTGGACATTATTAGGTGACACCATTGTACATCATATAATCTTTATAAAATAGGGACATTTCCCAGCAGTTTTGAGTTTTGGAAAAAAGAAAACTTTCAATAGTAATAGCTGTGGAATATTAATTTCTAATAATTTCATATATTATATTGGCAATACATATATTGTTACGGGCTCTACTAATGAGCTTATAGTATGACTACTAAGTCATTGTGTATTTTTACATAGTCTTGGTACTAGAAAAGCTATGATGTATAGTTTGAATATGAAATGTACCCCATAGGCTCATAAGTTTGAGAACTTGGTCCTCAACTGGAGAAGGGTGTGGAATTTTATAAAGTGAAGGCATGCTGTAATAAATGGGTCACTGAGACAGGGCAGGCCTTGAGGCTTTATAGCCCATCCCAACTTCCTATTTGCCTTCTGCTTCTTGATTCTGGCTTCATCATGACTTCCAGTCTACCCTGCTTCCTTCACCATAAGGGAAAATATCCCCTGGAAACTGTAAAATAATTCTTTCCCAGAGTTTCTTCTGGTCAGGAATTCATTTTTTCCAGCAATGAAAAAGTAATTAACCTAGTCTGGCCAGTCATTTCTTAAAGCTGGTTACATGTTTATGAGACATATTTGGATATTGGATTTTAATATCATTGAAATACATCTAAGTAGATTTATTTATTTAACAAAATGATGCTTATATTCTTCATATGTTAAATGTTTATTATCTGATCCTGTGGTGGTTTGGATAGATGGCCCCCAATATATTCAGTTCTTTATTGTTTGTAGTTTGCATCTGCAACCACCTGGCTGGAGGCAATGTCACTGGGTGGATCTTAAAGTGTGGTGGTGGGTTTCAGGTTTCAATCTAAAGATATGCAAAGTGTGCCTAGCTGGAACTCCTGCAGTGTGCTATATAGGTTTGGGCTTTTAGCTTGTGCTTCTCTCTTTCTGCTTGGTCCTGAGAAAGCAGGCTTGCTTCTTCTGCCATTATGGAACTTCCTCTGGATCTGTAAGCTTCAATAAATCCCTTCCTCCATTACTGTGCTTGGGTTAGAAGTTCATCTCAGTGAACCTGAAGCTGTCCGCTACAGCCCCAGAATGAGATAAATTTTAAATAATATAATTACTTCAAAACTGCACACCATATGCCCTGACATGCTCTGCTTGTATAAGATTTTATGACCAGTGCTCACAGTAACTCTATTTAGCAAGCTTTATTATTATTTTCACTTTACAGATGAATAAAAACTTCTGACAATGGTAGGTACAGTTGACCAACTGTGGTATCTTTGGAATCAGCCTGTACTATTAACCACAGGATTCTGTCACTCAGTACCCTGCCAACCAAGCACATTGTTCTGAAATAAGCAACAGAGCATTGTTTCTTGGGAATTATGAAAACATGCATTTATAACTCTGGCCCTACAGATTTTTCCAAGAAAAAACATTTTAATCTTGCCAGACATGTATCAATCTCAGCTCTCCTGATCTCCTTTTGTCACTAATTTCATTTAATCCTTTATTAAATTTTATCAAGCAGATAAACTGCCCAAGAACGACGATGGATACTATACTAGCAGTGCCCCATGCTGTGTACAATTATATAATCCTGATGCTAAAACTAAAAGGGCAATTGAGTACTAACAACATTTTCTGTAATGTGGACATCAAGAAAAAGTGTGAATGAAGCCAAAAGACAGAATATCAGGGAGGAAGAAGAGAACAGAAAAGGAGTGAGAGACAACGGATACAACCAATTTCATTATATAGTAGTAGTGAAACCTCTTACTTTGTACAATTAACAAACAGTAAATTGAAAATTATAGCTGTGAAGGAAATGAATAAAAATCCACAATGCATGGCCCATATACCCCAACAAGGAAGGGCCAGGAGAAAGGTGGAGGACAGGAAGAAGTCTAACAATGGCACCAACTTGACTGTATTCACTGAGTACAAAACTAATTAAAAAATAAAACCAAAAGAATACATAGGGATCTAACAAAGGGGTTGATTTAATTTATATATATATAAAAGATCAGGAAAATACTTCTCACTCCTATCCCTTGGCGTGATGATTTTAAGCTAAGATACTTCCTTTTGATTATCTGTGATCAGCATCCCACCTCTTTTATTTGAAATCTATTGTGTAAAGCTTCAATATTTCTATTTGTTCATTTTGAAGTGTGTGAAAGTTAATGTAGATCCCAATTTGGCCAAGAGATAACTCGTGCACATTTTCCTGGTCTTTCTCTCTGTCAGTTTCAAAGTTGTGTTATTATAAATTATCATTTAAAAGTCACTGAGAAATCAAGTTGGTGCTGAGCAGAAAACCTTCTCCCTGTTGACCAGCCAACTGAAACCTGGAAAAATCTGTACTTTCTGAAGCCCTGTGGGAGACAGAACTCATCAGCAGTGAAAACAGTCTATAATGGAAAGCCTCAAGTTTGGCCAGACAAGCCAAATGACCAAACAAATGCAATAGTGGCATATCTGCTCAGGGGGAAACCAACTGCTCTCTAATTGGACTGAAGGCCCACAGCAGTGAAAACAGTCTATACTGGAAAGCCTCAAGTTTGGCCAGACAAGCCAAATGACCAAACAAATGCAATAGTGGCATATCTGCTCAGGGGGAAACCAACTGCTCTCTAATTGGACTGAAGGCCCACTTTGTGTGAGGGAATGCATGCCTGGTACTGAAAACCTAATCAAAAGCCTATAGCAGTGGAGGTCATGAGCCTTAGGGATATAAAGCCTGATCTTGTCTGTATAAATGCATACATTATTCTCACCAAACTGCCCTGAAAGCAGTACACTGAATGTTCATCCTCAAATATTAATGCTACTCTTACTTCTGGTTAAGGAAGCTTCTCTTTTCAGATGCCGATGACCACTGGGATGACCCAAAAGGCAACATAGTGCTGAGAATAAGGGATGGAGGAGTGTCCCATACTGAAACACCTCTATTAAACCCTCCATGGCTCTGGGTACATTGCAGATTAATAGTACAAAGGTGCTGGAAAGAATGTAAGAGCCAAAGGAAGGGTACGACTCCTTATAATGCAACTATCCAGACAGAAATTGGCCTCAATATACATGACCTTGCATTGCCTAGCAATACCTACACAAGACCATCATAATAAGAGAAAAGTTGATGACATGAAAGAGATATTAATGGAGTGAGCTAGGGGATATGATGGAGAGCAGAGTTGTAAAGGGGAAAGTGGGAGAGGGGAGGGAAATATCATGGTTTATTGTCTATAAGTATAGAAGTTGTCAATAAAAATAAATACATAAAAAGTAAATTTAATCCAGTGGGAATATTACAGAGACTCAAAAGCTCTTCAAAAAAGTGAAAGTAGGGCTGGAGAGATGACTTAGCAGTTAAGCATTTGCTTGTGAAGCCTAAGGACCCTGGTTCGAGGCTCGATTCCCCAGGACCCATGTTAGCCAGATGCACAAGGGAGCACACACGTCTGGATTTCATTTGCAGTGGCTGCAGGCCCTGGCATGCCAATTTTCTCTCACTCTCTCTCTCTCTATCTGCCTCTTTTCTGTCTGTCACTTTCAAATAAATAAATAAACATAAAACAAAAAAAACTTTTTTAAAAAGTGAAAATATAACAGCTTGGGTAAATGTTTCATGCTACAAGTTTAAAATAGCTTAAAGAGCAACTCATTATATGTCTACCATTTCAAATATATAGTGTCTCTTACTACATTCTTCAGCTCCAGGCTTTCAGATACTACTTTGAAGGTTTATATTTGTCTTTCTGCATAGAAAGCATCAAAGAATGATAATAATAAGATATAATCCTATCAGGGTGTGGATAATAAATCTGAGCCTTTTTCTCTTGTCAGTTTCTTTGCTTCTTTTTTTTTTTTCTTTTAATTCTCACTGAGTGGCTAATAAAATCAGTCAAAGCAAAGCACTTAGCATTTGATGGCCATTATTGATACAGCTAGCTACATCAATCCAGGATACATATTAGAAACATGAGAATTATTATAACAGATCCTGATAGATTAGGTTGGTTTTAAAATATCAATATTGGTATTGTATTAGAGGACCACAAATCAATAATATGAGTAATACAGCACACCTATTTATCTAGAAAATTAACTACAAAAAGGCAACTACAAATATTATCTGCTAAAATAGCCTACTTTTATACAAATAGTGTGAGATTCTGCTGATATAAATGAAGGAAGTGATATTTGTGTTGTATATGTCTGTCCACTTCTTCTTGTAATATATGGTAACTAAGAGGATTAGCAGTTCATTTTGGTAAAAAAAAAATCAATCAATCAAATAATAAATAATAATTATCAATTATCAATTAATTATCAATCAAAAATGTTCAAGAAACAAATGAAATAAGTGTATCATAATAACCCATACTCAAGATCTTTATAACTAACTGAAAGATTCCAAAGGAAATCTTCATTGATTGAACATAGAATGTTGCCTTAGGGCTGAGACTGAGTAGATTCTAACTGCATAGTCTTTCCTGGATCCTAAAATACTTCTTCCTATAAATACTATATCATTCATCTGAATCAGTAAGTGGACAAATTTGTTCTAAAAGTAAGATGGGGCCAAGGATCAATATTCATACCATTTGCTGAGTCCCCAGAACATATTTCTCATTTGTTAGAGGATAAACAATGTGTATTTCACATAAAAGTCAGAAGCATGGATTCAGTTGAAGGCAAGCTCAAAGCCAGGACTTTCAGATATGTTCAGCGATAAATGACCTATGTCCATGCATAAGACTATTAATAAAATAAAGCAAGGTCACTACGTGTGAAAAAATATATTTCCAAAAAGCACACTTGACTAAAATATGAGTAAAAATATAGTTAGGGAAACTGTCACAGTGAAGAATGTTAATAAAGGTGGAATAGCTGGGGATGGGTTTGTGGTGAAGAAAACAAATTCTCTAAAACAGGGACCTGAAAGATCTTTAATTCCCATACACTGTGCAGTAGAGTTCTCAAATGCAATTAGCTTTTATTTATTTGGTTAATTCCAGAACAAAGAGCTGAAAGTATTAGAAAACAAAGCACTCCACACTCAGTTAATAATTTCTGAGAACCAATGGTTTTTCCAAGAAAAAGAAGGGTGAGATACTTATGACACATGAGAGCAGGGAGAGCTAAGAGCTCATATAATGGAGCACACATGAGATAGCTTAAAAGGAATATATTTTGTAGTCAGAACACAATAAATGTTTTAGGAGAAGCTACTTGCCACTTCAAAACCTACCTAGGAAGCAGTATTATTAGGGAAAAAAAAAAAAAAAAAAAAGATCCCTGTGAGAATTCCCAACCATGCAGCTTTTTAAAGTTTGAAATAAAACTCTACTCACATACAAAATAAATAGAGCAACTTTCCTGTCCCCGGGTTTTATTATTACAGTGAGTTTTAGAAACAAATCATCCATAAACAGATGTGTGTTTTTTTGTTTGTTTTATTGTCTTTTTATAGTGCTAGGGAATCGAACCCAGGGCACTGTGCATGCTGGGAACTTTATTTCTATCCTAAGTCTCTATAAACAAGTGGCCAGTCATAAAGCCATAGTGCAGTTTATCAGGAGAACATGGTCAGAGAAAATACAAGAAAATAATATTTAAGGGACCACTTTCTCTTTGTCACTGCTTTTCTGAGTAATAGGAAATAAGCTGTTCCAAATTCTTGAATCATACCACACAGGGCACACACATTGTTCCTTATGATGAGCATTCTGTGTTCTGAGACCCTGATGCCCAAGCGGCTTCTCCGGAGCCAGAGCCATGTGTGCTTACTAACCTTATATTGACATTGTGGACTAAGGGGATACTCCCCTAAGTTTTATGTTATAAGGACATTCATAAAATAAAGAAGGTATAGTCAGAAAACTTGTATGTTTATAGGTAATACAAGTAGCCTTGAGCTGGAAGTGCACTAAGTGTTAGAGCTCTTAATTAACCTGTACAAGGCCTTAATTTTTGGTCCCCAATACCACATTAAAAAGAGAAATGGATTTAAAAGAACTTGTGTGTGGAGAGAGCAAGAAAATGAGACACACACACACACACACACACACACACACACAGAGAGAGAGAGAGAGAGAGAGAGAGAGAGAGAGAGAGAGAGAGAAAGAGAGAGAGATTCTGTAGTTACAGAATAATACCCACATAAACAGCTAGATACCTACATGCCCCAAACCTGATAAAAAGGAGACATTGGCCATGTGATTCAAGTTCAGAATTTTGAAGTTGTGAGATTATCCTGGTGCATCTTGGAGAGCCTAACATAATCACATGCATATTTAAAAGTGGAAGGATAAAGCAGAAAGGTGGGTAAGAATGACAGCAACTGAAAGATTACACACTTTGTTGATGGTAAAGTAGGGACCAAGGACCACAGACAGAATGCCAGAAACTGAGACAGGCCTCCAGCTAATATCCAGCAATGGATGATAGATTTTAGACTTGTAAATAATGAGTTCAAATTCCTCCAACCACCCAAGGAAAAGGAATAGATCCCTCCGTAGAACCCCAGAACACAGTGCTGTCTGACAGTTGAACTCAGCCCAGTAAGACATACTTATGACATCAGACCAAAAAGCATGTAACATGACAAAATTTATATGATTTTTAAACCACCCATTAAGTGTAAATTCATTATGCCATGAAAGAAAGCTACCACAAGCCTCAACTTTTTTCTCATTGACTGGCCCTGGCAAGTTACTAAACCTCTCTGAACCTCAGTTTCTTCATAAATAGACATAATGATAAGTATAGTCCATATTTGAAATTGTTGTCAGATAAAATTAAAGAGCACATAACATGTTTCACATTGTATCTTCCATATAGTAAAAAAAATGATTAATATTATTTTTTATTTTCATTTATTTATTTGAGAGAGAGAAAGAGGCAGATAGAGTGAGAGAAGAAAACATAGTCAGGGCCTCCAGCTGCTGCAAACACACTCCAGATGCATGTGCCACCTTGTACATGTGGCTCATGTGGGTCCCTGGGAATCCAACCCAGGTCCTTTGGCTTTGCAAGTAAATGCCTTAACCGCTAACCCATCTTTCCAATACTAATTAATATTATTATTGCTATTACATGGAACCAACACTTAAAAGGCACAGTTTTCCAAAAATTCTGAAAAATGCTATATTTACCTCCTTTTGAAAATAGCTTTATTCAAGTGTAATTCACCTGCAAATATTTCTTTCATGGGCATGACTTGATAAGTTTTGATATATTATTACAAAAGTAATAACATCAATATAATAGAGATAATAGATGCTGAATTAACATATTTACTGAAGATCTTCTCAGAGAACTTAATGCATGGATACATGTTTTGAATTTCCAAGAAGACATAAACTCCTTGTTTAGAAGCTTGTGCAAGAACAGGTTATTTTACAAAAATAAATCATTTTCTGTTAGAAAACAATGGACTAAATATATAAGACCCTTATTACCATTTACCACATATTAGTGTACCCACTATGGTCACTTTAATGTAAAATGTTCTGTAAGCTTATGTGTTTGAACACTTGATCCCTGCCTGGGTGATGTTCTGGAAGACTGGAAACTTTGCTGGAGGAAGTGTGTCTCTGAGAAGAGGGCCTTGAGGTATTATAGCCCATTCCCCTTGCTGTTCTTTCAATCTGCTTCCTCAATGCTGATGTGACCATTTGATGCAGGCTTCCTGTTCTGGTTCGTCATGACATCCCCAACACAATTAACACTATGCTCTATAAATGTAATTAAACACATTTCTTTCCATAAGCTGATTCTGGTCAGGCGTTTTATTCCAGCAATGAAAAAATAAATAATTCACTTTTGAAATTAGTATATGTAAGTCCCCAAAGTGTTTGTATTGAAAAGGAGAACTATTCTGAAGTAATTAGGCTTAGCTGAGGTACTGAGAGTAGAGCCACCATTTTGGCATCAGTGTCTGAAAAATAAAAACAAGAGATCCCACCAAGTAATGATGCAGCCAGAAAGTGACCATATGAAAACTAGCAAGAGGGCTTTAACCAGATATCCAATCCACTAGCACATTCCCTTTGGCCTTCTCAGCTTCTGCAACAATGAGGAATGTTTCATTAAATTGCTGTTAATTATATATTGCTATAACAAGTATGTTGTATACAGCCAACGCTAACTAAAAACATATGTGGTGGTTTAACTATAAAGTGTCCCCATAGCCTTACATGTTTGTGATTAAACTTCATATTCTACTCCAGCCAATAGAGTCTTTCAGAGGTAGAGCCTTGCTGGAGGAGTTATGTTACTTCGGTCATACCTTGAGGTTTATTGGACCAGCTCTACTGGCTGTTCATTAGCTAACTCACTCTTGGTGCTACCTTCCAACTGGCGTGACAAGATTTGATGAAACTGAAAGTGTGAAATAAACCTCCTTTACCAATAATCTGCTTCTGGTCATGTGTTTTATCAAAAAAAAAAAAAAAGAGAGAGAGAGAGAGAGAGAGAGAAGGTAACTGAAACAATATATAAAAACACAATCATTCCTGGAAAGGCAAATATAGCAACTTACTATTTATTCTGATAATGATAAAGATAATGATAAATGATAATGATAAAGATGCAGTGACATGTGCTATATTTATATTCTGTCATGAATAACAACTTTGCTGAAATTTCTTTTAGACTTAAGAGATTGATGTAGTGGCTATCAGAAAATCAGCCACTTCTAATATAGGTAAAAACAAAACAAAACCAAAAAATCTTCTATCAGGCACAACATCAAGTACCAAATGGTCCAGAGACTGTGTTATTTTCTCAGTTCAGGTTAACTACCAAAGGGAGATTTCATCCCCAAGATTAAACCTTACATATAGATACGGATGATGTCAAGAACTTTTGAAAGTAATGTCCTTCTGAACAAAATGTACTTTTCCAGGCTATACTAATGAGGTAAAGTAGTGTTCACATGTTTGGATGCAGTTAGAGAAAGACATGATACTGCAAAGTCAATGTCCTTTCCTTTACATAGGCTTGGCTATATACTAATAAAAATAAATAATCCATATGAAAAATGAGTCAAAGTAGTGGAGGATTAACAAAACAGTGATCCTCAAAACTTATGCTCTAAAAAGTAGTGATAATAAAACAACCAGAAAGGTATTTTAAAGGCATACTTTTGAAAATCATTATATACAAGGTGGAGACACTAGTTTGAGAAGCAGAAATTAGATGTAACAATCCATATATGTTTGTAATTTCTAATTTATAATCTATTTCCTTGCTTCGGGGGATAGAAGTATACCGGAGGTCAGGAGGACATAGAAGAAGAACTGGAGAGGAGGAGAAACAAAAACCAATTGTGCTTAGAAATGCCTTCATGAAGCCTAAGATTCATGTGCCAGTTAAAGAATAAAAATTTAAAACAAAAAACATAAGTTCAGGTAAGTTTTAACTGGATTGAAAATTAGTAACTAGATATTCAGCAGATTAATAAATTGTTACCACAGGAACACATAACCCAGGGTAGGGACAAGGAAGAAAGGCACTGGCCTGGTTTTGTCACAGGGACATTTTCAAATAAGCACATGTTGTCAACCAGAAAGGAAATAAAGACCAGGATTTGTCAAAAATTAATCTGCAAGTTAATATTCAGAAACTATTTATAGCAATAATTATGAAGATGGGTTAGTGTACGACTTAGCCAGATAAGAAAAATATGAACACAGGCTTCATTCTTTTAATTAACTGACACAAGACAGCATTACAAATGGATGATATAAATGTGGAAACAGCATGACTTCTATTTTCTTATGAGGACATAGTCTTGAAGACTCTTATTGGCCACATAACTTAGTAAAGGTAAGTGCTTCATCCCTGGGCAGGGTACTAAGATCACTGACCTTTTACTCCACCAAGCAAATAATAAATAATGCTATCCAGCAATAAAAAAAACCTTCGAAATGCAGCCCTATTTTCAACCTAATGTGCATATGCACACAGGTACTCAAACTTGAACTGTGTGTGCTCATGGTGTATTGTACAACAAATATTTGTGAATTGAAATACCCACCCCCCACAAACAGAGGAAGGAGGAGACTCTTATTAAGTCTGGGAGAGCTAAAACTTAAAAGATCACAGGACCACTCCTCTCCCCCCGGGATATGGGAAGAATAAACAACAGTTGAGGGAAAAACTGAACAGTTTTGTGTAGAAAATTGCTTTGGGTTGAAACATTTCCACCTGAGGAGAGGAGGAGGAGAGGAGATTCAGAGGTCAAGTCTGTGAAAAAAGTTGCAAGACACCTCCCTAAGGTTATATTAAACAACTTCTTGGAGAGGAGACTCTCTGACCAGCCAAGCTTTCTGCAAGCACAGCAATAAGCTCCAGAGAAGCAACTTCCATGAGTCCTCATTTATGGCGGGGTGGGTTTATTAGTACGTGGAGCACTAAGCTCTAGAGAAACTACATCCATGGGCTGTCATTTATGGTAGGGTGGGGCTTTTGGTAACGTAGCTTCTTTTAGTAACTAGTAATAACTCTGAGCAACCCCTCACCCTGCTCTATAAGTAACCCCAGTGAACTCATTAGTTCACCAAAACTGATTTTGTTGCAATCATGCTGGGTTTTGTTTTCTGTGCCTTGTATGGGGTGAATAGATGTCTCCGTTTCTATCTCCTCAGGTGTGATAGCTAATGTAACAGTTATTTAATTATTATAGGCTTACATAAATACTAATATGACATCTGGGTATCTGGCAACGTGAATTTCCTCATTTTGTTCTGCAACAAGATTATCCTGAATATTCTTTGCACTTTGATTTTAAGTAAAATTTAAATTCAGTTTACCAATACACTTGTGAAGATTCAAGTCTTATATTGAGGTCTTTGATCCATTTGAATTTGATTTTTGTGCATGGAGAGATATGAAGGTCTAGTTTCATTTTTCTACATATGGTTATCCAGATTGTTTAGCAATATTTGTTGAAAATGCTGTCTTTTCTCCAGTCTACATTATTAGGATTTTTGCCAAAGATTAATTAGCTAGAGTTACTTGACCTAAAGTCCTAATCCTCAATTCAGTTCCACTGGTCTATATTCCTGTTTTTATGCCAGTACCATGCTGTTTATCTCTGTGAAGAATCACACTGAGATTTTGGTTGGTATTGCATTAAACGTGTATATTGCTTTTGGTAGAACTACCATGTTCACAATGTTAATTCGGCCTATCCAGGAGCATGGGAAGTCTTTCCAACTTCTCAAGTCCTCCTCATTTGTTTCTTGCATGTTTTCATTTGATATTTCTTTCACATCCTTAGTGTTATTCCAAGGTATTTTTGTTGTTTCTATTGAAAATGGGACTGTGTTATTAATTTCTTTCTCTGTGTTTTTGTCCTTTGCATATAGAAAAGCTACTGACTTTTGTGCATTGATTTTGTGTCCTGCCATTTTGCTGAAGGAATTTATCACCTTTAAGAGTTTTGAGACATTGGTTCTCAGGTCAATAATGTATAGGATCATGCCATCTGCAAATAGTGCTAACTTGACTTCTTCCTTTCCAATTTGAACCCTTTTTATTCTTTCTCCTGTCTTATTACTTGGGCTAGGACTTCTAGTACTATGTTGAAGTGCAATGGTCAGAGTATATACCTTTGTCATGTTCCTGATTTCAATGGGAATTCCTTGAATCTTTCCACATTAAGCATTGTTTGGGCTTTAGGTACTTTAAATATTGTCTTTATTATGTTGAGATATAAACCATCTATACCTATTCTCTCCAATGCTTTGATTATGAAGTGATGTTGTATTTTATCAAAGGCTTTTTCTGCATCTATTGAAATGGTCATGTGCTTTTTTTAAATTAACATTATTTATGTGGTGTACTACATTGACAGATTTCCATATGTTGAACCAACTCTGCATTTCTGGGATAAAGCTTACTTGCTTAAGGTGGATAATACTTTTTTGTGTGCTTAGTAACAGCAATGTTTAATATAAAAACCTTTTAGTATTTTTCAGCAGCAATCATTTGCCTGGCACAATTCTAGATACTTCTAGACCGTACAGTTTTCTCTTTAAAAATATTTATATGTATGTATGTATGTGTGAGGGGGCAGATAAAGAGAATGAGAATGGACCACCAGCCACTGCACTTCAACTCTAGACCCATGTGAAACCTGTGCATTATGTGGGTACTGGAGAACTGAACCTGGGTCCTTAGGCTTCACAGTCAAGCATCTTAACCACTAAACCATCTCTCCAGCCCTGGCCCCTTACTTTTAATTCTGAAAACCATTCATAGCTTGCCACTTAAAACTGTTTCAGTTTTGTTTTTACACAGTTAAGAAAATGAAGCATAGTAAACCTGAATGGAAACCTAACTAATCCAACACCAAACAGCTGGTAGGTTGCAGAACTGAAGTTTGAATCCAACTTTTTTTTCCCAATCTACTTACTATATAGAAAAATAAGCTAAATAGATTGCAATTATTACTTTAGCTAAATTTCATTAGTAAAATCCCAGGGGTGGCCCACTCTTCTTAAATGGCAATATTTATCTTTCATGTTATAAATAACAGAAAATTCATGAGTCTAGAAATCAAGTGATATCACAGATAACAATAAAACTGTTCTTGTCCTCACTTTGACAAGTTAGAACAAGTCTTCCAATTCAAATATAAAAATGATCCAGATACAGAGCAAAAATATTCTATTTAGTCACACAAGAGATTTGAAACCCCACTTCCTTCCTCCTCCTTTTGAAGCAAGGCCCCACTATGTAGCCAGGCTAGACAGGTATATCCAAGGTGGCCTCACATCATGATCCTCGTGCCTCAGCAGGGGCTAAATTTTTTGTTGCTGTTGTTGTTTTGAGGTAGGGTCTCACTCTAGCCTAGGCTTAGCTGGAATTCACTCTGTATATTCTCAGGGTGGATTTTTGTTGTTGTTGTTGTTTTGAGGTAGGGTCTTGCTCTAGTTCGGGCTGACCTGGCATTCACTAGGCAGTCTCAGGGTGGCATCAAACAGCAATCCTTCTACCTCTGCCTTCCAAGTGCTAGGATTAAAGGTGTTTGCCACCACGCCTGGCTTTTTTGAAATCATATTATTTCTGAGCCACTTCTGTATAGAAAGAACCCAGCTTATCATAGTCAGCAATGGAATATTAAACTAAGAAGTCTCCATGGAGGTCGAAATTCTGACAAAATTCAACATTGATGATGACATTTGCATACACAGGAGACAAAGTTAGGCCTTTCCACACAGCTGTAAATCTTTGCAATAACTTTGTTTTAAGTCATTGTCTCTTCATGGCTTATGTATTCTCCAATGTCTGCTTGATGAAATACCACAATCACCATGGGGTCAACTTTCCTGCAATCTTGTGTTGACTTTGCTGCCACTCCAAAACCCAAAGGAATGTCCGCCATGGAATACACCACCACCCCCTGTATTGAGATGTGTTTTCAGTGATTTGACCCAGACCAGATTTCAACACATGGTTTCCATACAGGAAGGACTACTCTGCTCCAGGCTTTATCCACACTTTATACTTGGCATAAGGAGCGAGGTAATCCAGAACTGTAATGTGCAAGTGGAACTTGTGAGTCTTGGTGAATTTTCCAAAGCAGGTCCTGAGTGAGAGGAGTTTATTCCCGGAGATATTGACGGTCAGCTTCAGGATGTTCTCACTGACGCAGTACATGCAGTCATTGTGCGGCCTGAAGCAGTAGGTGCCGCAGGGCCTGTCCACCAGCAGCTGCAGGTTCTCCCCAATGTATTTTGCTATCTTCTCGAGCATGACATGGGTCTCCTCTTCAGTCAAAGGCCGCATTGTCTCGCTGGCTGGGCCGGCAGCCTGGATAATACTTTTGATGTGTTGTTGAATTTGGTTTGTGAGGACTTTGCTCAGGATCTTTCTGTCTAAATTCTTCAGGGATATAGGCCTATAGTTTTCTTTTGTTGTTGTTTCTCTGTCTGGTTTTGGTATTAGGGTGATACTATCATCATTAAACGAGTTGGGGAGCTTTCCCTATTCTCTAATTATATGGAACAGTTTGAGAAATATTAGTTTCAGATCTTCCATGAAAGTTTGATAGAATTCAGGTGAGAAGACATCTGGTCCTAGATTCTTCTTTTGGGGAAAGTTTTTGATTACTTTTTCAATCTCGATGGGTGTGATAGGTTTGTTTAGGAGATTACTCTACTCTGAGTTTAGTTTTGATAGGTAGTATGCATCCAGGAATTTTTCCACTTCTTCTAGATTATCTAGTTTTGTGAAGTAGAAGTTTTGAAAGTAATTGCTGATGATTTTTACAATTTTACTTATGTGTGTTATGATCTCTCCTTTTTTCATTTCTAATTTTGTTAATTTGAAGCATCTCTTTCCTTACTTGATGAAATTGGCCAGGAGTTTATCAATCTTGTTTATGTTGTCAATGAACTAGCCCTTTGTTTCATTAATTTTCTGGGTTTTTTTGTTGTTGTTGTTGTTGTTTGTTTTTCAAGGTAGTGTCTTACTCTAGTCCAGGCTGACCTGGAATTCACTATGTAGTCTCAGGGTAGCCTAGAACTCACCGCAATTCTCCTACCTCTGCCTCCCAAGGGCTCGGATGAAAGGCGTGTGCCACCACACTCGGCCCTCATCAATTTTCTTAATTGTTTTCTTAGTTTCCAATTCAATAATTTCTGCTCTGATTATTTCTTTATGTCTGGAACTTTTGGGGTGGGATTCTTCTTGTTTTTCCAGTGCCTTTAGATGGATGGTCAGGTTTTTGATTTGGGATCTCTCTGTCTTTGTTTTGAAGACAATTAGTGTTATGAATTTACCCTAAGGACAGCCTTCATTGTGTCTCATAAGTTTGGGTACAATGTATTCTCATTGTCATTCAATACTAGAAATTTTACAATTTCATTTTTTATTTCATCCACTGCCCATTTAAAATTTAATACTGTGTTGTTCATTCTCCAGGAGCTGATGGAGTTCCTGGCACATCTCTTATTGTTAATTTCTAGCTTTACAACATTGTGGTCTTATATCATGCAGGAAATTATGTTGGTTTTCCTAAATATATGGAGGTGGGTTTTATGGCCCAGTATATGACCTATTTGGGGGAATATTCCATAGGCTGCTGAGAAAAATGTATATTCTGCAGATTTTTGGTAGAATCTTCTGTAGATGTATGTTAGGTCTAGTTGATTTATGGTATTGAGTTCTCTTACTTCCCTGTTGATTTTCTGTTTGGATAACCTATCTATTCATTAATTCATTATTTATTTATGAATTGTGGTGTACCTGTGTTTGTTGCATAAATATTTGTTAGATCATTTCCTTGATGAGTAAGAAGTGGCCTTCTTTGTTTTTTTTTTTATTACTTTTGGTTTAAGAACTATTTTATCTGGTATTAGAATAGCAATGCCTGTTTGTTTCTTATTTCTGTTCACTTAGAATATCATTTTCCAGACTTTCATCCTGAGGAAGTGTCTGTTCTAGTGGTGAGGTGGGTTTCTTGAAGACAGCATATTGAGGGGTCAATTGATCTGATCCAGCCTGTTAACGTGTCTATTGATAGGTGAATTAAGGCCATTAATGTTTAGGGTAACAACTCTGAGGTTTGATTTTACCCCTGCCATATCATGGTGCTTTATGGGGTTTGGTGTTTTTTTGAACTTCGTAGTTTTTGAGCATTCTCTAGGTTTGATTATTGTCATCTGTCTCTTGTAGGCTCTTGACATTGGTTGTTTGACTCTTCTGTGTGAAGAATTCCCTGAAGTACTCTTTGAAGGTTTGGCTTTGTATTCATATAGTTGTAGAGCTGAATTTTATAGTGGAAAGTTTTTCTTTTGCCATGTATTATGAGGGTTCTTTTGCTGGATAGAATATTTTGGGTTGGAAGCCATAGTTTCTTAGATTTTTCAGGGCTCCATTCCAGGCCCTTCTTGCTTTCATGGTTTCCATTGAGAAATCTGAAGTAATTCTGATGGGGTTACCTTTATATGAATGTGTTGTTTTGCCCTAGCTGCTTTTAGTAGTTTCTGTTATTATAAATGTTTAGAGTCTTAGTGATAATATGTCTTGGAGAATTTCTTCTTTGGTCCAGTCTATTCAGAGTTTTATTAGCCTCTTGAAACATGATGGGATTTTCTTTTGAGAGAGTGAGAAAGTTTTCTTCAATAATTTTGTTGAATAAGTTCCCCATGCCTTTGGTCTGTATTTCTTCCCCTTCTGGTATTCCCATGATCTGAATGTTGGGATGTTTAAGGGTATCCCACAATTCCCTAATGTTGCTGCTTTTAGGACTTTCACTCTGTTTTCATTGTTTAGCATCTTAATGATAGTATGTATTACAGAGTTTCTACTTTGGTACAGTGTATTCAGAGTTCTGTTAGCTTCTTCTATCTTGATGGGACTCTCATTTGAGAGGGTGGAAAATTTTCTGCGATAATTTTGTTCAATAAATTCTCCATGCCTTTGGTCTGAATTTCTTTCCTTTCTGATATACCTATGATCATAATGTTGGGATGTTTATGGGTATCCCACAGTTCCTTCATGTTCTGTTCACAATTTTTTTTTAGCTTATTCAAGGTTTTGGACTCACACACTTTTTCTTCTGTCTTGTCTTCTAGTTCTTGGAATTCATCCTTTTATTTACTATTTTATTATTTTATTTTATTTATTTTATTTTATTTTATTTTATTTTATTTTATTTTATTTTATTTTATTTTATTTTGGTTTCTGAGTTAGGTAAGGTAGGTAGAATATATAGTCTCATGGTGGCCTCAAACAGTGATCTTCTCAAACTCACAGTGATCTTCCTACCTCTGCCTCCCGAGTGTTGGGATTAGAGGTGTGCGCCACTACAACCAGCATCCTTGCGTTTTTTTGTTGTTGTTGTTTGTTTGTTTGTTTGTTTTTTATGTCTTCATTGAGCTTAGCCAGCTTATTATTGAGGTTCTCTCCCTATCTCTCCTCCTCTCTCTCTCTCTTCATTTTTCTTGGCTCTCCTTCAGATCACTTAACTTTTTTTAGCTTCTTTCAATCAGGTACAACCTAGCAAGGACAACATTCACACTGTTGTTAGCCTTTAGTTGATTTTCTGAAAGTTCTGCCAATTACTTGGTCAGGGTCACATACCTGTGTCTTGATTTGGGGTTCTGATCCTGTTTTATCCTCTATGTTTTGATTAGAGACTCCCATTGTGGGACTAGGTAACCTTATTTGGGTTCCTTCCATTTGTTGTTTCATGTTGCTCCTTTTGCATTGTTGTCTGCCTATCATAGAGTGGAAATCTTATTTAACTCAAGAGGAAGCTGTAGTTTACCCTTGAAATGTCTTTGGTGATTGTTCCCTTTTATTTTTTACAAGATTAGGATTTTGATGGCAAACAGACCTGTCTGCTCAGAAAGGAGGAGTCTGCATGCCCTGGTGGGGACCCACAGACCCAGTGGCAGGGTGGGGAGAGGAACCTGGAGCATGGTCAGTCTTGAAAGAAGTGGTAGGGCAGGGAGGATAGAAGGGAGCTGACCACTGGCAGATGGTAGAGCAGGGGATAGGACTGTACAGACCCATTGGCAGGTGATGGGGAGGGGAGATGGAATGTTGTAGACCTGTTGGCAGGTGGGGTGGAGGTATGGGAGAGTGCAGACCCAGTGGCATGGACCTGGTAGCACAGCAGTTGGAGGGATAGGATGGTGCAGCCCTGGTGGTGGAAAAAGGGAGGACGGAAAGGGAGGAAAGCCACAAGAGGGAGGGAGGGAGGAATGAGAGCAGGTTGACACAGGGAGAGGTGCCTGTCCCAGATCCATGGAGCCTGCAGGTAGTGCAGGAGCATACCTGGTCTGAGGAGCAGCAGCTAGGATGGCTGTTTCAGGTGTCTGAGGGTCTAGTGGGCTACCTGACAACATGGGAATAAGCGGATTCCCTACTGTACTCCTCTGCTTCTTCTCACTAGAGATCTTCTGGGACCTGGTAACCCTGGAACTCCACAGATCTTGCCTGCTATTGCCCCTGGAGCTAAAGCATGGTTAGGCATAAGCCATTTTGACTGGAAATCCTTTTACTGTCTTTAAAAATTCAATATTTTTTTCTCATTCAATATATGGCATTGGTTAATTACCAGAGTTTTGTTGTTGTTGTTCACTTTAGAGGGACAGTGATGATGTCACTGTGCCATTCTATGAGCTAATCCTTCCTGGTTAATCTACTTTATCCTGGTTATTTAGTTTATGTAGATATCTCAGCATGTCACTAATCATGTTGCAAGGGCTACAAACTAGAGCTCATACTGTGCTGACATTTTATTTGCAGGTGTATGTGTGTAGTATACTTGAGGGTGTATGGATGCTTATATGGGTGTAAACACATGCATGTGGAGGCCAGAGTTTTACAACAGGTGTCTTCCTAGATCTTTTTCTTATTCTTATTCCTTAAGACAGGATCTACTTGAACCTAGGGTTCACTGATTTGTGTAGATTAGGTAGCCAATGAGCAGTAGGAACTCACTGTCTCCATCTTCCTGGTGCTGGGATAACTGTATGTTCAACCACTTCTAGCATTTTTATATGAGAAATGGGGATGCAAACTCAGATCATCATGATTGTGCATCAAGCACTTTCCCCACTGAGCCATCTCCCCAGCCACTGAGGCTGATACTTGTAGAAAACTTCTTATTTAGAGGAGAGAAAGAAAGTTGCAATAGCTAAGTAGTATAGTTAACAAGGAAGAAGTAAAGAAACATAGAATTTCATCTCTTTTATAGATTTTCTATCAAAATCCATAAAAAAGAAATAAACAGGACTTAAAAGAGATATTACATACTAATCCCAAATAAGATTTATCAGATAAAGAAGTCAAGAGCCACTTCTGTGTCTTAACTTACTTTTCAATTTTACAATTCATAAAATACTCAGCAAGGCATGGCACAAGTTTGGAGTTCAAGCACAGTGCACTTTATGCTGCAAGATCTAGTAAAAGAAATAATTTATAATTGCCTCCAAAGGAGTGTGTGCATTCCTTTCCACAAAGGCTTCAAAGAAGGAATCAAGACAACTTCATGCAATTGCATGCAAAGGGAAACTAATTTACATTTGTGAACCTTTCTCTCACATGATTATGGTTGAAGGTGGATGCTATGACAAGAAAAGAAACACTCCTTCAAGCCTATGGTGTTTTGTCCACAAGTATGAAGTAATGACATGGTTTGCCCCCAGGGAAACATTAGCATGTCTCTCTCTGGGCAGGAATGGAGGAGACTTTGATCATGAACTCATCCTGTTTCATGTTTCCTTTTTCTGTTTCTTTTTTTAGTTGCTTACAGTTCAGAGTATGAGCATGACTATTAGACAAGATTCACTTATGTTACATCATTATCTTGTGGACATTATTTTCCCCTTCCAACAAAGCATTCTAATGTGAAAAAGGCAGACCACAATGATAGATATGAAAGTGAACTCATTTTGGCAACAGGTCCTGCCCCACTGTGCATAGCCCCAGGTCTGTGAGCTTGACTTTGCTCTTTCAAAACCTCACTGCCCTCATTTGTAAACTGAAAGCTACTTGTTTCTCTCATAAGCTTTTATTAGGTTTTCAAATGAGATAATATATAATCAGAAGCCCTATTAAACACAAACTCAATACAAATATGAAGACGTGTTCCTACTAATAAAATTAGCACAATTCTATTAGACAAATCTTTTAGTAAAAGAAGTACATACATCTGTTACTGATAAGACTTTTCATAAGCAAAGATCAATTTTTACTTCCTTATCTGCCATCACTATCTCATTTATTTACTATTAGTTTAAGCCTCTCAAGAAATATTATACTGAAATGGTCCATATAGTTTGTAGAAATTAAAACATAAGAATATTAAGTTAGTTTCACAAAGACATGATGGTTTAGGGGAGAACTACAATACCATGACATTTGACAGGATCCAAACTTACCTCAATGTCATATGGACAAAGACACACATACAAATCTGTCTTTGGTATAAATGGGCTTTCTTGATGATTTTTTAAAAGATTTTGTTTTTAATATATCTACTTGTTAGAGGGAGAGAGAGAATGGGCATGCCAGGGCCTCTAGCCACTGCAAATGAACTCCAGATGCTTGTGCCACCATGTGCATCTGGCTTACATGGGGCCTAGAGAGTTGAACCTAGGTCCTTAGACTTCACAAGCATGTACCTTAACCACTAATCCATCTCTCCATGCCCCTTGATGAATTTTTTGTAGAAATAATTAAAAGATTATAGCTATGCTCCACCTCTAAATCAGCAAAATATGGATAAAGAACTGACTTTGCTAGGCATGGTGGTGCACACCTTAAATCTCAGCACTCAAGAGGCAGAGGTAAGAGGATCACCATGAATTCGAGTCCACCCTGAGACTATAATTAACTATAGTTAATTCCAGGTCAGACTGAGCCAGAGTGAAATCCTACTTCAAAAAAAAAAAAACAAAAAAAAAATGACTTTTATAGATTATAAATTAATGAATATCAAAGAACTAGCCTATAACACAATTGGAAGAAAAATAATGTAACCTACAAGTACCAGTTTTCTATAATCATCAATCTATTTCCAAGTTGTGAAAAGATTGCAAAACCATATTATGTTTAGGGTATATCCATTCCAGGAAATAAGCTTAAATTATAAAGTCCTGTGCCTATAAGTTTGGTCTTTAATTCCTCAAAACAAAAATGCATTTCTACAAAGTTATATGTACTTTTCAAGGTGGTGTCAATATTGAGCCAAACAGAAACATACTAGAAACAAAACACAGGCTCTCTATGCCTTATCTACCTTACTTCCTATTCGCTTCTCTCCAAGCTTAAAGCTGATTATGCTACAAATGCTTAAGATTTATGAAGGGTAGGAAAACGTGGAAAAAACAGGCAAAGTTTCAACATGCTATATACCTTACTCAGCTCTCCCTCCTCCATGAATGATGCCTGCTTCTCTCCTCTCTAATCCCATTTCAACTTGTATCCAACAAGAGCTACCTTATATGCCCATTCTTTTCTAGGTTGTATTTTTTAGCAAACACATTTTGCAATCCTTATCCCAATCCTTTACCTTCTGTTAAAATTATTTATGTATAAGTTTTGTTCTCTATGTTTTTTTTTTTTTTTTTTTTTTTTTTTTTTTTTTTGGTAACCTCCTAGAGGGCAACATACATACCTGATTCAATTCCTGGAACATCTTATAGATATACATGATACATTATACTCCTGCATAAATTTCCCTTTCTTGGCAGTTGGAACATTGCCTGGAACATAACAGGTGCTCAATAAATATTGAATCTGATGAATTATGGCATGTTGTCAGGCAAAATTGAAGGAAATGCATATATAAATGTATGATGTTCTTGTAAGTGCCCTTGGTAATTTTGTAGACAGAGATAATGACTTAGGGATTCTATTTTTTTTCTTCAGACAACAGACAATGGAGAAAAACTTTAAGTCTCTTTGTAACTAGATGCAAAGTAAATATGCTAAAATCATGTAAGAAATTCATATTGGAAGTGATAAGATGTTTGGAAAATCAATGGGTTCATCTGGAGAGAAGCTATCTGGGGAGGAGTCAGAAATAAAGGACACTTAAAACACAACCTTTAAGGCTCACGGAATATTGTGGAACAGGAAATGGGCAGGGTCATACAATAAAATTCATAATCAAAAAGAGTAGAGGAACTAACTGGAGGGGGGAGGGGACCAAGAAAGGAATAGAGAGAGTATGGAAAAGATAATAGTGGGGCAACTCTGATGAATATGATTAAAACACATTTTGTACATGCATAAAAACTGTGGGGGGGGGTGTGAATAAGAGGGACTAGCTGGAAACAAGAGAATCAGTGGAGGGGGATACAAGAGGGAGAAAAAAGAGGGTAGTGGGAGGGGATTATAATCATGGTTTATTGTGTGTATATATGGATGTTGTCAATAATTAGAAAATAAGAATGCAAGAAGTGCTGAAGAGATGGCTTAGCAGTTAAGGGGATAGCCTACAAAGCCAAAGCACTGCACCCAGGTTAGACTCCCCAGAACCCACATAAGCCAGATGCACAAAGTGGAACATGCTTCTGGAGCTCGTTTTCTGCCACTGAATGCCCTAGCCTTTCCACTCTCTCTCTTTCTTTCTCCCTCCCTCCCTCCCTCTCTCTCTCTCTCTCTCTCTTCATCTCACTGTTTCTCAAATAAATAAAATTAAATTTCAAAAAGAATGTAAGAGCCACAGAGTGAGAAGGTGCACTCTGAGGCTTTGTCCCCCAACAGAGACTGATTGGTAGATTCATGATCCCACAGTGACTACCAATAACTACACTGAGGAGGGACCTCAGTTCAATAGGGACAGAGAAGACATAAGGATATAACCCAATAGGGATATGATCAAACTGCAGTATGTTCATATATTAAAGTTCTACATACAAGCAATTGAATCTATAAACAAGATCCATATTTGTATGTTATTTTGTTTTATTTATTTATTTATTTATTTATTTTATTTATTTATTTATTTTTCAAAGTAGGATCTCACTCTAGCTTAGGCTGACCTGGAATTCATTATGTCGTCTCAGGGTGGACTCAAATTCACAGTGATCTTTCGACCTCTGCCTCCTGAGTGCTGGGAATAAAGGCATGTGCCACCACGCCTGGCTAAGATCCATATTTTTAAATCTGCCATGTAGACACTGGATTGACTTCTTTTACTTAAATTGGTATATTAGTACTTGTTTACAATTGTCGTGTTGCCTTCCTTTCATCTAAGTAGATTTTTTAAAATTTTTCTTTCATCACATACATGTGAATGTTTATCTCTTAACCTCAAATATTTATTCTGTGTTGCAGCCTAAAACCAAAATGGCCAACATTAATTCTCCTCTAAATCCAGATCACCCTGTCATCTGGTTTAGATGTATTTGCTTACATCTTGGTGAATATAGTGGATTTTGGAGTCTCAGCAAGATGAGAAGATGTCTCATGCAAGAAAGTGGGCGGTAGCTGCAATAAGAGATGTGTAAACTGTGGAAGCATTCATTCATCAAATAACATCAAGAAAAAAAGCAGACTAAGACAAGGCTCCTCACTATTGTAAAAAGGAAGTTGTTAGCTGTGACATGGGTCATGGGGCAGGAGTACCAGGAGTTTGAAACCATCCTGAACTTGTATGCGAAGCCCTGCCTCTAAAAAAGAGAGAATGGGAGAGACAGACAGAATGTTTTACATATGGAAAAGTTCTATTGTGTTTTGTTTTGCTTTTTTTTTTTCTTTTGTTTTTCGAGGTAGGGTCTCACTCTGGCTCAGGCTGACCTGGAATTCACTATGGGGTCTCAGGTGGCCTTGAACTCATGGTGATCCTCCTACCTCTGCCTCCCCAATGCTGGGGTTAAAGGCATGCGCCACTACTCCCGGCTCTATTGTCTTTTAACATTAGACTGGAATTATAGTTAAAGTGGTGAGAATGTGCACATTAGCAACAAAGAGCACATCTGAAGACCCAGTCTTTGGCTTTAGATTACAATCTGAAACAAAAAGGAGCCGACAGTCTTTGCAGCAGTGACTGACTTTAAGGCTGGGAGAAGCAAGTATAAGATAAGCCTGTAACAACTGCCATGGTAGAAAATAGGAAGGACTCTAAAATTGTAACACAACCCATTGAGTTAGGTAGTAAATCCCATTTTTTTTTGTGGAGTAATGCAACATGTACATAAAACTGCAAGCACAATACAAAGAATGTATGGTTTATATCACTGATATAAATAAATGAACAAATAGCTAGTTAATACTTTTATTAGTTTGGAGAAGCTTTCTGAAAATTAACTTGTAAAAGATATATATATGTTATAACTTTTCATATATATATGTATATGTCCATATATGTGTGTGTGTGTGTGTGTGTGTGTGTGTGTGTGTGTATTTTCATGACTTTCTCTTTCTTTATTTCTTTATACCACTACTACTCCCTTCCTGCATTCATCCAAATTTCTTCTGGACATATTTGTAGTTTCAGGTTGAATGCTTTCTAACTTCCACATATGATGATAAGTATGAGGTACTTTGGTTTATTTCTCTTGATGATACGTCTTATGGTTCCATCAACTCTTCTGGAAATGACATGATTTCATTATTCTTATGGCTTGATTGCATGCATCTGCTAGACTTTATTCTATTCATGTTTTGCTGGCCACCTTGGCTAATATACAGTTATGCATGAATACTGCTTCAAGAAACATGGGCATACAGGTATCTTTAGTATTCTGACCTCATTTCCTTTGAATGTATATTTGGTCAAAGTCTTTTAGATAATGACATGGTTACATAGTTTCAATAGTATTCCCAGAAAGTACTTCACAATTACAAATATGAAAAACAATAACATCAATATGGAAAGTCTACAGGGCTCTGTTTTAACCAAATGATGAACATGAATATCAGCAGTGAAAATATGAATTAAAACTGTATACTTTGTGGCTGAAGAGATGGCTTTGTGGTGAATGTGCTTGCCTGCAAAGCCTAAGGACCCATGTTCAACTCTCCAGATCCCACATAAGCCAGATTCACAAAGGTGAGGCAAACACAAGGTTGCACATGCCCAGTAGGTGCTCGAAGCATCTGGAGTTCGATTGCAGGCTGAGCCCTAGTGCACCAATTCTCTCTCTCTCTCTCTCTCTCCCTGTCTCTCTTTTCCTAAAAATAAAAAAAAAAAAAATTAAAGTATTTTAAAAAATTGTTTTCTTCCCAACCAGATGCCATGTCATGCTGCTTTTATGAGGATCTGGTGAATTCTGCATAACCTGACCCTAGTCACACATCAGACATATAAACTTGAGAGGTTTTCTGCAAATTAATTGTTCTACACTTTGTTTAAAAGTGAAAAGGTCATAAGATCATAGTAAGTAGAATGCTTCCCAGGTGAAGAATTAAAAGGCATTAAGTACACTGTATTGTTCTGTAATGAGTAATTTTGCTAAAAATCATATTGTTCTGGGCAACTATGACAATTTGAGTGAGGCCTGAGCTTCATATAAAGCAAGGACCTAATGTTAATTTGCAAATTCTGTTTATTTTATTGTAGCCACAGAGGAAAGCATGGCTTCTTATTATTAGGGTGGCCACACACTAGCAAATGCAGAAGTATAGCACCATTGCATGGTAATTTCCTTTCATATTGTTCATACAGCTATTTTGTAAGCACAAGATTGCTCCAAAACAAAGTGAAAATCAAACTGAATGCACAAATTCTTTGAGCAATTCTGTTTCTTGAAGTCTATGGAGATACTGTAGCAAGTTTACCAGGGCATTTGCATCAATATATTCACAATAATGTTGTACATGAAAACAAATGAAAATGATTTAATTCTCAACAACAGAAGGATAGCTTACTTATGGAAGGCTCATGCCACACCATCTTATAGAGCTGTCATAAAAATATTGATCTGTAGGCATAGAAATTGTTCAGGGCATACTGCTGAGTAAAAAAAAAAAATGCAATATTCAGAAACAATACACAGCATGGTCTGGTTCTCATTTGAAAACACCTCAGAAAAAAACACAATAAATGTATCTTGTTCAAAGAGTCCTGGGCAAACTAAGCTGTGAGGTATACACACCATGTGTGCATGCATGCCTTGTAATCCTGTGTCACTTTTTTATTTAATTTTAACCCCAATTTATTTGAGAAAGAGAGTTTATAATGGGGTTCTAGGGGTCCAGGAAAGTCCTTGAATCCCAAAACCTAAGGTTGTTTTTAATTTACATCAAAAAATTTAATAAAAAAGAAGACTGAGAATGATAATTATTAAATTATTATATTTATAGAGGGATGTACAGAGCCAAGGAAAGGCACCCACATGGCTAGAAATCCCTCATGGAGGGCCTGGGAAAAATAATGGAAAGAGAAGAGAAAACAGGAAGTTCAAGGAGCTCCTGCCATGTAGGGAGCTGGAGGGGATAAAGAACCCACGTGGAGAGTAAGTGCCAGGGGACCTCCCCCAGCCCAGGCCCAGCTGAGAGAAAAACTGGACATCAACACCTGGAAGTTCCCAAGTTATCAGAGATCCTGCCCTTCCCTTGCAAAGGTATTTGTAACCTTATGTTGGTGGGCTGTCTTCTGGCTGAGGTGAACCACAGGACAGCTGGTTCGATAGGGCAGCTAGGGGCTCTCTCAGGAAGAAGCTAGCCCTGACATCAAGCTCCTGGGGCTGAACTTGATTAGCCACAATGTTTAAATCATATGAAAGATCTCCCTCCAGGATGGTTCCAGGTTGTTTGTGAAAAAAGAGGTCTAGTTAGCTAGGCAAGAGATTAAAAAAAAAAAAAATCACATATCTTTGATTTGGCATCGCTCCAGTTGGATTTGGAAGAAGAAAATAGTTTTGTGTTTTATTATTTTTTTCAATTTTTTTGGTTTATTTTTATTTATTTATTTGAAAGCGACAGAGAAAGAGGTAGAGAGAGAGTTAGAGAGAATGGGCACGCCAGGGCTTCCAGCCACTGCAGACGAATTCCAGATGCGTGTGCCCCCTTGTGCATCTGGCTAACGTGGGTCCTGGGGAATCAAGCCTCAAACCGGGGTCCTTAGGCTTCACAGGCAAGCGCTTAACTGCTCAGCCATCTCTCCAGCCCCTATTATTATTATTTTTTTTTTTTCTTGAGGTAAGATCTCACTCTAGTCTAGGCTGAAGTAGAATTTCAGATGGCCATTCTCCTATTTTAGTTTCCTGAATGTTGGGATCAAAGACATGTAAACTATTTTTGTTTTTGTTTTTGTTCCAATCAAAAGAGGACACATAGCATAGTTCATATGTCTCATGGAGCAAGGAAGGTCCAAAATAGAGTATCTGTGTTCACCCACAGAGCCAGCTTCCAAGCTTGGGTTTTTCTGGACCTCTCCCAATCCCCTGGATGTGTTTTACACCATGGCATGTAAGGTTTGTCACTGGTCAAACTAAGCACAAGTGTGGAGATTTTCGTTCTTACTCTTGTCTTGGTGACCTAGATGTACTACTGGGGTTGGGTGTTGCTAGGACCAGTTTTCCTTCTTCATTCTCTGGGTACCTGGGATATGGGGTCTGCCCAGTCTGTGAATGTTTGGGACTATAGGGTTGTTGATATTGTTTTAAAGTTAATCTCTGGTTTTATTATCTTACATATAGAGATACTAACCTTTGTTGATATTAAAAAGAGAGAGAGAGAGAGGGCTGGAGGGATGGCTTAGCAGTAAAACCAAAGGACAACGGTTTGATTCCCCAGGGCCCACATAAGCCAGATGCACAAGGGAGCTCATGCATCTGGGGTTCGTTTGCAGTGGCTGGAGGTCCTGGCGTACCCATTCTCTCTCTCTCTCTCTTTCTCTCTCTCTCTCTACCTGCCTATTTCTGTATAGTGTTCTTGCTCTCTCTCTCTCAAATAAATAAATAATAAAAATAGTTTTTAAAAAAGAGAGCAAAATGAGAGAGATTATTAATTTGATGCCTTCTTATCATATCTGTTTTTACCCTCATAAGTCTGTTGTTTGTCTTATGTAAGGAGTTTGTAACTTGATTAAGTTGACTTAATTAATCTATTTGACTATTTTGTCTATCAAGAAATTTCATCTAGGGCTGGAGAGACGGCTTAATGATTAAGCAAGCACTTGTCTGTGAAGCCTGAGGACCCTGGTTTGAGGCTCAATTCCCCAGGACCCACTTAGCCAGATGCCCAGATGCACAAGAGTGCACACGCATCTAGAGTTCGTGTGCAGTGGCTGGAGGCCCTGGCATGCCCATTCTCTCTCTATATATATCTGCCTCTTTCTCTCTGTCTGTCACTCTCCAATTAATAAATAAAAATAAACAAAAAAAATTTTAAAAAGAAATTTCATCTAACAGAGTTGACTTTAGGTGTTTACGAGAGAGGAGCTATAAAGAGAATGAGAATTATATACTTTTTTCCCATTTTTCTTGTCAAAGGCAATTGTCCAATTTTTCTCCATAGGGCTTGGGGGTCACATGGCTTAAACATGCATGAGGTCTGAGATAAAGAGGGTGCCATCTCTTTTTTTCAGAGTCTAGCTTGTTGTGACTTTAAATAGTATATAAATGTCAGCGAGAGCAAAGGAAATGACAGAGCAGAGAGCTAAGCACTCTGATACTTTTAATCTTATTTTGAAGTTGTTTCTTTTTACTTGGGAAATTTATTTTGCCCATTTGTAATACATGGGGTGATAGGGTCATGTCTATGTCTAACCTGGTTAGACCTAGAAAGAATGTATATTATATCTGTGTTTATGACTTTGTGACCCACCTAACATAGGACATCACCCATGTCTAATGTAAATTGAATTCATATTAAGTCTATGTCCCTATACAAAACTTTTAGAGCATCATTGAGAGTCAATAAACAGTTGAAAAATCCTTAACTTTAGGTTTGGTGTTTATTCATGTTTAGCTTGAAGAGTAGCTTTTTGTATTTTAAAAAAAATATTTATTAGTATTACCAAGATGTTTTATATGGATGCATCATGTGCCGGTACCCTCTTTTCCCTCATCACCGCCCCCATTTCATTGGGAATGCTCCTCAGTGAGCTTGCTGTTATTCCCCATGGGCTTTTAGTTTATGCATTTTGGGAGCAGCAGTCAGTTCTTTTTTTCTGAGGGGAGGAGGGAATGACTCTGGGCATGATGTCTCAACCTGTGTGTCTTACAAGCCACAGAATTCCCTGAGCTGTGGTGGGTGAGTTTTAAGTCTACTTCAGTGATGTGCTCTTAAGAGCTTCTGGATCTCTATTTTGGTAGGTGTTTAATATCCTTAGGGTCTTTCTCCTATACCCTGGCATTGGTTTTCAGGAACAGAATGGAAGCAGCACTCTTGCTCATCTCCCCTTTCCTCTATGGATTCGGCTGTGGCTTGGCAGAAGTGTGAGGAGTAGCTTATCTCCTCCAGTCTTGCAACCTTCTGAAAAAGAACAGACTCGCCAATGAAGAGTGAAGTCAGTATACTTTAAATGGTATAAGCATTATTAACTTAGGAAGAATTCGATGTATGTAGGCCCCCTTTTAGCCAAAGATGAGTGGGAGCTTGACAAAAGAGAAAATAATCTTTGTCTCCGCAGGGTTCTGATCTGGTTCCCAATTGCAGATATGGGTTCCTTTACACTGAGTGGATTTCTTAGCCAATCAGAAAGCTGTTGATTACCTATGAAGGCTGTGTGACCCTATTGCACTGGAGTGTACATCATGTCAGGGTGTTTGTTTCTGAGTAGCTTAGGCCTCTGGTTGCTCAGATCATTGTTGGCCATTTCCCCATAGAAGCACATGTAGTGCTTTCCAACACTAGACAGGCTGTCTGCAGACTGACTTTCTTCTAAATTCCAGCCAGGTCTCTCCATGGTCTGTGTCAGCAGCATATGGTGTCTTGTGCAATTGGGTCTTGGCTTTTGCCTCAGGTAGGTGATCAAGTGCTTTGACAGAAAGCTTTCTTGATTTGGGGACCTCATAAGTCTCTCTGGTCAACAGCTCAATGTGGGTAGCAACCAATCTCTGGTACTGGGAGTTACAAGTCAAAGACAGACAAAAAAAAAAAAAAAAAAATCCTTTAAAGCTTAGGCTTCATCCCACCTTCACCAGAGACCTACTTTTCAGGTGCTCCTCCCTTACTTACTCCATTTGAGTGTTATACCTTTTAGGCTATCTCCAAATACAAAGGTTTTATGGTATCAACTCATTTTGGGTTTAATTTTGTGTTTGTTTTCCCTCCCTCCCCTTTCCTTACCCTCCTTCAAACCCTTCCATTCCTATTGTATGGGCCTTGAGTTGCCTATAGGTATTACAGTGACTCAAGCAGTTCCAGACTGATTAATAACCAGAGATAAGTGTCACCATGAGGTGTTTTTCTTTCTGTGATTCTGTGAATTCACTGAGTACGATCTGTTTCAAGTCTGTCCATTTTGCTACAAATTTCATTGTATATATTTTTTTCTTATTGCTAAGTAGGATTCCAGTGTGTAATTGTACCAAAACTTAGTTATTCATTCATCCAATGATGGGCGTCTGGGTTGATTCCAGTTCTTAGCTATAATGAATTGATCAGCTATAAACTTGGATGAGCAAATGTCTCTGTATTGATGCATGGAGCATTTAGGATAAATGTCCAGGAAGAGAATAACTGTGTCTGATGGTAGCTCTATGTTCACCTTTTTCAGGACTCTCCAAATTGATTTTCATAGTGGTTGTACAAGTTTACATTCCCACCAACAGTGGGTGAGGGTTCCTCTTTCCCCACATCCTCACTAACATATGTCATTGTTAGATTTTTTTTTTTTTTAATGATTGACATCCTTACTGGATGTTGCAGTCAGGTTCATATTGCTTGTTGAAATCACTCAACTAAGAGCAGATAATGGAAAAAAAAATAGGTTTATTTTGGCTTACAGTCTGGAGGGAGAAGCTCCATAATGGCAGGGAAAATGATGACATGAGCAGAAGGTGGAGACACCTCCCCCCACCAACATAAGGTGGACAATAGCAACAAGAGAGTGTGCCAAACACTGTCAAGGAAACACTGGCTATAACATTCATAAGCCAATAATACACTGCCTCCAGGAGGCTTCAATTTCCAATTGCCATCAGCTGGGGACCCTAGAATCCAGAACACCTAATTTTCTGGTGAACACCTGAATCAAACAACCACATTTCACCCTGCCCCCATATATTGATAACTTTTCATGATATAAAATGTGATGCACTCAGTTCAATCTTAAAAGTCCCCATAGTTTTTATCAATTGCAATGATGTTCATACATCCCCCTAGTCCAAGATCTTTTAACTGAGCCATAATACCAAAAATATCTCCTCAAAACCCATAATGACACAGAATAAACATTCACACTGCACAACACGGCATTGGGCATAGTAAAGAAATATTCAAACACGACAAGATTTTAAACAAGGGCAAACATTAAACTCTGTAGTTTCAAGTCCAACAACTCCAGCCAGTGACAAATCTCCATGTCTGATAATTCTAACCAGCAACAAGTCTCTGCAATTCCAATTCTGCCCCTCCAGTTAGGCTACTCACAGGCCTGGGAAACTTCATCCAGGGCCAGCAGCTTTCTTTGGCAGCCATCTCGTGGTAGCAGCATCTCCACTGGGTCTCCACTGCAATCCACGGTTCATCCTCATGGCCCCATAAGGTCTCCATGAAGGCATTCAGCAAACCTGCTTCACACTGCCCATGGCTGTTTCCAAAACACAAGACCATGTTGCAAACTCAATGACCCTCTAGTTCCTACATTTCTTATACTCCATAATACCAGGTTGAGGTAGAATGCAGATTTGTTAACCCAGGGGTGGGGGGGAGCATAAAGCAGACTTTAAAGAACAGAATACTCCTTGAGCACTCAGGTGCCTTCAAAAGAGTCTACATTATTCCTGTTGCCCCAGTGGAGGTCATCTGGCCCAATCTCAAAGGTTGTAATCTCTTAATTGCAGCTGAATAGGCAACAATTAACCCAAAGATTTTTCTTTCCATACCATATCCCTGTGCTCACTCCAGTTCACATCTAAGCAAATCAACCTTTCACAACTTCTCAGGACATGGGCATAACAGCAAGCTTCTCACACAAACTGCTAGCTCAGTCCAAGCAAAGCTCTTTCTCATTTTCATAAGCCAAACCTCGCAGTCCACAGTTCTTACTGCATTGAGGTCACAACTCTGACAAGAATAGTCTATCAAACTGTATTTACAGCACTGCAAGGCATCTCAGGCCAAGGTCTCAAATCCTTCCACATTTCTCTTGAAAATCAGCATCAAAAGGGCCAAAGCCACAAAGTCCGGTGTCTAGCAGCAATCCCACTCCTTGGTAACACTTTGCTAGCACAGTCAGGTTTGCATTACTTTTAGAAATCACCCAACCAAGAGCAGCTTGTGGGGAAAAGAGGTTTATTTTGGCTTACAGGCTAGAGGGTGAAGCTCCATGATGGCAGGGAAAATGATGACATGAGCAGAGAGTGGATATCACCCCCTGGGCAGCATGAGGTAGATCAAAGCAACAGGACAGTCTGCGAAACATTGGCAAGGGGACACTGGCTATAACACTCATAAGCCTGTCCCTAACAATACACTGCCTCCAGGAGGCTTCAATTCCCAATTGCTATCAGCTGGGTAACCTAGAATCCAGAAGTTTATGGGGGACACCTGAATCAAACCACCACACTGGAGTAACTTGGAATCTCATGGTTGTTTTAATTTTCATTTCCCTAATGATTAGGGGTGTTGAACATTTTCTTAAGTGTGTCTTAGCCATTGTAATTCTTCCTTATTCAGTTTTCTGCCCCATATTTGGAGTGGGTTGTTTGATTTTTTGATTTAGCTTTTTCAGTTCTTTGTAGATTCTAGATATTAGACTTCTGTCAGTGCTATAGCTGGCAAAGATTTTCTCCCATTCAATGGGTGATCTATTGGATCTGCTTATGGTGCATTTCTCTCTGCAAAAGATCTTTCTTTCTTTCTTTCTTTCTTTCTTTCTTTCTTTCTTTCTCTTTCTTTCCTTCTTCCTTTCTTTCTTTTTTTTTTTTACCATCTGGAGAGGAAATTCAGGCCAGAGGCATAGAGCACATAATAACAGAAGTAACTGAAGAAATTTTTTTCCCAATCTCTCAAAAGAGAGACACATCCACTTAAAAGAAGTCCATATAACACCAAACAGACATGACCAAAGAAGAAATTCTCAAAGGTACATCATAGTTAAAACTCTTAACAATGAAAATAGAGAGTGCTAAAAGCAGCAAGAAATAACAAGTCACTACATACAAAGGCAATCCAATTAGACTTACCTCAGGTTTCTCAGTGGAGATACCAAAAGCCAGAAGGGCCTGGAATGGAACACTTCATAGTCTAAAAATCTATGGCATCCAACCCAAGCTACTCTACCCAGCAAAACTATTGCTCACAATAGATGATGCAAGGAAAACTTTCCATGAAAACCATCAGTTCTATGATTATATGAACACAAAGCCAAACCCACAGAGAATACTTCAGGTAATATGCCACACAGAGGAATCAAACAACCAGTCTCAAGAGCCAACAAGAAGATCACAATAACCAAAAATGTTCCAGGCTCAAAAAAAAAAGTGCAAAACACATGGAAGCATCAGACCCCATAAAGCACCTTATCATTGCAGGGATTAATTCGAAACTCACAATAAAAGTCTTAAATATTAATGGTCTCAACTCACCCATCCAAAGACACAAGTTATCAAGTGGATCAAAAAAAAAAAAAAATGGAGCCTTCTATCTGCTTTCCTCAAGAAACCCACCTCACCATTAAATATAAACATCTCCTCATGGTGAAAGGATAGCTTTTTGTATTTTGTAAAAGGAAATTAATTGTAGGCAAAATTTCTTTTTAGATTGCCTATATCTTTTTTATACATGTACACCTTTATCTATATATTTTAATGTTCTGATCTAAGCTCTACCTTAAAAAAGTATTTTAAAAAGCATTTTATGTCCAACATTCAAAGATTTTCTTAATTATCTCATCTCAATCCATCATTAACCATCTTTTCTCTAAAATTATTAAGAGGAAGTACAACAAATTGATAAATCTTATTACCCACTGACAAAGAAGCAAGTATTCTAGCTTCAAAGAGTTTATTTACCATCTTTTTTTTTTAATTTTAACTTTTTTTTTTAATATTTTTTGTTCATTATTTATTTATTTATTTGAGAGCAACAGACACAGAGAGAAAGACAGATACAGGGAGAGAGAGAGAATGGGCGCGCCAGGGCTTCCAGCCACTGCAAACGAACTCCAGACGCGTGCGCCCCCTTGTGCATCTGGCTAACGTGGGACCTGGGGAACCGAGCCTCGAACCAGGGTCCATAGGCTTCATAGGCGAGCGCTTAACCGCTAAGCCATTTCTCCAGCCCTTATTTACCATCTTATTGTTGGAAATCTTAGAGAAAAATCTTAGCAGAAAAACTTATAATCTTCTCAGTATTTATGTCACAAAATATCTCTACCTGACAACCAGGCTTGTCTTATAATACAAGTATATAAACCTACAGATTTTATATAACCCATTGATTTGAGATTTCTCCTACTAATAAACTCCATGAATTTATGTGCACAGGACTCTGTTCTATGGAGCTGTGGTAGGGGACAGATGGACTGGAAAAGATGAGTTTTGTTTAGCATATTTATGTCCTGAGTCTGGAGTATTTTCTTATATAAAGATCACCCATAGGACCAGGTTCAACTGAGGGAAAAACTCACAGACAGCTGAAAATTCTCAAGTGGTCAGAAAGCTTGTCCTTACCTTACAAAGATATTTATAACCATATGGTAGTGGGCTGTCTTGGCTCAGGTGAACCAGAGACACAGCTGGTTGGCCAGAAACTATCTCAAAATGACACTAGCCCTGACCCTAAATTCTGGGGTGCTAAACTTCATTTAAGCACAAGGTTTAAATCCTATAAAAGACCTCTCTCCTATGAGTGCATTCAAGTTGTTTATTTAAAAAAAAAAAAACAAAAAAAAAACAGGTCTAAGCAACTAGACAAGAGATTCAAAAGGCAGATATCTAGCCGAGGATGGTGGCACACACCTTTAATCCCAGTCCTTGAGAGGCAGAGGTAGGAGTATTGCTGTGAGTTCACGGCTACTCTGATTCCACATAGTGAATTCCAGGTCAGCTCTGAGCTAGAGAGAGACCTTACCTCAAGCACATTCTTTTTCCAGAAGATGCTGAGGTCTGAGTATCACATTATTTCCAATGATAAGTGATGGAAATTTGTTATAGTTGTCAAAACCCTACAGTACATGTTGATACCTGAGTTTTAGTTTTGACTTGATAATTCATATGTGGCCTTTCATTAGGGTTCCTTTTTATTTTCTATTATGGTGCCATAGTCAATAAATCTAGAATAGAAAATTTGGTAAAAAATGTGCATAGTTTAAAAATATAGTTGAAAATTTTGAAAGTTGAATTGATAGCTAGCTGGATCTGTCTTACAAAAATAGCCTACTCTGCATTTAGCTGTGTGTCTTTATGAAGGTACATTCATGTATTGATCAAAGTCATCATGACTGTATGCCATACAGAAGGATAGTTTCTTCCTTTTTTTCATGTGTTTGTATAACATAGATAAAATTGAATTCATTTAGGACATGAGTGGATATTTCCTATGTCATTTAACATAGAAGCATTGATTTTTAAAAATTTGCTGTGGTGGCTCACATTATAAGCACCTATCATGTAACTTGTGTCTTACATGTTCTCTTTAGTGCTCTACTATTAAAATATTATGAGTCCTGATTAAAAAGAAAAGTCAGATGTCTTTGATTTCTAACAAGTACACATTTTTGTCTTTTTTTACCTTTACCTCCAGTGCTCAAGCTGTACCCCGCTCTCAAGTTAAGTGGAAGTTACTTTGCAAAGACAACCACCAGACTTGTCCTCTTTATATATTTAGGTTTACAAATCAGTCTGCTAACAGCACTATAATCGGCAAAACTACTTTTATTCAATGCAATCATAATACAAGTATTATATGAGTACAACTTCAAGATTTTCTCAGAAGAGAAATGTACAGTTAGTGATGGTTTCATAACATTGAGGGATGGATGAATTTCTTGACCTTGTCATGACCACTTTCTTTTATTCTCCTTCTTTTTCTTCATTTTGTCTTCCCACCACAGCAGGATTCCTGTGAGGAAATGTCCAGAGGATAAATGCTTTTGGCATCTTTTATCTTGCTTCAAAAAATTGTGTGGATGCAGCCAACTGGTTCTATTAATTCCAAAGCTCAGTGCCTTAGCTAGGAATCTATAATATTTTATGAGAGCAAAAATTATCCTCTTCGAATTTTACACAGAGATAGTGATGAAGCCTTTTCAAGCTTAGAAGATAATCCCTGAACTCCAGCACTTTAAATTCACATCTCAAGGCAATTTTGCATGGGGGCTCACATCTGCTTCTCCCTGCTGGAGGACACATTCTCGTGGTGCTTGGAAAAATATCCAGCTGAAAATTTGATTTTCATCAGAGTTTCAAGTTGATTTGTCCTCCTTCCATGAAAAACTGTTTGGTCCAGAAATTGGAATGTATAGCTCAAGCCCAGTAATGCCCTTATACAAAGTGACACCCTTACCGTGCATTACTTTTTTTTTCTTTTTCATGAATTAGAGTGTCTTATTTAAAAACTAACACTCATAGAACATTAAGTGTTCTGAGTGTGTAATTTAATCACCAGCATATTCATTTTCCATGAAGGGGAAATAGCAACATTCACCTTTGATTGACAGTTACTGGAGACACTGCAGCAGTATAGGCAATATATAATTTGACATGGATTTGCTCCCTTCACCTCCATATCTTAAGGCTGGAATTAAAGGTTTGTGCCACCAGGTTGGGCTAATAATGGCTTCTTTAGTATTCACAGGAGCAGAGGAAAATCTCAAGCTTAGGGCTGCATATGCAAAACACCACAGTCCTGGCAACATTCTATCCAATTCAACTATTTTACTGACTCATGCTTCCCTATGTGCACAACTTTTTATCATGCTTATCAAATGTAAATTCTGTCCATCATTCAAAGCTTTGACAGAGCAAGTCTTCCATCATATTCCAATAGACCCTGTCTGATGATATGATTTACTTGTAAATATACTGACTCCACATTTGCATGTTAATAGTGAATTATACCTTTGCCAACACTTCTAAAGAATCTTAAAATCAGCTGGGCATGGTGGTTCATGTCTTTAATCCATGTACTCAGAAGGCAGAGGTAGGAGGATCACCATGAGATCGAGGCCACCCTGAGATTAACCCATAGTTAATTCCAGGTCATCCTGGACCACAGTGAGACTCTACATAGAAAAAACAAAACCAAAAATCATCAGAACAGCATCCTTCATACATAGACCATTTCACATAAGCATTCATTAAGCACTTTGTGTATGCCATAAAGGAGTCAAGTGCAATATTCACCTGGAGGAAGAAGAAGAAAGGTGAATTGATTGACATTACACTGGGATAAACAAACCTACATTAAATAACAATTATATTTAATCAGTATTCTATAACAGCATAAATCATATACAAATGGATAAAAACGAACATAAATTGCATACCTTGCATATAGTAGCTATCATTCTCATACAATATTCTTACAAAGAAGTCCTTGAGGGTTGGAGAGATGGCTTAGTGGTTAAGCGCTCGCCTGTGAAGCCTAAGGACCCCGGTTCGAGGCTCGGTTCCCCAGGTCCCATGTTAGCCAGATGCACAAGGGGGTGCACGCATCTGGAGTTCGTTTGCAGTGGCTGGAAGCCCTGGCGTGTCCATTCTCTCTCTCTCCCTCTATGTGTCTTTCTCTCTGTGTCTGTTGCTCTCAAATAAATAAATAAAAAATGAACAAAAAATATTTAAACAAAAGAAGTCCTTGAGCATCCATACTTGACAAGTACAATTTTTATGGCATTCCTCCTAAAGGAAGGGTAATACACTGACTGCCTACTCTATACCAGCTATAATATAGACAGCATTTCTGACATGACATAGAAGAAACAAGCATGAGTTGAAGATACTATTTACCATTGAGTATCCTATTGCAACTTGACTAACTCAGAGGGAATGAAAGAAAGTATGATACTTAATAAAGTATCTAGTGAATTAATTCTACTCCAAACAGTCACCCAGAAAGATAACAATGTAATATGTTGATCATAACATATATGTCTGAGTCAAATAGCTCTTTTCACAGTTAGGGTGACTGGGCCCCTGAAAATAAGAAACAGGAATGTCTTTGGGCCTATGCTTGCAATCCTTGTTCCCTACACCTGTTTTTCCACAAATAACTTGGGCCCTTCCTGGAATGGAGTCTCTCTTTGCAAGAGGAGGGCAAGTCCTCTCTGAGCTGCCAAACCACTTGGGAACTTGCAGCTGCTAGTGAGTTCCTTCTATGTTCAGTCCAGTTGGGACAAGCCAAGGGGACAGCCCCCATAGCTCTTAATCTCCACATGGGCTCTTTACCCACTCCATCTTCTCACATGGCAGGAACTCTGAACTTTATTTCCTTTCTTTTCTCTCTATGGTTTTACCAGGCCCTACACATGAGTTCTCAAGCTTTGTCAGTGTCTTTCCTTGGTTTTGTACTTACAATTATCCTTCTCAGTCTAATTTCATTGAATTTTTTGGTTAAAAGTCGATATAGACCTAGAGATAGTGTTCAAAGACTTCTGAATCCCTAGCACCCTGTTACACATATCCATTATTATTCTCTTATGTTTTGTTTTGTTTGTTTTGTTTTGTTTTGTCAAAGTAGGGTCTCACTCTAGCTCAAGCTAATCTAAAATTCACTCTGTAGTCTCGGGGTGGCCTTGAACTCACAGAAATTCTCCTATGTCTGCCTCCAGAGTACTGGGATTCATGTCCATTATTATTCTAGTCAAATATAATTTATGCATAAAAAAGTGAAACCATGCATTGACTAACATTGAAGAGTAAAGAAACAAACATTCATTGAGCATTGTTTTTTATTCCAGGTTTCCATTTGAGTAACACACTAACAATGCAGAATGTAACAAGAAAATATTTCATTGATCACCTACAGTATACCAGAAAAGTTTTATACAGCACATTACTAATACATAGTGGTAAGAAAGCAAGCATTTATTGTCTTCTGCACTCCAGAGACTGTAGTAGTACATTAATTAGAAACGGAGAAGGAAAGTGATCCTTGTGGAACAAATAATATGGACTAATAATAATATAGTGTTTTTCTCACATATAGAAGAAACATAAGGGCTAGTTTGCTTAGTAGTTAAGGCAACTTCTGGTAAAGCCAAAGGACCCAGGTTCAATTCCCCAGTACCCACATAAACCCTGATACACAAGGTGGTATATGTGTCTGGAGTTCATTGACAGTGGCTAGAAGTCTTGACATGCCAATTATTTCTATATACCTCAAATAAATAAATAAATAAAATATTGAAAAAGAGAGACTTAAGTGTGAATTTGGAAATAATTGAGGCGTAATAGCATTATGAAGATAGGTGACAGTACTGCATTATATATTTGTTAAGAGGGTAGAACGTAAAAGTTCTAGAAAATAATACGAATAAAAATGATAGAAATAAAATGTTAACAATGTAAGGCAATGAATATATTAATTAGGTTGATTGTAGTGAGCATTTCAAATTCTATAGAAATAACAAACATAAAATGATATATGTGTTTTATTTTTAAACTATAAATTAAATTGATAATGTGTATATATATAGTTAATTGTATTCTAGGTAGTACTTAAGTACATTAATCATACAGATACATGGGAAATTACACAGGTGAACACTGAATACCTCATTTAACTGTTAACTTCTAGCCTAACATTACATAGCCAGAAGCATTTATTGATGGTGTTGTATAAGCCCCATAGGGTTTTAATAAAATGTCGTTACAGAGCTGGAGGGCTGGTTTAGTGGTTAAGGCACTTGCCAGTGAAGCCTAAGGCCCCATTTTCAATTCTCCAGATCCCACATAAGCCAGATGCACATGGTGGTACATGCATCTGGAGTTCATTTGCAGTGGCTAGAGGCCCTGGTGTGTGTATTCTCTCTCTCTCTCTCTCCCTCTCTCTCATTCCCTCTTTCTCTAATAAATGAAAATAAGATTTAAAAACTATTGTTACATATAGGTAGAAAACAAACATATATAAAATTGTAGCATATGTACAGTACCATTCTTAAACAACAAAACTTGAATATAAGTGGAAGGACATATGAATGCCTTATCACTTAGGATAAGCAGGGTACTAGTCTAGTAAAGCAGAAATAATAAAAGAGCATGCATTTCAGTCACTATTCTAGTTCATTCTTACCTATACACAGAAAATAGAAATTACCATATTTGCAACTTTACTATATGCAAAACCCTATTCTACTATATCGAATTCTAAGATATTGTGATGACAGAAATGAAGAAAAATGAGCAATCATTCAGTACCTAGAGTATGCCAAAAAAATGTTTTGCTACAAACTTAACTCCTGAATAAAGTGAGAGTGGATAAAGGATGAAGTGGGGCACACTTCTAATTCAACATTATTCACATATACTGGGAAACAAACACACATAAAATTACCAGGGATGGCAGGCGCATTGTTTAATATAACACTACTCACATGCAAGAGGAAACAAATGCAAAGCTCTGAGAGCTTTGTAAATTCCAGATAACTTAGAACAAAGTCATTCATGTGTGGGAGAAAGAAACAAAAACATTGAATACTTGAACATGCCAAGTACTATTTTAGTATAACATTCCTCACACAAGTACAGGGAAGGAAACAAACATGCACTGAACATTCACATAGAACAACTGCCTATCTAGTAAAACTACATTCACACATTAGGGAAAAGAACATTCATTGAATATCTAGTATATGTCAACATATTATTTTAATATAATAGTACATATACCTACAAAGTAAGAAATATGCATTGAATGCCTAAATTATTACAAATAGCATTATTACAACCTGCTCAGATACTGAAGAAAGAAATAACATGCATTTTAGGTCTTATATATGTCATAATATTTTAGCACAATAGAATGCATGACAATAATAATGCAGAACACACTTAGAGGTTAGTATAAGTCGAATATTATGCTAATTTATTCTTATTCATGTAGATGGATTAGAGGCAAAAATTCATTTCACAATTACGATATGCTGGCAGCACTCTAGCATTAAAATATTAATACCATGTAAGGCTAAATAAGAATATTTTTAGTTCCTAGTATATAAAGGCTAATTCTGCACAAACACACAATTAGGAAAGAAACGTTGGGGCATGAAGCAATAATTTATACTAGTGTGCTCACACAATACTATTCATAGTTGAGCAGGAAACAACCAGGCATAGAGATCTAAGATAAAATTAGCACTAAAGACAGATACCTGCTGTTCCAGTACAACATGAATGTGCAGAACCAACTAATTTTTTGTTATTAAAGTGCTATTGTATTAAAAACTGATTCACTCAAGAGGTGAAAGTTGAATATGTATTGAAAGATTAGTAACTTTAATAAACACTGAGTAGGGCAGGAGGTTAAGGAGAACAACAAGAATATGAAAAGAAATACTCTGAAGTCACATTTAGAAGGAATAAAATAAACATGCATTCAACACAAAGTATGAGAAAAGCAATATGTATTTCAACCATTGTGCACATGTAAAGACATGAGCCTGCATAGAACACCTAGGGAAAAATATGTTAGTTACTCTCCTAGAACATTATTCATACTTACAGGGTATGGACTTAGCATGCATTCATCAACTAATATATGCCAAGTACTATTGCGATATAACATTGCTCAAAATAAAAAAAGAAACATGCATAACCTGCCACACACTAAAACAACTTTGCTCATGCATAGAGAATTATTATAAAGTATCTCTGTTCATGGCAGCAGTTCACTATGATGTTACTCACACATAGTCCAAAAAAAGAAGCACTCACTGAGCATCTAGTATATGTGGGTACTGATTTACTATGAATTTGTTCATACTTAAGATAGAGAGAAGAAAGTACATTGGGATTTAGTATTTAGCATGTTACATGCCAATTCCACAATGCTTTGTGGTATAAAGTAGCACTTTGTTGAGTATTTTATGTGTCAGGTGATATTCTGGTATATTACTTACATTTAGAAAAAATGCACAAACATGCATTAAATGCTCAGTATCAGAATAGATACTATTCTAGAATACTTTATTCACATATGTCAATAACTTAGTAACTCTTGCTCTCCTAATATATGTCAAGCACAGTGTAAAGAAAGAAGGAACCTGCATAGGGAAAAATATTCTTTTCACTATACTAGAACAACATTGCATACAGTAAAAAAATATAGTCTTGTATTAGTGTACAATATATATATTAGGTAGAATTCTAGAGCACTGATCACATGCCATGCAAGGAAATGGGCATATATGAAAAGTATATTACAAACTATCCACATATAAGAAAAATACACAAAGTACTTGTCCATTTACTATAAGCCAGATAATACTATAGCAAAGCATCACTAAATAGAAGAAAAATGAAGGAAGTATGTTTTAGGTACCTACTATGCACCTGGTAGAAGATAGTACAATATTAGAGAAGTATTAAAAAGAATTATGCAAAAATTATCTCTTAGCATTGTTACCAGCTTTCTTGAGTTCTTTGTCTTGTGACTCATGAATGATGAGTGCCTACAGAGCAGAAGGTCAAATTAGGCAAGATTTCTTTTTGTTTAACTTTTTATTAATGAACTCTGGATGGGCTGTATTATTATTTACATATTTAGTATGAATACATCATGTTTTGGTACCATCCTTTCCCTTGGTACCTCCATTCCCCTGGGGGCCATCCTCAGTGGTTGCAGATTTTCCCCACAGGGTTGTGGGTTATGTATTGTGGGAGCAGCAGTCAGTTATGTGGCAGGGGGATCAATGCCTCTGGGAATATATCCTGACCTTTGGCTCTTACAACATTTCTGCCACATCTTCAGCAAAATCCCTTGAGCCATAGTGGGTGTGTTTTAAGTCTACTTCAGTGATGAGCTCCTAGAATCCTCTGGATCTCTTCTTTGGTAGGTGTTGAGTATCTTTAGGGTCTGTCTCCTTCACCCTGGCACTGATTGCCAGGTTCACCATGGAAGCAGCACTCTTGCTCAGCTCCCCAATTCCTCTGTGGTTTCAGTTAGGGATTAGCTAAAGTTCCAGGTATAGTTTATGTCCTGGGGTCTCACTACCTCTTGCAAAGGAAAAAGAGATTCTCCAACAGACAGTGAAGTTAGCATACATTAAATGGGATAAGCATTATTTAGGGAGAATTTGATGGATGCTGCCCTTCTTTTAGCCAAAGACTAGTGGAAGCTTGACATTGGAGAGCATAATCTTTGTCTGTATAGAATTCTGACCTGGTTGCCAATTCCAAATTTGGGTTTCTTTTCACTGAGTGGATCTCTTAGCCAAACAGAAAGCTACAGGTTACTCAGCAAAACTTTGTGCCAATATTGCACTGGTGTGTACATCTCCTCAGGGTGTTTGCTTAGATTCTTGGTTGGTTAGGCCATGGTTGGCCACTTCCCCCAGTAGCTTATGTAGCCCAGCACTAGATGAGCTAACTTTCCAGGGACTTGTTCTCTTCCACATTCTAGCCAGGTCTCTCCATGTTCTGTGTTGGCAGCATATGGTGTCTTCAGCAATAGGATCTTACATTTTACCTCAGATGGGAAATCAAGTGTTTCAACATAAGCCTGTCTTGTTTTGGTGATCTTGTAGGTCTCTCTGACCAACTCATTGTGGGTAGCAACTGTTTTCTGGTATTAAAACAAAAAACTCCTGAGCTGGGAGGGATACTAAGAAAGTAACTGCCTGTGACTTTAATGGGACTTTCTTATATAGTGCTGAGGGATATAAATGAGGCATTAAGTTAGAGTGAGTCAGGCTGCTTACTTGGGATGTACATGAAAATTCTTGATATGTTGATAAGTTTGGCAAAGGAATGTGGTTTTCCACCATGGGTATGGGGGAAATGACCTGCAAAAAGTTTCAAGAAGTAGAAAGAACCATGAAGTCAAAGCAGAATAATGGCTGATGTTTAGTTGACATCTCACTCATTCATGACATTCTGGATTTCAGTTCCTAGACTGTTCTCTGGACATGTCATTAGTAATATACAAGTCATTATGAAATCTATGTGTTGATTGTCTCTTTCAGGACATGTAGATATCTTTTTATTCCCCTTGGGCTGTAACTGGACTGAGTAACTGCAAAATGAGGGATATATTACTCCTAATTGTTGTCACTACTAGCTCAAAGAGTTGTCAGTTTCTTTGGAGTATGGCTAGAGCAGAATCTATGAGCTTCAGTGGCTGATCAGGTGAAATGACTTCTGAGGAAATATCTTCATAGGCAACACTGTGGAAGCAGGGCACTCAGAGCATGCTCTGCTCTCAAGGAAGTCTTTCAATAGAGTGTACTCTTTCATATCCTGAAGCTCACAATGGAGAAGGGTTCTCCCAACTCTCAAGATGTCCCAATATAAAGCATTTGACTCCATTTTAATGACCCTGATGTCTTCAGTGGTCATGCATTCCTAGCCCCAAATTTACCTGGGCTTCTTTGACCAACTTCATTTATTTTCAAGTCTTTCTTCTCTGTATTTTGCTCACATGCAAGGAAGAAACAAGCCCATATGAAACATCAAAAATATCTCAGGGCTTGTAATAATACCACACAATAGGATGAAAGATATAAGCTACATTAATTTCTTACTATAAGCCAAATATTATTACAAACTGATGTATAGAGGAAGAAAGTGTACATGCATCTATAGTCATTGCAAATTGTAAAGCATTAGTCACTTTGAAGGGCAGATACTGAACATCATAAAATCGGTTAAGTTTAAGCCAAACAATATTATTATAAAACTACTATTAATTGGGAGGATGAAATAAGAGTGCCATGAGTACCGAGAATGTCAAGCATGATCCACTGCATGTTAGTTATACAGACAGGGAAGGAAACGAGTATGAGTTAATCATCTAATACAGGACTGGTATATTTTATCTTATTTCCCTATAAGGGGAGCAGATAAGCATATATGGGATACCTAGTACATTGTGAGTATTAGTCCAGGAAAAGAGCCTCACATAAGAGAAAAGTAAAAGATGGAACTGAGTAAAGAATGTATGTAGGCATTATTGTGCTTTATTGTTATTGTCATATAACATCAAAGAAAAGCAATCCCCAAGCACTAAAAGTAAACACAGCAATCCTTTAGTATAAATCCACAGATGGAGGAAGGAAACATGGAAGCATGGAGCACCTAATATACACTAAGGCATATTCTAGAAAAGCAAAACTTATGTACAAGTGGAAAGAAATTACAATGTATTAAATAGTATAAGCCAAGTCCTCTTCTAGGGAAATAGTATTCACATATAATATAAAGAAAACCAGATTGCATTAAATATCACCTATCGGGCAGAAACCAGTATAGAATGATGTTAATCCTGCCCATGTGGAAGAAATGGACCTGCTTTTATCAACTAGCAAATGAGCAAATGCAAGATATTATAAAACAATGTTATTCCTATGAAGAGGAAGAGACAAAAGCCACCTGCTTATACAAGGTGCTGTTCTTATGCAACTTTATTCCCAGGAAATGGAACTGCCTGGTCTCACTATTAGTATACTAATACAACATTTCCTACAATTAGAACAAAAGCAGCAATATGCATTAGATGACTGTTTATGCCACAAATAGTTCTAGTGTTATTTTTTCTTACTTAGGACAAAGGACATAAGAATATGCTGAGTGCCTTCAATAGCCCAAGCACTATTCTAGTACATCAGTAATTATGAACAGAGGGAAGGAAATGATTTTAACAGAGTGTCCTGAAAATGCCTCCTATAGTCTCAAAATGGAATGAAAGAAGCAGCCATTACTACTAGGTATATTTTCTGAGATAGGCAGTATCTTACACTCTTCCCAAAGGTCAGAGAGAGACAGCATGGATGTAATATATTGCCTATGTCTTATATGAGAATATGATTCACACATTCAGCAAGCATGCAGTCATTAAACACAAATCAGATACGCATCTACAAGCATAATACTCTAACATAAAGCATCAGGTAAAAAAAGTAATATTTTTAGCCGAGCGTGGTGGCTCACACTTTTAATCCCAGCACTCGGGAGGCAGAGGTGGGAGGATTGTCGTGAGTTCGAGGCTACCCTGAGACTCCATAGTGAATTCCAGGTCAGCCTGGGCTACAGTGAGACCCTACCTCAACCCCCCCACCAAAAAAAGTAATATTTTTAGCAAAGTATCACTCACACATAGGAGATATAAAAGGTATATTCACTAAGTTCCCAGTATATGCCAGGTTCTGTATGAGTCTTGTGTTGGAGATGAATTACACATGCATTAAGTACCAAGTACATTCCACACAATATTCCAATATGAATACTCAAAAATAATTGGAAGAGTGCAGCCATGCACTGAATGTTTAATATTGGTCAAACAGTACTCCTCAATACTACTTAAACATAAGGGAAGAAAATAAGGGCTCACTGAACATCTACTTAAGGCTGACACCATTCTGCTACAATTTTACTCACATGCATAAGGAATGGGGAAATAAATCATTGAACATCTAGTGTATATCAAATCTAATATTACTTACACACAGGTATTAAAAAGTGAGCATGAATCCACTCCCTCACATGTACCAGGAACCAATAGAGTCTATCATCACCCACTCCCAAGGAAAGGAAACTTTATCTTCCTGGGTACCAAATATATGCCAGCCTAGCATTCCCCTCACATATGCTTATTTCATTTCTGATCTGACAATAAGTTTATGCTAGAATCATGCCTGCAATGCATTCTACTACCTCATTACTCAGACACTGTAGGAGGGGGACATTCATACATGAGCCAGGTAACATGAGCAGGACATAAATGACATGATTGAGAGAAAAAAAAAATCCATTCACTGTGCTCTTAATAAATTTCAAGTTCTGTCATATCATAACATTCACACATGAATGAAAAGATAAAAACCCAAATGGATCACATAAAACACCCATGGGCCACTCTAGTACAACATTGCTCACATAGAATAATATAAAATGAACTTCCATGTTTACTTAGTATAGGCCAGGAATTATTCAGCACTAACATTGTTCACAGATGGTAAAATTAAGTGATCATGCATCAAGTACAGCATACCTAAAATATTACTAATTATAAACTTATTGAAACATAACAGAATGGCTGAACATTCTCCTAGTAAATGCTATATCCTATTATATAACAAACTGCATACCTATAAACAAAGGCATAAAAGGATGTAGAAAACAATTGGCATAGGAAAGCAGTGTTCTAGTAAAACACTACTGATGTGAGGATGGTAGAAACAATATATATGCTCAAGAAGTACCTGGAAGGCACAATTCTTGCAGGCCATTTCTCATGTGATCATTTAGTAATTAATATATACCATATATTATTACATAAAATTTTAAGCATTCTTCAGCTAAAGCAGTCACACATGGGACAAAGTGAGAATGTGTATTAAATTACTAGCTATCCTAAGCATTACTTAATATAATCCTTAACCATTCAAGTGCAAAGGAAATGACTGTACAATGAGCCCTTAAGGCATATAAGGCACTATTCTAGAACAGCCTTATTCAAACATAAAGGAGGTAAAGATAGAGTAATCCTCATACATAAGAATTATAATTCCAGTATAGCTTTATAATGTTTATTAGAAGAAGTCCATCTTTTTTTCCTGAATTATGCCAGGATATATTAGAGCATGATGAATAGTATATCACTGGGCTGGAGAGATGGCTTAGCTGTTAAGGCACTTGCCTGTGAAGCCTAAGGACCCAGGTTTGATTCTCCAGGTCCCATGTAAGTCAGATGCACATGGTGGTGCATGCATCTGGAGTTTGTTTGCATTGGCTAGAGGCCCTGGCATGCCCATTCTCTCTCTCTTTTCCTCTCTCTGTCTGTAATAAATAAATATAAATAAATCAGAAAAAAAGTATTAAAAATAGTGCACCCTGCCGGGCGTGGTGGCTCACGCCTTTAATCCCAGCACTCGGGAGGCAGAGGTAGGAGGATCGCCGTGAGTTCAAGACCACCCTGAGACTCCATAGTGAATTCCAGGTCAGCCTGGGCTAGAGTGAGACCCTACCTCGAAAAAAACCAAAAAAATAAAAAATAAAAAATAAAAAAATATAATGCATCATTATTTACATATGCATGGAAGAAAAGTTGTATGTGCCCATATTCTAATTGATTACATTTATTTCTATGAAAACTCTGGAATAGGCAGTTTACAATTTCTGATAATATTTGATACAACATATTGCACATGCATGAAGAAATCCATGCCTAGTTCATGCAAAAATATTTTCTAAAGTAGCATTAATCACACAAACTGGAAATATGTAAGTATGCATTGAGTACCTTATATTCCAGGAAGCATTATACATACTGTTTCCCATGTATCAATAAAGTACTTAAGACTGTTTAAGTACCGGGTACTAGGAAGTACTTTCACAATAATTTTGCTCTAATAGAAATACAAAGAATTAGGCAGATCTCGAGCCTCCAATAAATGCCTTAGAATATTCTAGTTTAATATTATTCACTCTGATGAGTTGGAATTGAGTCTGCGCACAGTACACAATATAGCCCCAATATTACAATGGTATTCACACATAAGAATAAAATTGAGCTTGTATTGAGTATCAGTGCATATCAGATACTGATTCTGAGACAAAGTTACTCACACCTAAGGTAAGGAAATAAAACTGAAATGAGTTGCACACCAAGAATTTTTAGGCCCAACTCTAGCACAATGTGAGTCATTAACAGGGAATCAGTATGCATGGGTACCTACACAAGGTACTATTAGGAAATCTTTTAGTACAACTAAATTCACATCAAGGAAGAAGAATACTCCTGTGTTAGACACATTCTAGTCTAACACAATTTTGTTCAAACAAAGAGAAGAGAAAATAAGCATGCACCAATAACTTAGTACATGCCACATAAACTAAAATATGTGGTAAGAAAGTTAGCTTGATGAAGCAACTGATCATTTAGACAGGCATTTGTATTGTTTATATATGATCACATTTTATTTTTTGTCTATGATTATATTTTACTTTTTTAATAAGTAGAAACTCTGTATGGCCACAGCACGTGTTGGTACCATCATTCCATTTCTCTATGCATCCATTCCACTGAGGGCCCTCCTCAGTGGGATTTCTGGTAATCACCAGGGGTTGTGGGCTATGGAAGTGAGAGCAGCAGTCAAAGATTGGGGTGGGGGCAATGTTTCAGAATTTCTTTCCTACCCTGTAGTTCTTACAATCCTTCCACCCCCTCTTCCACAAAATTCCCTGAGCCATGCAGGTGTGTTTAAAGTCTACTTTAGTGTTGACCTCTTAGCAGCTTCTGGATTCTGCTTTGGTATGTTTTGAGCATCCTCATTGTCTGTCTCTATCACCCTGACACATGCAGGTTGTCAGGCTCTCCTTGGAAGAAGCACTTTTGCTCATCTTGCCAATTCTTTTCCCTGGCTGATGTGCCAGGGCTGGTTCATCTCCTGCCAGGGCGTCAGCTATCTTTTCTTGTCGATAGACTGTGGTTGTCCTCAGTTCTCAGTACCTTCTGAAAAAGAAATAAACAGATTCTGCAACAAAGTGAGATCAGCATAGGTTAAAGGGGATAAGCATTGTTAATTTAGAGATATTGTGATGGGTATAGGCTCTCTTTTGGCCAAAAACTAGTGGGAGTTTCTCACTGCAGTCCATAATCTTGGTCTTCATAGGATTCTGACTTTGTTTCCAATTCCAGCTATGGGTTCTCTTCCACTGAGCAGATCTCTTAGGCAATCACAAAGCCATTGGTTACTCATATAAACTAGGTGCCACCATTGAACAAGTATGTTCATCTTGTCAGGCTGGTTGCTTCTGTATAGCTATGTACCCTTCTTGTTCACAACATTTCTCACATAAAAAGAGAAATAGGATGGAGATATGGCTTAGTGTTTAAGGTGCTTGCTTGTGAAGTCTAAGGATTCAGGTTGGATACTCCAGTATCCACATAAGTCAGATGGTGGTGGTAGCACATGCATGTGGAGTTTGTTTTCAGTGGCTCAAGGCCATGGTATACCCATTCTCTCTCTCTCCCTTCTATCTTTCTAATAAATAAACAAAAATCAAAATATTTTTAAAAAGCAAAACAGTATTGGGGATATGGCACAATGGGGAAGAACACTTACACACAAGCTTGAGAGTCTTAGAGGGTCTGAGTTAGATTAAAAAGCTACCCACATAAAAAGCTAGGCACTGTGAGGGAAAAAAGAAAATATTCAACTTGAAACCTAGAACACAATGTACAATTCTAGTGCAACATAAATGGGAAAAAAATCGCACTGTATGGAATATGAAGACAGTATTGTAGTAAATTATTACTCACCCAATTGTGGAAAGAAGAAAGCATGTAGGAAGAAACTCTATGCTTTCATATACTAATTCCCACAGCTTTGAAAATGAGCAGGACACTGAAATCTCAGGCAGGAGTATTTCCATGAATTAGAGGCCAGGTTGAGCTTTATAGTAAAATTTTATCTTAGGAGAAAAGACACAGAGAACATAATCATTATGAATAACCAGATATGTTCCAGCCACTTCTCCACTCAACATGAAGTAAGGAAAGAAACATGGTTGAATTGAGCTCCACATAGGTACAAGGCATGAATCTGTAATACATCACTCACATATACAGCAGCATGTACCCATGTATTGCATCAAAAATTTAAGTGATACTATTCAATTACAACATATCCACCCATTAAGAAAGGAAACAAGCTTGCATGTAGCCCCTTCCATAAGCAAATATGTGGTAAAACAATTTTATTCACATGTTAAAAAATTAAACATGAATCAAGTCACCTCACATATGCTAAACCCTATGCTTGTATCACCTTATCCACACCTGGGGAAGAGGTAGGACTTTTGAGCACATGATATATAGAATATTCTAATGCAAATGTCTACACAAAAGACATAGCTTTCACCTTAAAAGAAATAATAGGTAGTTAGCCAAATATGAGTGATCACTGCCTGGGAACATAGATTTAAGTTATTTTAAATTCCATGTTTAAATTATTAACAATTTAATGAAGGTTATATACTTACAGAACAAAATAAAGTTATAAATTAAGGCACTTTTTAAATATATTGGATCACAATCAGGTAGGTGGGTAACAGCGGAAGCTGGGAAATCTCCACCACAGGCCTCAGACGCTGTCTGATGACATTCTTAGCCCTTGGATTGGTGGAAGCTTGGGTCTATTCTTGCATTCCAAAAAAAGGATTACACCTGATCAACTGATAGACCCTAGAATGTTAGTTCAAACACAGAGGTGGGCAATAAATGGCTGTTGAGGGCCTAAAGGTAGCCGAAGGTAATTTGGCTCTGACTTGCAATATTTCATCTCTGTGATCACAGCATTATCAGTCCATTCTGCCTTGTTGAAAGTAGGCTTAGTAGATACAGCTGTCTTTTGGGAACTTTAGTTCATAGTCACCCCTGTTGGCCAGCTATCACATTTTGTGTATGTAGAGGCCAGATGTAATATTTAGTATGTCCCACATGGCTGCGAAGGCTCATTCCTAGGATCTAGTATAGATGAGGTTGAGTAGTAGGCAGGAAAAACCTTTAGGAGAGATGAGTTGTTGTGAAAGTCATTGAGGAAAAAAAGCTTGTATCATGTAAAATCTATTAATCATCATGATCCAAGTATAATTATTTTTTGTTTGTCCTGTGTTTGATATTACATATATATGTTACATATAATAGGAATGTTACATTTAAAATTAATTATAATCAAGAAGGAGTCTGGCCTAAAAAACTTAAGGCAGCAGAAGAGGGATGTAGACATTTTTAACTACTAGACATTACATATTTAAAATGAGCGTGTTTCCTCTGCATTTCCAGTTATTTGTATTTTATGAAATGCTTTATTTGATTTGAAGTTTATAATGCTTAAAATATTTTTTTCCCTTTAATTTTAATTTTTTTGGACCACTTGTTTTTATACCTATAAGCTTTTGTTGAGTGTCTAGTTCTAATTTTGGGAGAAATTAGTGTTTAACATACAAATTATTTCAACTTTATTTGTATATAATAACTTGATCTGTACTATAATCTTAGTATTGTACCAGGTTCCCATAAATAAGAGAGAGAGAGGTTTAGTTACTTGGAGTACTTAACTGTTGATGCAATTGAAAATCAGTATCATCCAGCATTTTTAAAATTTTTATTTATTTATTTGAGAGAGAGAAAGAAGCAGATAGAGAGAAAGAGCGTGCATCAAGGCTTCCAGCCACTGCAAGCAAACTCTAGATGCATGTGCCACCTCATACATCTGGCTTATGTAGGTACTTGGAAATTGAAACTGGGTCCTGAGGCTTCATAGGCAAGCCCTTTAACCACTAAACCATCTCTCTAGCCATTTGTCAAGCATTTTTGAAGTCCATGTGAATATTTAGATGGCTGAAGAGAGAAAAATTGATTTCAGAATCTATTCCTTGAAATTTTGTAACATAGGAATTGGCTAGCATCCTTATTCTGTAGGCAGAAGTCTTTGATGTTGTTTTGTTTTTTGTTTTCAAATCTCCCAGTAGCTCACTGTGGAAAGACTGTAAGCAATCTTAATCTTTAGTCATTATTTTAAAATCACTTTAACTTCTTTTTTTTTTAATTTTTATTAACATTTTCCATGATTATAAAATATATCCCATGGTAATTCCCTCCCTCCCCACCCCCACACTTTCCCGTTTGAAATTCCATTCTCAATCATATTACCTCCCCATTACAATCATTGTAATTACATATATACAATATCAACCTATTAAGTATCTTCCTCCCTTCCTTTCTCCACCCTTTATGTCTCCTTTTCAACTTACTGGCCTCTGCTACTAAGTATTTTCATTCTCACGCAGAAGCCCAGTCATCTGTAGCTAGGATCCCCATATGAGAGAGAACATGTGGCGCTTGGCTTTCTGGGCCTGGGTTACCTGACTTAGTATAATACTTTCCAGGTCCATCCATTTTTCTGCAAATTTCATAACTTCATTTTTCTTTACCGCTGAGTAGAACTCCATTGTATAAATGTACCACATCTTCATTATCCACTCATCTGTTGAGGGACATCTAGGCTGGTTCCATTTCCCAGCTATTATAAATTGAGCAGCAATAAACATGGTTGAGCATGTACTTCTAAGGAAATGAGATGAGTCCTTTGGATATATGCCTAGGAACGCTATAGCTGGGTCATATGGTAGATCAATCTCTAGCTGCTTTAGGAACCTCCACACTGTTTTCCACAATGGCTGGACCAGATTGCATTCCCACCAGCAGTGCAGAAGGGTTCCTTTTTTTCCACATCCCCGCCAACATTTATGATCATTTGTTTTCATGATGGTGGCCAATCTGACAGGAGTGAGATGGAATCTCAATGTAGTTTTAATCTGCATTTCCCTGATGACTAGTGACGTAGAACATTTTTTTAGGTGCTTATATGCCATTCATATTTCTTCCTTTGAGAACTCTCTATTTAGCTCCTTAGCCCATTTTTTGATTGGCTTGTTTGATTCCTTATTAGTTAACTTTTTGAGTTCTTTGTATATCCTAGATATTAATCCTCTATCAGATATATAGCTGGCGAAGATTTTTTCCCATTCTGGAGGTTGCCTCTTTGCTTTTTTCACTGTGTCTTTTGCGGTGCAAAATCTTTGTAATTTCATTAGGTCCCAGTGGTTAATCTGTGGTTTTATTGCCTGAGCAATTGGGGTTGTATTCAGAAAGTCTTTGCCAAGACCAATATGTTGAAGGGTTTCCCCTACTTTTTCCTCTAGCAGTTTCAAAGTTTCCGGTCTGATGTTAAGGTCTTTAATCCATTTGGACTTAATTCTTGTGCATGGCGAGAGAGAAGAATCGATTTTCATCCTTCTGCAGATATTTATCCAGTTTTCAAAACACCATTTGCTGAAGAGGCTGTCTCTTCTCCAATGAGTATTTTTGGCATTTTTATCGAATATCAGGTGGCTATAGCTACTTGGGCTTACATCTGGGTCCTGTATTCTGTTCCACTGATCTACATGTCTGTTTTTGTGCCAGTACCATGCTGTTTTTGTTACTATGGCTCTGTAGTATAGGTTAAAATCAGGTATGGTGATACCACCAGCCTCTTTTTTGTTGCTCAGTATTATTTTAGATATTCGAGGTTTTTTGTGATTCCAAATGAATTTTTGGATTGTTTTTTCTATTTCCATGAAGAAAGCCTTTGGAATTTTGATAGGGATTGCATTAAATGTGTAGATTGCTTTAGGTAAGATTGCCATTTTCACGATATTGATTCTTCCAAGCCAGGAACAAGGGATGTTTCTCCACTTTCTAGTGTCTTCTGCAATTTCTCGCTTGAGTGTTTTAAAGTTCTCATTGTATAGATTCTTTACTTCCTTGGTTAGGTTTATTCCAAGGTATTTTATTTTTTTTGATGCAATTGTGAATGGGAGTGATTCTCTGATTTCGTCCTCTGTGTGTTTGTTGTTAGCATATACGAAGGCTACTGATTTCTGTGTATTTATTTTGTATCCTGCTACATTGCTGTAGGTTTTGATCAGCTCTAACAGCTTGCTAGTAGAGTCTTTAGGGTCCTTTATGTATAGAATCATGTCATCTGCAAATAATGATAACTTGATTTCTTCCTTTCCAATTTGTATCCCTTTTATGTGTGTCTCTTGCCTTATTGCTATGGCTAAGACTTCCAAAACTATATTAAATAGAAGTGGAGACAGTGGACACCCTTGTCTTATTCCTGATTTTAGTGGAAAAGCTTCCAGTTTTTCCCCATTTAGTAATATGTTGGCTGTAGGCTTGTCATAAATAGCCTTTATTATATTGAGATATGTTCCTTCTATTCCCAGTCTCTGTAGGACTTTTATCATGAAGGGATGTTGGATTTTGTCAAATGATTTCTCTGCATCTAATGAGATGATCATGTGATTTTTGTCCTTCAACCCGTTTATGTAATGTATTACATTTATAGACTTGCGTATGTTGAACCATCCCTGCATCTCTGGGATAAAGCCTACTTGGTCAGGGTGAATGATCTTTTTGATATACTCTTGTATTCTGTTTGCCAATATTTTGTTGAGAATTTTTGCATCTATGTTCATGAGGGAGATTGGTCTGTAATTTTCTTTTTTTGTTCTATCTTTGCCTGGTTTTGGTATCAGGGTGATGCTGGCCTCATAGAAGGAGTTTGGTAGAATTCCTTCTTTCTCTATTTCCTGGAAAAGCTTAAGAAGCAAAGGTGTTAGCTCTTCCTTAAAAGTCTGGTAAAATTCAGCAGTGAATCCATCCGGGCCTGGGCTTTTTTTAGTTGGGAGATTATTGATAACTGTTCGGATCTCCATGTTTGTTATAGGTCTATTTAAGTGATTAATCTCATTTTGATTTAATTTAGGTAGGTCATATAGATCAAGGAAATCATCCATTTCTTTCAGATTTTCATACTTTGTGGAGTATATGCTTTTATAGTATGTCCCTATAATTTTTTGAATTTCTCTGGAATCTGTTGTGATGTTACCTTGTTCATCTCTGATCTTATTAATTTGTGTCTCTTCTCTCTTTCTTTTGGTCAGATTTGCTAAGAGTTTATCAATCTTGTTTATCCTTTCAAAGAACCAACTCTTTGTTTCATTAATTCTTTGGATTGTTCTTTTTGTTTCTATTTCATTAATTTCTGCCCTAATCTTTATTATTTCTTCCCGTCTACTACTTTTTGGTTTGCCTTGTTCTTCTTTTTCCAAGGCTTTAAGGCGAAGCATTAGGTCGTTTACTTGCGACCTTTCTAATTTCTTAATATAGGCACTTAAGGCTATAAATTTACCTCTTAGAACTGCCTTCATTGTGTCCCAGAGATTTTGGTATGTTGTGTTCTCATTATCATTTGACTCTATAAATTTTTTGATTTCCTTTTTGATTTCTTCATTGACCCACTCATCATTTAGTAGTGTATTGTTTAGTTTCCATGATTTTGTGTATGCTCTATAGCCTTTCTTGCTACTGATTTGTAGTTTAATTCCATTGTGGTCAGATAGAATGCAAGGAATTATTTCAATTTTCCTGAATTTGTTAAGATTTGCTTTGTGTCCTAATATATGGTCTATTTTAGAGAATGTTCCATGTGCTGCTGAAAAGAATGTATATTCTGCAGCCTTTGGATGAAATGTCCTGTAAATATCTGTTAGGTCCATTCCTTCTATGACCTCATTTAGTCCAGATGCCTCTCTGTTTATTCTTTCCCTGGATGACCTGTCAATTGATGAGAGTGGGGTGTTAAAGTCACCCACCACCACTGTGTTTGGTGTTATCTGTGACCTTAGTTCTAATAGTGTTTGTTTGACGAATTTGGGAGCCCCCATGTTAGGTGCATATATGTTTAGGATTGTAATGTCCTCCTGTTGGAGTGTGCCCTTAATCAATATAAAGTGACCTTCCTTATCTTTCTTGACTGACGTCGGACTAAAGTCTACCCTGTCTGATATGAGGATAGCAACCCCTGCTTGTTTTCTAGGCCCATTTGCTTGAAACACCATCTTCCAACCTTTCACTCTAAGATAATGTCTATCCTTTGTAGAAAGGTGAGTTTCTTGGAGACAACAAATTGTAGGATCCTGCTTTTTAACCCAGTCTGCAAATCTGTCTTTTCGTTGGGGCATTGAGACCGTTGATATTAAGAGATATTATTGAAAGGTGTGTATTTATGTTTGCCATTTTTGTGTGTGTGTGTGTGTTACTGGTTCTACCTGTGCTCTCTTCTGTTAACTGGTATTTGAGTATAGCTGGTTTTTTCTAGGTTCCTTATATGTGTGCTTTTCCTTTTGTTCAGCATGGAGGATTCTATCAAGTATTTTCTGTAGAGCTGGTTTTGTCTTCAAATACTCCTTTAACCTGCTTTTGTCATGGAATGTCTTTATTTCTCCATCTATTTGAATGGATAACTTTGCAGGATAAAGTAACCTTGGTTGACAGTTGTTATCTTTCAGAACTTGGAATATATCACTCCAAGCCCTTCTGGCTTTAAAAGTTTGTGTTGAATAATCTGCTGTAATCCTGATGGGCTTGCTTTTGTAGGTAACTTGATTTTTCTCTCTAACTGCTTTCAATATTTTTTCTTTGGTTTGTGTGTTTGGAAGTTTGAGTATAATGTGGCGAGGAGAGGTTCTTTCTGGGTTTTGTCTGGCTGGGGTTCTAAAGGCTTCCTGTATCTGTATTGGCACCTCTTTCCCAATTTGGGGGAAATTTTCCTCTATGATTTTGTTGAAGATGCCTACTATGCCTCTGGAGTGGAGTTCTTCTCCTTCTACTATGCCCTGAATTCTTATATTGGATCTTTTCATAGTGTCCCGAATATCTTGAAATTCCCACTCATACTTTTCTATAAGTTTGTCTTTCTCTTTGTTGGACTGCATTAGGTCTGCCACCTGATCTTCTAGCTTAGATATTCTGTCCTCTCCCTCATCCATCCTACTGGTGAGATTTTCTACAGAGTTTTTTATTTCATTAACTGTGTTCTTCATTGCTAGTAATTCTGACTGGTTTTTCTTTATTATTTCTATTTCCCTATTTATGTCTTGTATTGCCTTCTTTATTTCATTAAATTGGTGTCCTGCCTCTTCTTTGATTCCTTTGATTTCCTCTTTGATTTCCTCTTTGATTTCTTCTTTGATTGTTTTCATGTGTTCTTTGATCTCTTTGAACATATTTGTAATTATTCTTTCTAACTCTTTCTCAGGCATTTCCTCTAACTCTTTCTCACTGGAGGACATTTCTGATGCATTAATACTTTTAGGTGGATTTATATCATCTTGCTTTTTAGTGTTTCTTGTGTTATAATGTATATATTTTTGCATCTTGGATTAAGTTAATGCTTGGATTTTCTAGCTAGCTGTGTATTCTTAGCTGTATCAATTGATTTGATGTAATATATTTTCAGGGTAGGACCTTAAGGTATTAGGTGTGGCTCTTAAGACACTCAGAGTATCTACAAAGATGTTCTTAGGGGTTGAGTTTCCCTGCTATAGGAATATTCAAGCAGGCTGAGTGGAATAAAATACAGGTAGATTCTAAAATTTAACTAAACACTGTACACATTCAATCAAAAACAGCCCCGAGTATGTATGCAAGAGTAGTTATTATAATGACCAGATCCTCTATCAACAAAGAGGTTTAGATTTCTGGTCTGTTGAGGTATCCAAGTCAGCTTGTGGCCAAGTGAGACCCTTCCCTGGTGCAATCCCAGTTACCTTGGGTGATTGTGGTCTCAGTCAAGTTGCTGCCTGGGTCGTCGGGCTGCTGTTCTGATTTCTGGAGCTGGGCACTTGCTTTTCCTACGGGGCAAACTGAGCCGCTGCTGCTGCCTCTGCTGCTGTTGTAGCTGCCACCACTGGAGCCACCACTGCTGCTGAAGCTGCCGCTGCCATGTCCATCGCTGCTGCTCACCCCGAAGCTGCTGCTGCGGGATCTGCCGCCGCTGCCGCTCCTGGGTCCGCTGCTGCTGGGGCCGCTGGTACCGGTGCTGGAGCCGCTGAAGTTGCTGCCGAACTCTGCTCCTGCTTGGGTCCTGCTGTCGGCCCAAGTTGGTGTGGCCGGTCCCGGGCCGCTGCTGTGTTCGCTGGAGCTGGGTTCAGGTGGTGGGGGAGGGGAGGGAGCCGCGGCTGATCTGGTTGTATCGCTGCTCCACGTGTGCTTCTACCTCGCGGTCTGCTCCTCCCTCCGCTGCTCGCTGCCGCTCTCCCCTCACGTTTCCCGAGTTGCGGAGAGCGCAGTGTGAGGGGAAAATCCCGCACCTGGCTTGTCTTGCGGCTCGAGCCGAGAGTCCAGCGGCTTTCTGCTGCGCCCACCGCTCCTGCGGCGGTTGGCCGAGCTGCCCCGGAGCTGCTTTTCCCGCCTGTGCAGGCTCTGGATGCTCTATAACTCTTCTACTTCTCCACTGCCGCCTCAATTTCCTATACACCTCACTTTTTAGTAGAAGTGTGTATTTTGCTGAGTTTTTTTGGTCTTTTTCCCCCCTAGGCTGCTTTGGCGTGGTACCTACGCCGCCATCTTAACCGGAAGTCCCACTTTAACTTCTTTAGAGATGGCATATACATATAAAATATATTTATGTGTATATATATGTGTGTGTATATTTAATGTTTATGGGGCATTTACTACTTATTGTATAAGAAGATAGATTTAGAAGAACCAAATGGTAGTCTTAAGGAAACCAAATGTTTTGGCAAGTGTTGACAAATTATCAACATCATTTGTTTATTTAACAAGTACTGTTGCGGATTAGATAAAATACATAGTAAGTTTAATAATATTATAAATTTTATAAACAAATTTAAACTTTTTCTCACTAAAATAAGTTTTTAACCTAATAAATAAAGGCTTATCTAAATGGGAAAACAAAAGGATGAAATAGAGAGAGAACAGAGAGACAGCAAGAAGAAATTAGATGTGTGTACCACCTTGTGCATCTGACTTTATGTAGGCACTGGGAAATTGAACAGAGGTCATTATACTTTTCAGACAATCTCTCCAGCCCTAAAACATTTTTTAATGGTCATTTTGTAAAACATTATAGTAAAATATATTATTTTAAGTAATTCAGTTATTTGAAGAATCAGGAAGCTGAGATAAGTCATTATCTCAATTTCTGGATTTCAGGTTTAGATGAAACATTCATTTCTTCAATTCTCCAAGTGGAAGCAATCCCCCCCCCCCCCGTGGATATTTCTTATGTTTATTTCTTTTTTTTTAAATTTTTTTGTTTTCTTTTTTTAATTTAATTTATTAGTTTTCAGTAAATACAGGCAGTTTGGTACCATTATTTAGGCTCATCTGTGATCTACCCCCTCCCATTAGACCCTGCTTGTTAATGAAAATGGGTCGTGCATTGTGGAGTTAGCCCCCAGTTATTGGTATGATAAAT